>NC_143514.1:21661871-22019371 GCF_031878675.1 Megascapheus bottae
TCTCCAGCCCTAAGGTGATTATTGATTCTTTGGATCCCCCCAGCTTTTTACCTCCTCTCCCCAAGTCTTTGCTTGAATGTCACTGTGATGAAGAGCCCTTGACCATCTTGGTTCTAACTGTGCCCCAGCCTTTACCATTCTCTATTTCCCCTATGTCCATACTACTTTCTAAGGTCTTCTTATGCTTCACTTCTGACATGATTTAAAGATCCCCCAATTTTAATTGCATAGAGAAATACCCTCTAATGACCATATATCAAAATAGTTGCAAAACAATCTACCTGCTAATTGTCTGTTTTCCACCCCAATAGAATGTAAACTCCATGAAGGCAGAAGTTATTTCATTTTGCTTTGTTCCCTCATATGCCTAGCACAGACCTAGCACACGGTAAATCATGAATAGTTGTTGGCTTGAGGAGGGTGTGTGGCCTCTTACCTCAATAGGCTGAGGTGGACTGAGAAGTGGGGAGAGGGACTAGAAGACCCTCTGAACTCTCCTCTCCCGCCTCAGCCTGTGGAGCCGTCTCCAGACAGCTGGGCCCTGTCCTTCACACCCCACCACCCAAACAAGGACTGACAGTGAGACTGGGGTTAAGGAGGTGGGCACTGGCTAGCAAGCTGTTTACACTCATACGTTATACTTTAGATAAGTCACAAGGAGAGGCATACAGAACAGCTCGCAATGAGGGGCTAGGCTGGAGAAACTGAGGCTGAAGGCCAGACCCCAGAGGTTTCTCAGCAAGAACCACCCAGTCTGCAGAGGCTCTCCCCGCCAGCCTAGGAATGGGGAGTAGAGTGGAGGGGTTATGGGGAAGACACTTCTGCTTTCCCCAGTTTACCAGGCCCGCCCTCCGCTGAGGTGTGCAGGACTGGGCGAGGATGCAGGATCAGGAGAGAAGGGGAAGGTGGGAAAGGCGGAGTAGCGGAGAAGCAAATGGCTCCAGGGCTTCTCTTTTCTTACCAGGACCCCCACCCTGGCCTCTGGTGCGGGAAAACCGCCCAGATGTTTCTGATTCTTTCTTGCTTGCAGCTCCGCCCGAGGGGGTGGGGGACCGAAATACTGGGGGTGGGGGGAGCAGCCGGGCTCTGTGGAGCCGTGGTCATAAGGCATCAAGCATCACCCTGGCCCGCGGATATGTCTCCTCCACGCCGCAGGGCCCCGGTGGCCTAGACCGAACGTCGTGAGAGCGAGGAGGGGGGCGTCTCAGAGGGGGCGGAGGCGAGGAGCGCCACATGAACGCTACCCTGCCTGGAGCAGTGTGGGAAAAGCGGGTTGAGAGACTCAATTCTCGACGGCTTTGTTTCTACCCATTTCACAGAAGCCTAGGAATGGGAAGGACCCGAGTAAAACGCGTGCACCTTCTGTCCTCAACTTCCCTGCCATCGTCGCTGTAGGTTAGGTGACCCGTGGACGTGCCTGTAGCCCCCTCCCTCGGTGATCATTGCCATCTACGCCGCGGTGGGAGTTGCTGAATGAAGGGCGCTAGGACCCGGTGACGCGGCGCCGGTGGGGACCCCGTCGCGTCGCTCCGGAGCAGGTGGGGGGGCGCGGCGCGGAAGCGCGCGGGAGAGCCGAGGGGGAGCCAACGCGAGGCGGCCGCCACACCTAGGGCGCTGCGGAGCACCCGGGGCTGGCGCAGGCGGAGCCGCCCCGAAGGCTGCGCGTGTTCCCGGCTTCAGCCCCGCCCCGCGCCGTCCAATGAGAGCCTGTGGCTGCAGGGGCTGTCGGCGTGCTCGCCCCGCAGCTCCCCTCCGCGTCTCGGAACCTCGGACACCGCCCCCGGTGCTCCAGCGGCGCACCCTGCGACCCCGGCTAGCTAGCTAGCTAGCGTGGTCGGTTTCTGAACACCGCCTTTCGCGCCCTCCCCGGGACCCCCGCACGGTGCTCCGGCACTCCACGTGACCTTAGATCGCAGCCGCTCGAGAACCCCATGGCCACCCAGAAGGGTGAGGCAGGAGCAGCCTGAGTAACCCCAGACGGTGCCCCGTCCACGCCCCTGCGGGCTGCGCGGCCGGGAGTCTTCGGGGAGCTATGCTGAGGTCCGGTGGTGCGCAGAAAGCCGCGCAGCACGCCCCTCGGCGCGCCCGCGCCCCGATCCCCGCACCCGCGCCCCGGTCTGCGGCCCCTGACGTCTCCCCGGCTCCGGCCCGCCCGGGTCTTGCCTGCTTTTTGCTGCTGCTGTTGCTGACGCTGCCAGCCCGCGTAGACTCGTCCTGGTGGTGAGTGTCGCTCTCGGGGTTGGGCGGCATAGACAGCTCCCGGGACGGGCCACTCTGAGCACCGCGCTGTTGCCCGGAGGCAGAGGTGATTCCTGCCTCCAAGGTGAAGAGATCGGGAGTAGGAGCACCGTGTCTTACCTGCTTGGTGAGGGCACGGAGGCCCCGTAGTAGAGGATACCTGAGCCTCATAGGCTATGTCTTCTGGGCGTATGGGGAACAATACAAGCCCCTCAGGACAGAAGCTACCTTCTGATTATCCCTCTCAGTGGGCTCCAGGAACCAGCCGTCCCTCTGAAGCTTGTGGCAGGCCCCGACCCCCAGAGGCCCCCCCACCCCATGCAGCGAGGGAAAGCTGGACCCGGTCGACAAGCTTGGGCGAGCCTAGCCCACCCCACAGGTATCGCAGATGGCGTTGGTGAGCACCTAGGCTTAATCACCACCCCACCAAAAGGAAGACAAATTCAGCACAGGAGTTTGCTTCATCTGGACATTGTCTTCAGTCATGGTTTTGAGGGACTCACTGGTTTCTCCCTCCCTTCTTGCTTTCCATTCCCGAATGACCCCCACGTCCCACTTCTCCTCTCCAAGAGCCTCTGCCTCTCGAAAGTAGTGAGAGACCTCTCCTCAGGTTTCTCACTGGCCTCAGGCTTCCCATGAAGACGGAGGAGGCAAAAGACATTACAAATCTACTGCGTATCTGTTGTCTGTCTTTTTCAGACTCCCCATCCCTACCCCCAAGGGCTTCCCAGTCCAGAATGGCACTCATCCTCTTCTCTTAGGAAAAAGTGCAGCTCTCCTTCTCCTCCATCATGGGGCGGGGGCGGGGGGGGGGAGGCAAGTGGGGAGACATGGATTGAGAGAAGATTTCAATGCTCTCATCTTTCCTCTTTATCCCTCCAATCAAACTGGCCTCTTGGACTGGGCTAGTGCCCCTCTTTACTTTTCCTCACTGTGCTCCTCCTCCCTTTCAACCCCCACAAAGTGTGGTCTCTTCTCCTCTTGCACCCTGTGGCTTTTCTTCTCTTCACTTGGAATCTTGGCTGGAAGGGCGAGGGGTGGCTGGCTGAGGGGCCAGCCGGCTTGAGCTGCAGATTCCTATCATTTCAAGATGCGTCTCTCTTTAGCCCCACCCCCAACCCCCACCCCCGTTTTCCTGTTGAAGAAAAATCTCTCTTTTGGATCTTTTTTATCTCTGTAGTGTTGGAAGGCAAAGAGGGGGGTTCTGGATGGGGGAGCAGAGAGGCTTGAAACATTCCTTTAGAAAGGAAAAAGGAAGAAATGAGACAGGATAAAAGCCTTTCAATGTTCAGAGTGAGATCAAAGCCATCCTTTACCTTTACAGCTTAGTTTAACTTGAATCTCTTAGTGTCCCTGTTAAAAAAGGATAAAATGACAGCTTCCCATCTTTATTCGGTCTAAATGGCAGTTTGCCTTTAGGAACTCTTGATTGCTTTTTGTCAGCCTGGGAGGCAATCTTGGGAATCAAGCGGTGTTCAGAGAAGGAAGCATCACTGTAATTTCAACATGCTAGTAGTGGTTCCCAAAGACCTAAGTAAGGTTCTTTCTAGTTCCCATTTCTTACCCTCCTCTCCTCCTTTTTAAATTTCATTTCTTTTTTCCCTCTCCTACTCTCCGCCCACATGGTTCATATTAATGATGGTGGAAAAACTGCTAAACGGAAGAGCTGGGAAGGGAGCAGGCTGACATGCAGGGGGACTTAGCAGTGCCTGTGAAATGGAAGAAGGCATAGGATGGACAGTGGGTGGAGAGGTCGCTCCCATCTCCTTGCCTCCACCTGTCATAGCTGCAGTTCCCGAGGCCTGCCTCATTGGTAACCACTTCTAGGATGAGATGAAAAGCCAGACTCTGAAGGCAGGTCAAGCCCCCAAGGTAACTACCTGTTCCCCTCACAAAAACCCTCGTGTGACTGATACAACCCCTGGGAGAGACGATGCCTCGTGAGCTGGCGTGCCAAGCTCTCCTGTGGAGTCAAGAGCATCGCCGTCATCAGCTATGACCTTCCTCATAGCTAGAGATTCTTCCCTTCCATCTCCAATCACTGTCTTCCTCCTCATATCTTGAGAGGAAATGGTTTCTAGTTTTTGATAAACAGTAAGAAATAAGGGGCTCCCTGCTTCATCTTGCAGGAGATTAGCAGTAGAGAATCGAGAGAGTAGGACTGTACTCATGGCTTCTAAAGAGAGGATCACAGTGTTACAAACACTTGTCAAAATCCCGGCATGATGGCCGAGCTACTTCATAAGCATTATCTTCACTAATCCCCAGAAGACTCCAGTGAGGCAGGTATTACTATTCCTTGTTCATAAATGAAGAAGAGAGGGATAATAAGAAACTTCAAGTTCACACCAATTTTGGAACAATATGTATAATAAAAAAAATCTCCGCATGTCTCTCTTGCCTCCAATAAAAATAAACTTGGGTCAAGCATGGTGATATGCACCTATAATCCTGCACTGAAGAGCGGGGGCAGGTGGATCATAAGTTTGAGGCCAGCTCATGCTATGGTATATGACCATCCTAACAACAAAAACAGAAAACTGAACTTGGACCTTGGAGCCTGATGGGCTTCCAACATGCAAGTTCTCCTCCAATACTCTCGGTATCCCTGAAACTGAAGGGAACTGAAGGCTCAGCTTCTTCACTTAAATTTTTTCTCTCTGTTCCCACCCACCCAACTCCCTCTTTTCCTCCTTCCCTTCTTTCCTCTCGCCTTCCCTCTCACTTCCCGTCCTTCCCCCCCCCCTCGATCCCTGTGTTGGGATTTTTGTATAGAAAAATACTTTGTGAACTGTAAAGTACTATACTAATGCTGTGGTTTAAAAGCAGATTTAGAAAAGCTAATAGCTTTATCCCTACACACAAAGTCCTATAAATACCAAGTAGGGGATTTTTTTTTAAAGGAGGATTCCTGGACTCATGAAAAGGACACAAATAAAAAATCTGCAAATAGATAGAGTTGACAAGAAGTAAAACCATAACAAGCCCATGGCTGGTGAGGAGACAGGGAAGATGCAGATAAATCAAAGCAGTTCAATAAATACTGAGCACCTACTATGTATTCGCCACTTAAAAAAATAGATGTTTAATTTACAAATGGAAAGGTTTTTACTACTTGTTTTTAAGTGTTAGAGGTTTTATTGTTTTTGTACCACTACCAGGACTTGAACACAGAGCCTCTTGCTCTCAATCAGAAGATGGCAGTGTGCCACTTAGCCAAATCTCTAATATGGAATTTTGTTGGTTAATTTGAGACTATTCCATGGATTCTTATGACTGGACTGGCTTCAAACCAGTAGCTAAGATTCCAGACATGAACCACCACAGTGGGCTCAGAGTAGTCTTCTCTTTAGTCTGATTTTTGCTCTTCTGTGTAGCTAGCCTCTCCCCCAGTGATGTGATAAGTGCTCATTTGTCTTTAGTGTTTTTAAAATTATCACATGTCAGTGCTATGTCTTGGACATATTTTCAGTGTGTCCCCCAAAGGTTCATGTGCTGGAAAGTAGGTCTTTAATGTTGGTGGAACCTTTGAGTGGGGCCTTGTGACAGGGGATTGGTCCACAGAGGCACTGCCTTTGACATAAATATATGCTGGCCTAAGGGGTGACCTGGGTTCTCCATAGAGAATGGGTGGTTAGAGAGCAAGGTCTTGGTTTCAGATCTCCCTCTTATTTCCTGCCTCACCCTGTGAACTCTCTCACCTTATGTGCTAGAAACTTTTGTCAATACTGGGTAATACTGAAGTTAGTGGAAGCTCAGAAATCTCTACCTTCAAAAGAGCAATGCATTCACATCAGGTTGGGATCTTCATGAAATTCAGACTCGAATTCAGTAGGCCTAAGGGGAGGTGTTGAGGTTCTGCATTTCCAACACCTCTCTGGGTGATATGCATTCTCCTGGGGACCAGGCTTTGAGATGCAAGGGGCAAAAGTAGGGTAGGAGCCACTTTGTCAAAGGAAAGAATGTGAACTGGCTTAAAAGCAGGCGAGAAGTCATGTGGTGTAGGAGGTGGGGAAGGAAGGAAAGTACTCACTTCTGGAAGGGAACAAAAAGGCCAAAAGTCAAGGCCTCTGGTATACTCTCCTACACCAAGAGCTGGAGGTACCTTACACATTTTTGTGTCTCTAACAATTGACCTCTGTGCGTGGCACATGGTAGGCATTTAGCAAGCATTAAATGAACTGAAAGGAGATGAGTTCAACCTCAGGCTTAGCATTGTCGACCGATGCCTGTTACTCCAAGTGACAACAAAGGACCAACTATTGGGCAGCAGGCAAACTCCATGCACTGCAGGGTCTTGAAGCAGTTACTGAGAGGTATAGGCATGGTAATAGAAAAACTTAATTATCTTCCCATCTTAGTTACTGAACACACATGTTCCCACACTCATTGAAGATGTAATAAGAAAGACTAATGTGGGCTGTAGCAGAATGGATTTAAGTCAGACCACAGAAAGGCCTTTTAGCCAGAGTTTGGCCTGTCTTACTCCAGACTGTCTCACGAGGGCTGCATCATTGTTCTCCCATTCCCATTTAACCCCCCTCCTCCCAAGCCTTAGTACAAAACAAAAACAAATACCCACTGCCCAGAATACTACTACTCCAGGGCTGAACTAGGGAGGAAGAATGGTGGTGAGACAGGGACCAGCTCCAATTCCAATGGTCTTGATTCTCCAAACAAAGCACCAGGGCAGTGGGTGTAACTCCAGGCTGTGCGTCAGGCAGCCCTTTCCGGCATGGCCAGCCTTGGGGTGTTTATGTTGTTTGTTCCTGGAAGCTGTTGCCTTGATGGACAGTGCTGGGGACGCTGATTCCATGGGATTTGTTAGTATGGGGCCAACCCTCCCATCCCTCCCTCAGCACAGATGGGGCCCATCAGCCCTGCCGAGTTCCCAAAGAGGCAAGCATCAGCCCTCCTTGTGTTTGTTTGAGTTGGTGTCACCAGTGGTGATCCAGCCTGTGGGTGAGAACTGGCTATGGGAATGCATGTGGGGGGAGTGGGGGAGAACAGGACCCAGAGATACGTTTCCCTTCCACACCAGCTGCCATTCCTTTTCTTCACACACTTCTAGGCACTTTTTAGGACTATGCCCAAATGACTGGCATAATCATTTCCTGTCTGAAGGAGAAACTGCTTTCCACAGCTCCTCTAGCAAAGGACTTCTTTTAATGTATCTTAGACAGAATAGAGAATGTCCGGCAAGTGATGGACGGTGTTGTGGGGTTAAGGAGCCAGAAAAGGAGAAGGCAGCTCTAATAGTGTCTAAAAGAAGAGAAAATATTGTTTTAAGAAATCCGAAGTGGGTGCCAGTGGCTCATGCCTGTAATCCTAGCTACTTAGGAGGCTGAGATATGAGAATCATGGTTCAAAGCTAGCTCAGGCAGTAAAGTCCAGGAGACTTACCTCCAATTAGCTATGAAGCTGTGGCTCCAAGTGATAGCCTTGAGCAAAAGAGCTCAGAGACAGTGCCCAGGCCCTGAATTCAAACCCCATGACCACCACCAACACCAACAATAAGATATCTGAGCTGGGTGTGGGTGGCTCACACCTGTAATCCTAGCTACTCAGAAAGCTGAGATCTGAGGGGCTCAGTTCAAAGTCAGCCCTGGCAGAAAAGTCCATGAGACCCCTTATCTTCAATTAATCACCAGATAACCAGAAGTGGAGCTGTGGCTCAAAGTGATAGTGAGCAAAAGAGTTCCGGGATAGCACCCGGGATGCCCCACAACAGATGAAAGAAAGAAAGAAAGAAAGAAAGGAAGAAAGAAAGAAAGAAAGAAAGAAAGAAAGAAAGAAGGAAGGAAGGAAGGAAGGAAAGAAATCTGAGAATGATTGATTCTAGTAACCTATCCTTTAGTAATTCATACTGATTCATCTTCATATAATGATTCTTATTGGACAGACAGGGACTGGACTACTTGCTACTGAACACATTGTTCACACATTTCCATTGAGAAGATTGTGTATAACAGGTTGGAGAAAGTGATTTTAAAAGTTTCATTACTTAAGAAAAGCCCTGGGAACTGCAAATAGAGGAAATGAAATGGAGGGCTGAGGTGAAGTCCTTTGGATTTGAGTTGAACTAGAGCTATAAACATTACTCAGAACTGCCCACTATGTCTCTTCCTGCCAGTCCTTCCCTGCCCCCCACTCCCATAGCCAAATTTCGTGTCTTCATGGACCAGCCACTCAGGATGTGCCTCTTACATGTGGGTTTCAAAGTGTTGTTTCAGACCTTCATTTGTTAGTTTATTTTTCTCTGAGCATTGTAATGTTTATTAAATAAACAGGCAATGGGTTTGTGTGACATGCCCACAGCTTCTGTGTATATGACACATGCTTGGCTTGTGTTCTGGGAGTGTGTGTCACTACTGGCCTTTGGCTGGGGAACTGGTAATGGTGGGAGACCACTCAATTACGCTTTCTGCAAATGAGTAACTATTTCTCCAGAGCCTGTGGGGAATGGCTGTACTCATCACCCTCAGGGATGTGGGTTGGTGGGGAGGAAAGGAATCTAAGATCTAGATACTATGCCAAACATTCCTCAGCACACTTTCCCTCCTGCTCCTCTTGATATAGAAAAAGGGTTGGATGTTCTCCATCTTACAGGTACATTGGGGCACTGGGAGCCCGAGTGATCTGTGACAACATTCCTGGTTTGGTGAGCCGGCAGCGGCAGCTGTGTCAGCGTTACCCAGACATCATGCGTTCTGTGGGTGAAGGTGCTCGAGAATGGATCCGAGAGTGTCAGCATCAGTTCCGCCATCACCGATGGAACTGCACCACGCTGGACAGGGACCATACTGTCTTTGGTCGTGTCATGCTCAGAAGTAGGGGCCTTGTCCATCCTGCCCCAGCTCCTTCCCTGTCTGTGCTTGGGGTAGTGAGTGGGAAGGGTAGTTATAATCCCTGCTCTCCTCTCCCACACTACTTTATAATCATAAAAACAATTATGAGGGGCCGGGAGTTTGGCCTAGTGGTTAAAGTGCTTGCCTAGCATGCATGAAGACCCGGGTTCGATTCCTCAGTACCACATATAGAAAAAAGCCGGAAGTGGGGTTGAGGCTCAAGTGGTAGAGCTCTAGCCTTGAGAAAATCCAAGGACAGGGCTCAGGCCCTGAGCTCAAGCCCAGGACTGGCAAAAAAAAAAAAACCCAATTATGAACAGACCCTTGCACACAGGGATCGCTCCTGATCCCAATACTCTAAGATGATGAAACAAAGATGACTATTTCTTTGCACCTCCATCTCTTCCTTTGTTTTTTTTTTTCTCTGAACTTCTGGTTCCTGAGCCTGTGGGGCGGGGGGAACTTCCTCAGGTGAGAACTAGGAAAAGATCCTTTTGTTCTTACAAGCATTACTAATGTCACCCTAACAATCCCAACACTACAGTAACAGGAAAAAGAGATAGACAGAAAGGTAATATATAAATATTTGCAATCAGTGGTTTGGTCCAAACTCAGCAAAACAGCTAAGCAGGACTAGGCTGAGAACTAGGAGAAAAGGGATGAGATGGAAATCTGGAGGGTAAGGGTACTGGTGGTAACCATCACTGATCTGAAGCAGAAAGGGAGTTGAGCAGGCAGGATAAAGCAGCATGTCTCCCCAGACAGGCTGTCCCTTGGGTCAGCATTTTGGAGAGCTGTCTGTCTAGCACAGGTGGGCTGGAAAAGCTTGTTACATGGACGAAGGCAGCTAACTATACCAGTGCTAGCACTCAGTGAGAAGGAATGATTCACCTTGGGACTCTGCAGTGGAAAGACCCAGGGAAATTGGAAGGAAATAGAAGAGTACAGGTCAGCTGTACAAGAATGTAGATAGAGGCGAGTGATAGCTAAGGGGAAGAGATCAGATATGCTGAGGAATGCTCTCAGAAGGAAAGGGTATCTTGAATAGATTGAAGAGATGGCTCTGAGAAAAAAAGAGAATTCAGAGGGTTTGGTGGGCTGACAAAAATGTATGGCACACGTGTGTAATACCAGCATGTGGGAGAATACAGGTAGAAGATTTTGAGTTCTGGGCCGGTCTGGGCTGCATAGTAAAAAGAATAGACATAGGCTTGTTTCCTGAAATGTCTCTCTACCCTTTCTCTGTTTAGGTAGCCGAGAGGCAGCATTTGTATATGCTATCTCATCAGCAGGAGTGGTCCATGCTATCACTCGTGCTTGTAGCCAGGGAGAACTGAGTGTGTGTAGCTGTGACCCATACACCCGTGGTCGACACCATGACCAACGCGGGGATTTTGACTGGGGTGGCTGCAGTGACAACATCCACTACGGTGTCCGCTTTGCCAAGGCCTTTGTGGATGCCAAGGAGAAGAGGCTTAAAGATGCCCGCGCCCTCATGAACTTACATAACAACCGCTGTGGTCGCACGGTCAGTACTCAAATCTGGGTGTTCATAGTCACATTTTCTAGGTGACCAGTCTGTATGACCAGAGCCTAAAAGTGAAGGTGGAAGAGATGAAGGCTTCTGGATCAATTCCAAGAGTCTTAGCATCCTGGGGCAGGAATGTAAGGCAACTTGGAAGGCTTGGGTTCAAGCAAGTTTCTATACTGGTGAAAAGTAGAAAAAGGGAGAGAGGTCACTTTTTTTGCGGGGGGGGGGGTGGTGGTGGTACTAGTGCTTGAACTCAGGGCTTTATTTGGGAGGTAGGCATTTTACTATCTGAGCCATGTTTCTCTATTTGCTTTGGTTATTTTTTTAATGTAGGATCTTACTTTTTGTTCTGCTAGCTCAGACCACAGTCCTATTTTTTTGCTTACTGCTGTAGCTGGATGTCAAGCCAAATTTACCTGTGCCTGGTTGAAAAGAAACTTTTTATGTGTGTGCTGGTCTTGGCGCTTGAATTCTGTGCTCTCAGTGCTAGTGCTGCCACACACAGCTCCACCTCTGGCTTTTGGATAGTTTACTGGAGCTGAGAGTCTCACAAACTTCCTTGCCTGGGCTGGTCTTGAACAGTGATCCTCAGATCTTAGCCTTCTGAGTAACTAGGATTATAGGCATAAGCCAAAGGTGTCTGATAAAAAGCAGGTTTTTTTTTTTTTTGTTTTTTTTTTTTTTTGCCAATTGTGGGGCTTCAACTCAGGGCCTAGGTGCTATACCTGAGCTTCATTGCTCAAAATTAGCACTCTACCACATTAAGCCAAGCCCCATTTTTCTGGCAGTTAATTGGAGATAGGAGTCTCATGGACTTTCTTCCCTGGTCTGGCTTCAAACTGAGATCCTCAGAACTCAGCCCTGAGTAGCTAGAATTAAACAGATAAGCCACAAGGTGAAAAGTTGACTTCATAAAAGCTGAAAATATTGTTCTAGTCTGTTCATTAGTATGTGAGCACCTCCCATATACTATGCTGCAAATAACACACTACAAAAACATGGTACTTAGCCCTCTAAAACACATGAAAATGAAAGAACGTGCTGTAGGATGAACCTGTGAGCTTAGCAGCCTCACAGGTATTATGACAAGCAAAGCACTTGATCCAGGAAGATTTCTTAAGATTCTCTAACTTGATCAGAAAGAATGGATAGGATCTGATGTGGTTAAGAGCCATCAATGGCTCAAAAAGCCAGCCTGAGCTAGCAGATTTCAGAGCATTAAGGGTAACAAAATTGTGGCCTGCCAAGTACTTCTCCCTGACTTGCCTCCTCCCTCCCTCAGGCTGTGCGACGATTTCTGAAACTGGAGTGTAAGTGCCATGGTGTGAGTGGCTCCTGTACTCTGCGTACCTGTTGGCGTGCACTCTCAGATTTCCGCCGTACAGGTGACTACCTGCGGAGGCGCTACGATGGGGCCGTGCAGGTGACAGCCACCCAGGATGGTGCCAACTTCACAGCAGCTCGCCAAGGCTATCGCCGTGCTACCCGGACTGATCTTGTCTACTTTGACAACTCCCCAGACTACTGTGTCTTAGACAAGGCTGCAGGTGAGAAAGGAAAGCAGAGACATGGAGCCCAGTTCTTAAAACTGTTGGTTAATCATCTTGGCCTGTTTAGTTGGAGTTCAGGAAGGGTTGCTATAGGAGTCAGTCACTTCCATACATGAAAATATGATCCTGAGACTGGTGACTCCTTGAGGCCTGCCTGTGGTTATGTATTATTTCTTTGTATCACCAACATTCAGGATACTGTAGGCACTACTTAGAAGATTAAATGAACCACCTGTTTTCAGTTATGAGCAATGTATGGGCTTCACAGAAACATTAGTTGCAGCATTAAGCCTTTGGCTCTTTACAATCTACCTGAAGAAATAAGGTTGAGGCTGTGGGTATAGCTCAGTTGATACAGTACTGCCTTAGTTGTGCAGGACTCTGGGTTTGGTCTCTGGCATAACAAACAAGAGATGGGTAATGGGTATGCAAACGACACAGTAAAGGAAGCTGACTGGAATATGAAGACGTTTATTTGAAAATGTGGTATTTATGCTGTTTTGTAAACTGTGGGGATTATCTGGATAGCAAGAGAAAATAATAGGCAGAAATTTTATGTATTTAAGTAAAATGGTAGATGGGACAGAGCAGATCAGTGTCTGAATAAAGGTGTCTGGTAAGGAAGATTAAAGATAGAAAGACAGGTTGGAACCAGGCCATAAATGATCTTGAAAGGCTTTATCCAGTGTGCTGCCACTGAAAATTTGAAAACAGAGTTAGAGAGGCAAGGAGGAGTTCCCTAGAAAAGCAGGTATAGCTGGAAATAGTTGCCTTTCAATCTTCTTTAGCTATTTAGTGGTGTAATTCTTGGAAATGTAGGGAAAGTGATAGGGTATCTCCCCAAGAGAGTGCACGTTATCATCCTGCTTCATAACTTCTGGCTCAGATAGGTTAAATAATGTAATAGAACTGCTTTTCTTCTCATTACTGTCATGGGGCTCTGAGGCTCTTTTCTGCAGACTCAACATTCACAACTTGGGTAAAATGGAGCCAAAAACTTAAGATGTCTTCGGTACTGTTTGTTTTCACCCATCACTCTCATTTCTGGAGAGTCAAGTAGCTCAGAACAAAACCGTACAGAATCAGGTTGGAGCTCTACCTGAGGAGCAGAAAGAGTTGGTATACTTTGTAGAGGACTAGAAGAAAAAAAGGCTGAGTCCTTTGACTCCATTAGTGATTTCCTGCCACTAGATGTGTTTCCACATGGCCTTATTCAGAGGGTTAGTCTCTGGAGGTTTGGAAATAATTTCCTAACATCTGAAGTATAACCCTATATCACCATATCAAAATGTACCTTTGGGGAGCTAAAGGTATGGCTCAGCAGTAAGGTACCTGCCTAACAAGCATGAGGCCCTGAGTTCTAATCCTAGTACAACCACTAGCACAAAAAGAAAAAGCAAAAGGAAGGAAGGAAGGAAGGAAGGAAGGAAAGAAGGAAGGAAGGAGCCTTTGGGGAAGGAGGCAAGGATCTTTAGAGTTACAAGAGAGGATGAGTAATATATGAACTCATTTTTCTCAGAGGCATAAAATTAGTTCTCAAAAACCTAAAGTAGTGCTTTGAGTTCAAAGGAAATATATCCTCAGAGAATGGAGCCAGGTTTTCCCTCTAAAGCTTGAACCTTCTGTTCATAGCTATGTTCTCCAGGTTCAGTAAAAATTAGCCACATATAGTTATTGCCTACTTAAAATACAGTAGTAATCTCCCTTATCTGTGGAAGTATGTTCCAAGATCTGTAGTGGATACCTGAAAGTGTAGCAAATATACCAAACCCTAGATATATTATGTTTTAATTTTTTTTGCTTATATGCTTGGCTGGTGCTCTGAGCCATGCCCATAGCTAGACTTTTTGCATCTTATTTTGGAGATAAAGCCTCATGGACTTTTCTGTGTGGGCTCACTTCAATCAGCAATCTTCTTGATAGTTCAGCTTCCTACGTATACGGTCCCAAAGAATCAAACCTGGGTCTTCGTGCATGTTAGGCAAGCACTCTACCACTAGGCCAAACTCACAGCCCATGGGAAGATTTCTTAGAAGAGGTAAATTACAAACTAAGTTGTTTTGTTGTTTGATTAATTTCCAACAGTTATATACACTGTACATATACTGAAATATACTGGTAGGGAGGGAATTACAGGTGGGGTCAGTGATCTTTTTGGCTCTATGATGATGGGAAGAAATGAAACGTCTAGGAGACCGTGAGAAGTTTTTAGGGCTAGTGGGCATATTTTAGGAAAAGTGATGGCTTCCTCCTGAAGGTAGGGTGCCCCTAAGAGGTAATTTGGTTCTCATTCCATTTTCTTCACTAACCCAGGTTCCTTAGGCACTGCAGGTCGAGTCTGCAGCAAGACATCTAAAGGAACAGATGGTTGTGAAATCATGTGCTGTGGTCGAGGGTACGACACAACTCGAGTCACCCGTGTCACCCAGTGTGAGTGCAAATTCCATTGGTGTTGTGCTGTGCGGTGCAAGGAGTGCAGAAACATTGTGGACATCCATACTTGCAAGGCCCCCAAGAAAGCAGAGTGGCTGGACCAGACCTGAACACTTATGACACTTCACTCATCCCTTCCACTTCAAGCCTCCCAACTCAAAAGCACAAGATCCTTGCATGTACACCTTCTTCCACCTGCAACCCTGGGCTGCTACAGCTTCTACTTAAGGACATGGAGAATAATCCAGAGGGACTGTGTGTCTGGTTGGTTCCTTAGCCCTGGGAAGGAGTTAATAGAGGATATAAACAAACTGAGTGGGTTCCCCTCTGGAGGTTTGAAGAGAGAGTAGAAGAGAAGTCTTCAGAGTGACTCAAGTTGCACTACAAGGCATTTCCCTGTCCTTGATATATCTTGGGTGTGTAAGAGGGAGGGAACTTGGAGATAGCTTCTTTTTATGATCCTACCCAGCTGAAGGTAGTAAAAAGAAACAAAACTGCATGTCCCTTCCCTGGAGACAGTGTGAATGGACTGCCTGATACCTTGAAAGAAAATCCTGGGCTTCATATAATCTACTGTGGAGAGCCCAAGAGTGCTAGATAAGATGGTAGGCAGGATGCACTCACATGCTCATATATAGTTTTAATTTGCTGTGTTTTGTAGGAGAGAAAAAAATTCATAACTATACACACATTCTCTTCAATTCCACCTTTATCAGACAGCAGTCTGTTCACTTGTTGCCTGTTCTGACTGAGTTGGCATACAGTGGGTGACTCTCAACTCTTAACAGATTATTAGAACACCCTGGAACAGTACAAGCAGAGAGAATACAATAAATCTGGCTCATGCCTTGGGATTCACCACCATCCCCATGCATTATTTTGGAGGCTAGCTAGGTTTTGAAAACTGAGTAAAAGATAGGCAACTCATGGAGGGTAAAAGAGGGTAAGAAAAGCTGACCTCTAGGATGAGGATCAATATATACCAGGAAGATAAGAGACATTTAGCTTCAATAATTCCTTAGGAGAGGATCCAGATCACTGAAGTTATGACCTGTGGCTCATAAAGAAAAAGCTGGGGTTTGGGGCCAATGTGATAAGCAACTCAGAAGGCAGCAGCCCAGCCCTCATTTACTCAACAAATCTTTATTTAGTGACTCTCCAAGTCCTGGTGATTATTCTTGTTCATTCCACATTTGGCTTCAATTGGGCAGAGTTCCTTCTTTGCTACTAACCTCTGCCTAACTAAGTGGTTTCAATGGAGTTCCTAGAAGCAGCAGACTTAGTGAAGCTGGAGGATGAGACATGGAGTCTGAAAACCTGATGTCCCAATTTTATGTGACTTGGACAATGGTTATCTTTTGCTTGTTGGTAAAACAGTGAAGTGGTATTGAAATCTACAGTTTTGAGTTAAAAATTACAGCTGTGTCACTTACTGCTCTATATATTTTCAGGAAGATTCTTAAATCCTTCTACCCTCTTCTTTTTTTCCCATCTGTACAATAAGAATATGTACTATCTAGATACTGAATTTAATTATGCTCCCAAAAGGAGCTAATAGATACTCTTCACTAAAGCCCCTGACTAGTCAAGCCCATCATAACTTCTTTAAGAACTTCTGGTTTAGGCCTGTATAATCTTGACAGCATTCTACAGATTAGGGGTTTTCCACAGAGAAGTCTAGATATAGGCCCTCTTTCCTTTCTCAAGCTCCTCTTTAACATATCCTCATGGACATGGGTCCTCATGTTTGTGGAATGACTGCTCTGCACAGGCAGCGGGAGGTTGGGGAGCCATTGCTCTGGCCACAGAGGCAGATTTATTTGGATGATAGGACTAATATTTGTGTAACCTGCTGAGACCTGTGTGGGAGAGTTAGGGTGGTTTTTCTTTTGGTGAGGGGATTTGCTCCGGTTTCACATCCATTAACACAAAACATGAGCTAGTCAGGGTTCTTGTGGTCTATGGGGAGGGGATGCCTGTGGAGAAATGGGACTGAATGAGTCAGGCCAAGGGAATGTCGTCCTTGCAGAGTGGAGTCATCTGGATAACTGATGAGCCTGTAGTAGTAGAATTAGGGAGGGAGAGATGGGAAGTGAAGAGAGGAGCATCTTGGGCTAGAATTACGAGAAGGAAAACTTTGAAATAGTGCAGAAGTATGGGGTCATAATTAGTATGCATTGAAGCACAGCATTGAGTGAATTTACAAATACTGCCTTGTATACCAGGCTCATGGAAAAAGCATCAGGTATCTACTCTTATTGGAACATCCAAGCCACCACCTCGATGAGAGATAGCAGAGGCCTTCCATGGGGAAGTCAATCTGTGTTTAAATTCTTTTACCAGTGATCTGTTATTTGATTCTTGGTTCTTGACCTGTGGAAAGAAATAGGTGCACCTTTTCAGCTATCTCACAATGATCAATTTTCCCCTGGGCTTCAGTATTATCTCAGAGAGGCAGGTTTTGACTGCCTCCCTCCCTTCCTTCCTCTTTCCCTCCTTTCCTTCCTTCTTTCCATTTTTTGTTAAGTTGGGAGCTTGAACTCTGGGATATCCCTGATCTCTTCAGCTCAAAGCTGTCTCTCTGCCACTTGAGCCACAGCACCACTTACAGTTTTCTGTCAGTTTAATTGGAGATAAAGAGTCTCAGAGACTTTTATACCCTGGCTGGCTTTGGACCATGATCCTCAGATCTCAACCTCCTGAATAGCTAGGATTACAGGCATGAGCTACCAGTGCCCAGTTCGTTCGTTCATTCCTTTCTTTTTTTAATAAAAAAACCCTCTAACACATTTATTCAAAACAGTTATCTCAGTTATGTTAAAAATCCTATAATTAGGAGACATCCACAATTGCAGAGATGATGATGCGAAGTGTAGATATGTCAACAGTCACATCTGAATACTGAGCAAGATGAGTCAAGGCTGAGCCACTGACTTTGTAAACCTAAAACACTATAGTCTTAGCACACACAGACAAAACAGTACTTCCAAGCTTTACCATGGTCATAGCAGCAGAGTCCACAGCTTTTCTGTTAAGAGGATCACATTTTCTATTCTTTCCTGCCATTTTAAAAAAAATAAATGGTTAAGAAAACAAGCTGTCCACAGTAATAAGTTGAAAATAAGGTGCTTACATGAGAGAAAAGATGTCCATTTGAGCCCCACTGCAGAAGCTGTGAGGCTGCAATGGGAATGATGGCCAAACAATTCTTAATTAGTCCTTAGCTTGCCTCTGCATTCCAGTTGGCTTTAGACAACTGGCATTCATTCTGCACTATACAAACAAAAACTATTCTATTTGGAACAAGCATCAAAACAAGAACTTTATTTGGTACCATCATTTTGCTGCCATTCGCTCACTCTGCCTCTACGAGCCTTCTTTTCCATCTTCTTTGATAGAAGTCTCTCCTTCCCACCATCAGTGTCTTATCCTATCTCCTACTCCATGTTAGTCCTCCTTTTTTTTTTTTTTAAACTTTTGATAAATATTTAGCACTTCATTTAAGCAAGTGTTCTTTGGATACAAGATTAATTTAAAAAACACTGCCTCTATCCTACAAGACTGTTTTCGAGAAGGCACATGACAGAAACACCTCAGTTGCACAGTTTAAGTAAAGGTAAGAATACCGGCTTTAGCCTAGATTTGCAGAAAAGAGCCAAATTTTATTATGATTATTAGTCTTAAATAATGGCATTCTTCTTCAGAGTGATGCTGGAAAATCAAATTAAAGACGAGATTAATTTAAAAAAAACAAATACTACACTACCCTGAGGTCTGTTTACAAAACGTTTTAGCTTATGAATATTCACACTTGATTTCTTTTCCTCATTATTGCAGATAAGTTGTTTTCTCTCTTGTCCATTATCAAGGGCACCAACCACCAAACCCTTTGCCAAATTTCAGACCCACTCAGGACATGAGTTTCTATATAGTTTAATAGAAGATTGATAACTAGGATTTTTTTCCATCAGCCTCTCTGAAATTTTTATTTAAATGTTCTCAGTGGTCATAGGGCAGAAGCCCAAGCTAGCTGGGAAGAAGGGAGGATGCCAGAGAGTATGTTTCTCATCCCTGGGAGGCATTCAGCCTAGCTCCTGCAGCCAAATTACAGCACCAGAGAACAATGTGATGCATTCCTGGGCAGGTCGGTGGGACCCTGGGCGCCTGGGCCTTGTGGAGAGAGGTGCCAGACACAGAGCTCTCCGTAAGCAATCCTGCAGAGCCGCCCCCTGGGTGCAGAAATGAAATACGGGAGAGCCTCACATTACACAGAGACCTGTAGCTCACACCTGGTTATTGATGGCCTTGGTGGAGGCCTCTGCCCCCACCCTCCACTTGGGAACTGCCTACTACTATGGGGGTTGGGCATCTTTGAAGTAATGTTGGAAAATAAGATGCATGCTTCCTTTTCACTGTTTGCCTTCCCTGTCAGCCTGAGCACAGCTATAAGGATATACAGCACATACACATGTCCAAGAGATGTACATATACACACACACACACAGCTTCTGTCAGGCTGCATAGAAATTGGAGTTGGAGTTGTCCCATCTCCCCCCAACCCTCAGCAATAAAAGATGTTCAATAAAGCCAAAGAATACCAATGGAAAGGTCCAGCTGAGGGATATTACAAAGCTATGTTGTAGGAATTGGTTCTCTTCTGGGTTGAAAGGGGAGTGGGGAGAGAACAGAAAGAACATGGTAGAGAAGAAACCAAGGATGAGTAGTCACTATCCATGCATAGAAGTTAAGGTGGCACAATTTCTCAAACTTGGTACCTGCTAGAGAAAATGTTATCTGAGCAGTTTGCTATAACTGCATGAGCCTGAGGCTTATGGCTTGTTGTTTGTAACTCTTACTGGGTTAGAAATAAGAGGGCTTTGGATTTCAGGCATGATCTCTCAGGCATGGTATCTCCAAGAAAGAGGCACTGGAAAGGAACAGGCAGGAGCTTTACTAGAGTAAATGTGTCATGGTTGCTGTACTGAACGAAGCTTTTCTGAGAATCTGTTTTCCCTGCTTTGCATGATTAACAGGTTTCAGTTAATAGCTACTAGAGTGTCAGAAAAAAGGAAAACAAAAACTTGCCCCTAATCCCAAAGACAAAAAAGATAGGAGAGTTTAGAAACTCATCTGTCTACTTTCCCATTCGTGGCATCTTTGTGGTTATTCTTCATTTATATAAAATGTTTTAGTTTTCCAGGATTTGAGAATCCAAAATAAGCATTTTCCCCTTTGTCGCCAAACAGAATTATCTTGACTTAAATTCCCTTTGCTTCCCTTCTATTCTGGGCCATGAATCTATGACATGGGGACTTTCTCTTTGACCAAAAAACCAAAATCTGGTTATTGTATGTCAGCCTGTGGAGAACAGCTGTGATCAAACAAAGATTATTCTGAGTGAAGAAAAGGGAAGATAGTTTCATCCTTTGACATATTCCAGGTGGAACTTTCCCCCAGAATAACAATAATGTTCACAAAACCCTTTTGTTCACAAAATGTGTAAACAAATATGGAAGTAGGGGTTAAACTTTATTTTATGGATGACATAATAGAGATTCAGTCATTTTGTCCAATATTACATCGAAGTAAGTGACTGGGACAGAACTTAAACCTAGATCTTCATATCCTGTATACTCTCTTCAATGTCTGCGGACATCTAGGACTGAGGGTACCAGAGCACTAGCACCTTCAAAACTGAAACTGCTATAACATATTCAGACTCTTTCAGAGCCCTACCTATTAGCAAAGAATATATGAGCAGAGTTTTACAAAGGCATAGTCTACACCTCTCTGAATCTCAACAAATTATCTTCTACCAGTTTTGATTACTACCATCAAGAGTTCACTCTACAAAGTATTTCATGCTTAAACAATGCTGCACCTATTTCTTTGTAGTCCTTCTCACCTTCAGCTTAACATTAACATTTTTCGTTTTCATTTTTTTTTTTTTTTTGCCAGTCCGGGGCTTGAGCTCAGGGCCTGAGCACTGTCCTTGGACTTTCTCAAGGCTAGAGCTCTACCACTTGAGCCTCAGCACCACTTCTGGCATTTTTCTATGTATGTGGTACCAAGAAATCGAACTAGGGTCTCTGTGCATGCTAGGCAAGCACTCTACCACTAGGCCAAACTCCCAGCCCCTCGTTTTTATTTTATCTAGTTCTTTTCACGCGATGCTAAATGCATGGACAGAATGACAGCAATCATGAGAGGAAATTCTTAAGACTTTAGTCTTTCAAGTTTTGTACTAGAATTTCCTTCAAGACTTCATTCTTTTTAAAAATGTTAAGCCCTGCATTATGGACAATAGGGATAGGGAAGAAGAGTGCTATGGCATCATCCTATGCCAAGCCAGATGCTTACCCATGGCCTAATAAAGATCTTGGGCCTCTTTAGACAAGCAACTGACCCATAGCAAAGCAAAGGGCATCGACTCTGTAGGGAAACCTCTGTGTAATAGGCAGACAACAGATTTCAATTTCACCTGAGCAAAAACTTTTGCTCTTTTTAACTCCTCATCCCAATCTTCTTTCAAAATTTAGCCTTGTCTTTTGGTTGAAATTATTGAGAAAGAAGCTCTAAGAGAGGTTGTGTGCACAGGGAACCTTCCCTGTTCCATCTTAGAATGCATTTGCTTAGAGACAGACTAAAGCCTGAAACACCCCTACCTAACCCACTGCAGCATCCTAACTGTGAAGGCAAAGGGAAGGCTATAGGAACACAGTATTCATCAATCACAAACCTGGGAGGCGACAGCTTCCTGACCTAGGCCCCTGCTTGCACTGGAGAAAAGAACACCTTAGGAAAACAATCTACCTAAAGTCAGGATTTTCCCCTCAACAAACCTTACTTTTTGTCCATCGATCTTGGCTCTTACTGAGCTCCCTGCTTCCCACCCCCACTGCCTCCGCATGTGGGCTCAGAAGTCATCATCTAAAGAATTCCATTGCTCACCTCCTGCATAGCAGCACAGCCCCATGAGGCCGCACACCAGATGGAGGGGATAAAAGTACGAGGTCATGGCTTCTAGCAAGAGGCTTTTTCTTAAACTAACCCTGACTCCTGGAAAAGAGGCAGAGCAGGAGAATGTCGGGTGAGCTGCTGACGACAGCAGCTTCATAGGTCTTGCATTAAAAAAAAAGCCAACTTGGCTTTCAGTGGAAATTTCCTTACTCCCACCTCCAGGTCCACTCCTGGTCTCATGCCTGTAGCTTGAAGGTGTCTGAGTAGAATGCAGAGATTAACAATACAAAGGGTTAAATCCTTGTCAAGTGTAGGGACCTATTCAGCAAGCTGCCACACAAGCTGAGGTGGAGGCCAAGCCCTGAACATAAGCCTTTTTCTCTAGGAATGTGACTATAAAGTAAAAAGAAAGAGTATGGAAAATGGAAGGGACTCTGAAAATAAAAAGAAATTGACTCTGAAAATTGAAAAGGCCATTAGTAAACCTTTGTGTAGAATAAACAAAAAGGGATGGAGGAAGATCATCATTCCTAGAATAATTATGCTTGTTGGATGACAATGTATAGAGTCAGCAATTACAAAGAAACAAACAGTGTAACAGACTGTGACACAGTCTTACAATAGAGAACATGTCAATGAATTAATCACAGATGGAAATTCTTCCAGAGATAACTTCGGAGTGACTTTTATAAGATAAGGCATGAGTTGGAAGGCAATCAGGGGAAGGCATTTTAAATAGAAGGAACTGATTGCTGAAACTTACAAGGAAGTATAAGCAAGAAATAAGGAATTTCAAGCAAGTACTTTAAAGAATACAGAGAAATTAGAATGCTGAGAGCACGGAATTAAATAATGTGAAGTTACTATGTATCTAGACTGTCTGATGATTCAGTCTCCTATAGAGCCACACAGCATCTTTATCTATGTCAGGAAATACCAAGGCATGTAAAAAGCACAAGGATGAATTCATTTGATATAGATACAGAGACTACAAGAGATCTGTACTGTGAAGCCCAACAAAATGCTATGTATCATTAACTGCAGATCCTTATCATTTGAGATTCTGGACTAAGTAGGGGATATTATATATCTTATTCAGAACTGTAATGCATTAATGTAGACTTCAGGGCCAGAATTTGGCATCAGTCAAGCCAATCTCTTAAGAAATTAGAATGTGAAAAAAACTAATTTTAAATAGAAAACACATTTCTTTCACTCACTCCAAACCTTAAAAGTTGACCAATCCCCTATATTCCATTCTGTATGCTAGATTTTTGTGGCTAATAGATTATTTATCATATCTGAGGCCATGGTGAATAGAGAGGAGTTACTAAAGAGCTCTGGAGATTGCGAAACCAGTTCACTAATGCATAAGGAGGCATTTCTTGCATACTAGAGGGCACTGGACTTGCAGCCAAAATGGAGGCAAATTCTGATTTCACCATTTCAATTAGGTCTCTGGTTTCTTAAATTTGCTGAAGGTAAAAACAGCCATTTATCAGGCTTCTGTCATACTTGTAATTGAATTTCCCTAATTTATAAGGAACAAAACAGAAGAACCCAGTTCTTTCACAGCAGTTTCTGGTGCCACTTTCAGAAAGATAATACATATTGGATTGTGGGTCTGACAGAGAAGCACTATGTATGTATTTTTTATGCTCCCTGAATAAACCCAAAGCAGAGTAGAATCTTAGGTTTCTACTTCACTTACCTGGCAAATCATTTGGTGCTAGAAGAGAGGCAACCGCTTAATGGTGATAGCATTTGTTAGTATCATCTTAGTATTCTCCACCTCTCCTAGACAGTTTATAAAAGGCGATTTCTGAAACCCTTCACAAAAGAAAAGCTCAAGGGTTTACATTCAACTGTGACACCACTATGAATTCATTAAGAAGCATGTTTCAGGTTGCACTATAATTTCCCTATGTAACATAAACCCATGGAATCTGACATAAGCTGATTGCTCATGCTGGTTATTTTATTTACATTTCTAAATGGAGGGGATTTCAATACTCATAAAATATCTAACTGACTTATTAGTTTTCATCTGTTCTCCCAGAACAGCAATTATAAAATAGTCCTAGAGACAGAAGCCACAGCTTGTATGACTGGTTAAGCAATGAGGGAAAAGTTATTGCTCAAAAAGCAATTTTAAAAAATCCAATATGGAATTTGAGGCCAAATCAGAGATATGGTTATTCTTAATGCCATCAGAAAGATAAAAGTTTAGGAAGAAAAAAAATGTGTAACTATGTTTCAAGTCCTATGGGAGTAGGTAATAAGGTCACAGGAATTCAGGTGTGGATGCAGTTTACTTATATCTTTTTTAGAAATCAGATGTCATCTGATAGTCACTAGTACAATAGGGGTGCAGGTGAGAGGACAGAAAACACAAATATGGTTTTGACTAATGTGCTACAAGTTAGACTTCTGGACTACCTGATGTCATTGTCCGTTTAACTGAGGATCTGGAGATGTAAATGGTTAACTTACTCAAATAATAATAATTCATGCATATTCTAATCAGCTTAGAAAAGCTCAGATAAATGACCAGAGAAGTAAGAGTCATTAGCAAATTCTAAAGCTTGATTATCAGTCTTTTGCCTCTAAGTGATTTGTTTAAATCATCTATTTTCCTTTCTTCTGCATCACTGAGTTAAACTAGTATGTATATTCTAGTACAACCAATCTTGGGCCTTCACTTCCATTCCATATAGCTCCATCATTTT
The DNA here is from genome assembly GCF_031878675.1 of Megascapheus bottae. Classification (NCBI taxonomy): domain Eukaryota; kingdom Metazoa; phylum Chordata; class Mammalia; order Rodentia; family Geomyidae; genus Megascapheus; species Megascapheus bottae. The sequence goes on from NC_143514.1 coordinate 21,686,161, forward strand.
TCACAATTACCGGTTACTTGTCTAATTTGTATAAGTTCCTTAAGGATAGGATGTGTTTATTTTAAAATATGTACGTTGGGCATATTAGCATACACTTATAATCCCACAACTTGAGGGGCTGAGGCAGCCAAAAGGGCTGAAAGTTCCATAGTGAGATTCTATCTTTGGAAAAACAAAACCAAAAAAACAAAAATGGATTTCATGGTCATAATTCCAATTAGCCAGTTAGTATATGTTACTTGACTAAGGCATTCTTTAATAGAGATAGCTGTGCATGGTGACTCATGCCTATAATCCTAGTTCCTTTGGAGGCTGGGATATGAGGAACTCGTTCAAAGATAGCCTGTGCAGAAGAGTTTGTTTCTCTCATCTATGATGAACCAGCAAAAAGCCAGAAGTGGGGCTATAGCTTAAGTAATAGAATGCCAGCCTTTAGTGAAAGAGCCAAGTAAGAACATGAAGTCCTGAGTTCAAGCCTCAGTACCTGAACATGTGTGCACATATACACATAGATTGGAATGATTTTTTCGGTTAAGATAAAATAATTTTGGTGCTGTGTCCCTCTACTTGTAAAGGGAATTGTAATGGATACAGAATTGTTCAGTACAACTCATCTTGGAAGAATCTTTTAATTTAGTTTTCAAACTAACTAACAATATATGCCTATTTTCAGAATCAGGTTGTAGCTGACATTAACTAATGAGCTTTAGAGAAAATCAGGGTGGCTTTTTACCCATATGTACACACAGCCAAACAATTTTGTTTTAACACTAATGTTCCATTTTGCCTCACAATAACATTGCATTTTCATTCATGATGGTCCTTAATACTTATGTCTGTCAGTTTTAAGATTGAGAGAGTATAAGAAAGACAAACAGGTGAATGTAGAGGGTCATACATTTAAGGCAGTTATGTATGTGATATAAAATATTTGTTATTTAGTTGAGGAGCTCTTCAGTTTGTGAAAAATTCTAAACTATCCATATAAACATTATACTAAAGCTTGCCATGCAGGATTAAAGTATTTGAAAGAGAATAAAAGCACTCCTTTATAAAATTCTTGTGAAGGAAAGTACCCTCCATGAGTTTAGATGAACTTTTTTTTTTTTTTGAGATTATATTTCTTTCTTTCTTTTTTTTTTTTTTTTGCCAGTCCTGGGCTTGAGCTCAGGGCCTGAGCACTGTCCTTGGACTTTCTCAAGGCTAGAGCTCTACCACTTGAGCCTCAGCACCACTTCTGGCTTTTTTTTCTATGTATGTGGTACCAAGGAATCAAACCCGGGTCTTTGTGCATGCTAGGCAAGCACTCAACCACTAGGCCAAACTCCCAGCCTAGATGAACTTTTTGTGTCACTTTACATGAGACACTTTAACTAATGCATCAGTCACTTCCAATCAAATGACTGAAATATGAAAGTATAAATTATTAAGGCGGTAGCTTTATCTTGACTAGTACATTTTCTCAACCCATGTAGCACCAGGCTATGACTTACTTGTCAACAAGAATTATACTTTTGTTTCATAAAAGTAGCCAATAAATATTTATTCATTTAATGAAAGATTGAAGAAACAAACCTGTGTAATACCTTAATGCATTGAATCTAAACTAAAGATATATATATGTATATATAAAATATATATAATAGAACAAACATTACTAATTACACATTACAAAATAGCATAAGTATATAGCATGAATAATTTACTGTATTTTTTAATGCTGAAGCTCGTATAAATCCCAAACTTGGAAAACAAATTAAGACAATCCTGTTGAATTTATTAATTCATTAATTCCTTCCATTCATTAATCTGATACTAAAAGATTTTTTGTTCCTTTTTTAAAAGATATTATTACAATAGCTGAAATAGACCAGGAACAAATTAATAAGGTCTTCATAGCCAGGACTTCGATGAATTAGAATCCTTGGGCTCCCAGTAAGGGCAAAACCTCTTAGGGATCACAGGCAAATAAATAAAAAATGCAGCTGAATTTTGTCAGGGGGCAAGGTTTCAGCTTTGAGTACCCCAGCAACTGAGAATGAATTATGTATAAGATTAGTAATGTGCCTTCATCCACACCCTAGCTAGAGAACATTTCTTTATTTCACAGTAACTGAAGGAAAAACAGCAATGTTTTTGCCTGCCAAGAACAGCTGTGGCTGTATTCTAGCTAGGAGTATAATAACACTGAGGGATTAAAATGTAATTGTAATACAGCTTCTGCTACCTGGGAGTAAAACTTTGAATTTTACAAAGAAATTGGGCCTCCAGCATATGGATTAGATAAAAACAAAAGCTGGCACATTCCTAACAAAGGAAATAAGGAATATGTTCACTTCTTAAGTTCTTCCTCAATTGCTTCTTTCCCTGTATGTCATGTTGATATAGGCAAAGGTGTTCAAATATAAGAGAATATAGCACCCCTGCCTCTGCTCTTTTTGTGCAAATACTGAAGCTTAAACTCCTGGCCTCAACCTCTCAGCCTTTTCTGCTCACAGTTGACATTCTACCACTTGAGCCATACCTCCACTTCAGGATTTTCACTAGTTAAATTAATAAAAGGTCTTTTGGATTTGTCTGCCCAGAATGGCTTTGAAATATGCTTCTCAGCCCCCCGAGTAGCTAGAATTACAAGTATGAGCTACTAAAGTTGCCCTTTTCTGTATGTAAGCACTTGAAATCTTGAAATTAAACAATGATTATGTGGTCTGAATTCTCTCAATTTTGTTGATACATAAAGCCCAAATAATTATTTTGACAGTACTGAGAACTGAACTCAGATCTTGAACTTAGGAGGTATGCACTTTATCACTTATGCCATACCTATAAGTACCTTTTTCACTTGGTTGTTTTCTTTCTTTCTTATTATTCATAGATATTTTCCAATAGCTGTACAAGGGAGTTGACTTGGTTTTGCTTTATGGTGGGGCCTGTGCTGGGCTGTGATATTTCTACCTGTGCTTCTCTTTGTTAGGCATTCATCCCTGCACTCAGCCATTGTACTTCCCTTATATGTAGAATAACAATGTGTTTCACTGTCCTATTCACTAAGTGAGATGGTGTCTCACAAACTTTTATTTCTGACTTTGAATCCTAGTTACCTAACTTCTGCCTTCTAATTAGTTAGGATTACTAGCATGAGTCATTATACCCAGCTCCAGATAAAATCTTACCTTGAAGCTGGCTATTGTCAAGATAGACCTAAGACAACCTTAATAATATAGAGGGGGAAAAAAGAACTAATATTCCCTGCATAAGGAAGACAAGAACTATCTGAAGTTCAAATTATTCTTGGTTTAGATCTTAATATAGCAAAGTAGCTTTATTAGTTTAGTTCTTTTGGTACCAGAGACTCATGTTCTTGATTCACTTTCCTGCTCTTCCACTTGAGTCACACCTCCAGTCTGGCTTATCTTGGAGATAGAGTCTCAGACTTTTCTGCCTAGGCTGGCTTCATATATTTTCTGGCTCTCAGCTTCTTGAATAGCTAGTTTCATAAGTGTGAGACACTTGTGCCCAGCTAATTTAGTTCTTTTTCCTTACCTTTCCTTTCCTTTTTTCTTTTCTTTGCTCTTCCCTCCCTCCCTCTCTTTCTTTCTTTCTTTTTTTTTTTTTTTTTTTTTGCCAGTTCTGGGGCTTGAACTCAGGGCCTGGGCACTGTCCTTGGGCTTTCTCAAGGTTAAGAGTTCTACCCTTTTGAGCCACAGCACCATTTCTGTTTTTTTCTTCTGTGTATATGGTACCGAGGAACTAACCCAGGGCTTCATGCATGCTAGGCAAGCACGATACTACTAGGCCAACTCCTGGCCCTAATTTTATTCTTTCTAAGCATCAGAAATTGGAATGGTTAGAGAAAGATACAAAATCTCATATTGTTACTGTATCTGACTTTGTTACCTGGTACATTGTATATATGTTTATTTGTTTAGTTGAAATAGGAAAGGAAGAAAAAAATGATTGGGGGCAAGGGAAGGGAAAGTGGGACAAAAACATAAGAGAGGTATCAATGTGTGAGAAGTAATGCACCTACTACCTGATGAATGTAACTATAACCCCTCTATACATTACCCCAACAATGAAACAAACAAACAAAAAAGAGTCTTACAGTTTTGTTCCTGGCTGGCTTTGAACTGTGATTCTCAGATCTCAGCCTCCTGAGTAGCTAGGCATGAGCCACCGGTGCCCAGATTCTATGAGACTCTTATCTCCAACTAACCAGCAAAAAACCAGAGGCAGAGCTGTGGTTCAAGCAGTAGAATGGAGGCTTTAGCAAAAAGGGACAGCAGCCAGGAGCTGAGTCCAAGCCCAGTACTGGCGTGCACACACACACACAAATTACTTAATTCATGAAGGGCTGATGTTGTACCTCAATGATAACATGCTTGTTCAGCATGTGTAAAACCCTAGGTTTAGTTCTAGCACTGTAAAACAAGAAAAGAAAGAGTAGAATGACAGGCCACCCAAATAAAGACCTTAAATGCACTAACTATGGAACAAAAATATAAACATTTAAAAATGTTGACCTGTATCCAATAGGCTCATTTATTATCTCTGCAGTTTCTGAGAAACATCTTAGGTGCATTATTGGGAAACAGCATGATTACAGAACAATGTTCTTCAAGAACATAAGCTCAGTAACAATTCAAAATGCTTATATACAAGCATGTATGTCCTTAAGGAACTAAAAAAGCCTCACAGCTTTGAATATATAACCCATTTTCAAAGTAAAGAAACTTACTTTGTCAGTCTAATTTCTGAAGGTGGTCCTATGTATGAAATAAGAATGCAACTACCATAGGTTTTTTAAAATCAATAATAAAATCAAATGGAGACCATATAAATATCTTTCACCTATGAGCAGTATTACTAACATATAGGGTATATTACTAATCATAACACTAAGACCTTTTAATGTTGGGGTGATTCATCCTTATAGATCCTAGCTCCTCAAGAGGCTGAGATCTGTAGTTCAAAGCCAGCCAGAGCAGAAAAATCTATGAGATCAACCCCCAGTCTATTAGCAAAATGCTGGGTTAAGGGCATGGCTCAAGTGGTAGAGTACTAGCCATGAGCAAAAATAAACAAAAAGGACCAAGAGTTGGCCTAGTGGTAGAGTGCTTGCCTAGCATGCACGAAGACCTGGGTTCGATTCCTTGGTACTATCACTTGTGCTGAGGCTCAAGTGATAGAGCTCTAGCCTTGAGAAAGTCCAAGGACAGTGCTCAGGCCGGGAGCTCAAGCCCAAGACTGGCAAAAAAAAATAATAGTAAAATAAAATAAAATAAAAGACCCTCAGTTAAGCCCTGGCACTATCATAAAAAGTCATGTATCTTTTTCACTGGCATATATCAATATATAGCTATAATTATCTACTAACTCCCCTAGTTCTTAAAATGATCTTTGACTCTGAAAAAAAGTAATGAGAATAATGAACAAACCTTCCTGAAATCTTTGGTCAGTATTCATTAAAAAAATATTTGACATTTATATTTGTTTATTATTTTTATAAATGTAATTTAGAGAGAAAAATTTTAATTATTTTTAAGAAAGGCCTGAAGAAATGCAGTGAAACATTCTGTGGAGAGGTCTTTTGTTAGTGTAACTTCTGACCTTCTATATCTTTGGAAATCGTGCAACTTGGCTAATGTAGTCCTTAAAGAATTAATCAAGCAGATTGTGAGGCCCTAGTTACAGTGGAGCCAGCCAATTATGAGTTGCTCAGAAATTCATCATTGGCATGTCCAACTACATTTTCCCACATGAAGATTAACAAAAATATGTGGAAACTAGGTCCATTCCCACCCCAGCACAGCTCCAATATGTGTTCAGTGAAATCAAAGTTTTGTCTTAGTAAAATAGCAATATGAGAATCTTTTTGATTTTCACCCTTAACACTTTTTTTTCTGCCAACTTTGCAAAGACTGCCTTATTTAGTTAATTCCCAACTAGTAACCTCTACATTCAAACACATTTCTTGATTCAAAGCACTAAAAGCACATGCCACAAAGCCTGATTTTATCAGTAAGTTAATGAAATCCCCCGAGACCATCTTTAAGCCTCTTTATTTTTGTGATGACACCTTTCCAAGCCTTTTCTGCCAAAAAAAAAAAAAAAGGCCAGAGTAGATGAAGATTGGTTCTCTAAGGAAAGGCAGTGCTGCTTTTAAATAAAGACGCTCCTTTAAGATAAGCAGAATCAGATTCCACTTCATTTGGCTTCCTGGCTACCCTTAATTTGAACTCTCATATTTAACCCAGCAGGCTTCAAAGCAGGTGAGAAAATGACCTACCACTTAAAAGCAATTTTTCCTTTTTCAGGAATTCTGGCCTTGGAGAATATCAGCTCTGATATCAGCACATTCCACATCTCCAGGGATTTATGCAATTTTTTCATTACTCTATGTCTAATGTCAGACAAGGTTTTCATCTTGGCCAGGAGAAAAATCAGGAGGAAAAAAAATCTTAGCTTGCTGAGAATGAAGTCTCATTCCGAATAGCCTTATGCCGTGCCAAAAAAAAAAAAAAAGAGAGAGAGGCTTTAAACAATTAACCATCCTAGACCATTCCCTTCCACTTACCTAAATTTGATATACATACAGTAAGATTAAAAAAAACTTTAGCTTCAATCAAATGGCAGCATAAAATGCAATTTTATAATACATTTTTGCCTTTCAACAAAGCGGTTTTATAAATGAAATGCATGTTGATCAATGCTATCCCTTTCAACAGTCTCACCCATTCCTCCCTATCCTACTCCCTCCATTATTTTCTTAATTTTATTGAATATACACTGAATTTTTTTTACTGCATTTCCCTCCCTTCTTTAGTCATCTACCCTATCTCTCTGATGTAACAAACAAAATTTTAAGAAATTTAAATTCAATTTGCTCTAGCAGGTAATCTAATACAAAAGACATGAGATGAGAAAGGCACAATAGTAACAAGGGATTTAGCTCTGGTGGTGTAATCCTGTTACTCTGGAGGCTGAGGTATGAAAATATATATATATATATATATATATGTATGTATTATATATTCAGTCTCCAAGATCACTTGCTTAGCATGCACAAGACCCTGGATTTGATCCCCAGAAATACAAGAGAGTTGGAGCCAATGAGTTAAAACTAGCCTGGGAAATGTATGGCAAAAAAGAAAAAAAAGCAAATAAAATGAAGAAGAGGTAAAAGGAAAAACAGGAAAAGAAATAACAATGTATGGGATTTTCTTAAATGCGTTTGCCTTTCTAAATTAAAGAACAATCATTATCAAATAGACTTCAGCAATTTCTACCTTATTTGGTCATCATATGTTGCTGGACATAACTGGAAATGGATGGGACATGGCCCAAGTATGCATGAGTTCAAACCTCAGTTTTTTGAAAATGAGTGGGGGGGGAGAGAGAGGGAGAGGGAGAGAGAGAGTGAAGGAGAGAGAGAGGGAGGGACGGAGGGAGGGAGGGAGGGAGGGAGAGAGAGAGAGAGAGAGAGAGAGAGAGAGAGAGAGAGAGAGAGAGAGAGAGCGAGAGAGAGCGAGCGCGCGCGCGAGCGAGCTCTAATATAGGGAGTTTATGCCATACCAACAAACCAACAGATTCTATAAAGCAACTTGCCAGTGTACTACAAATTTTGAGCATTTATCCTGTTCTTATGATTCACAAAACACATAATGTATCAGAGAGACAGTACTAATAGTACTGTTTAAATGACACTCAACCACACTACAATTTTTAATGGAAAAATATATTTTGTGCTATTGTTAGGACATATGTAAAAGGATAGGTTTCTCATTCTATAGCCTGTCTTAAGTGATGATGACAGTGATGGAGTAAGCATTAGCTAGCACTTTTTAAAAACGGTATGCACACATGAATCTAAATACTTGATATATTTTAAACTCATTTAATTCTCACCAAAACCTACGATTTCCCATGTTACAATTCAGGAGAAAGAAGGTTAATATATTTACCTGAAGCAAAACAAAGCAATCTGGCTCTCGAGTTTGCATTCATTGCCCCTGTGTACTGTTGCCCATCCCTGAACCTGGCAAGGTGACACTGTTCAGATTTTCTAAATTCCTCATAACGGTGTAGGAGAGTAAAGCAAGGCTTCTTAAGCTTTAAATGTGTACATAGGACAACCTGAGGCTCTTGTGAAAATGCAGTTCTCACTCAGGTGAAGAATGGCACTCCAATTCCCTTGCTCTTTGTCAAGGCATGTATGTATTGTATTTACAAACTGAAGACCACTCATACTACAATTATTTCGAATAACTCTTACATGGGACCAACTTTGTAATTGCTGCATGCCAAATATTGATTTGCAGTTACTGTTAGAATACTTACCTTTTAGGAATTTTAAATATACATATAAAGCCAAAGGGATAAAATGTGCCCGTAAAAGTTCTTTGTCAGTGATATTTCAATGTCATATATCATCAACTATACAAAGATAGTGAATAGATGTTTATTGTTCACTAACTAGAATCACAGTATGCCAATTTGATCTGAAAAAGAAGATTATAGTGTAAAATACGTAACTTTTCATTCTCAAGATTGTGCCATAGGATAAGGAATTTGTGTATTCTAAAAGGCTCTTCAGTGCCATTAGTGACTCCTCTGGTAAAGGCAGTGGCTATACACTGACATTAGTGGACAGAGCATATATTGAGTACATCTCACATTAATTTTGGCCAGTACTCAAAGAAACACACAACCAATAGTTGCTACACCTCTATTCCAGATTCTAGATCTCTCTCTTTGCTCTCTTTCTTCTCCTTCCCATTCTACTATCTTGAAAAAAAATTCAAGAATCATCTCACCCATTTGCTTGTTTGTATATTTAAAAAATTCACAGTTGGACATTTTCCTCAGCTATTAAATGGATGAGGTTTTCCCTGTCTAGTCCATTTTTTCCCATGCTGAATTATACAGTGATGTCATTTCACTTGGAGATTTACTCCCCAGTCAGCACCACTGCAAATAACAGTGTATAATTAATCACTAAGTTTCCTTTTCATACGAAAAAGAACAGTCAGTTTCCAACGTAAATATCTATACTGTGAACAGTGAGAAGTCATTCTTCTTGAATCCTGACCCAGAATCAAATGTATATTCAGACTTTTAGGCCTACAGCTAGTGGTAACTTAACAACTTACTCAATTGATCTTCAGGGAAAAAGGGAAACCAGTGCCCTTACCACTGGTGTCAGAAGAAAGCCGGCTAACTTGTAAGGCACAAAATAAAACTATTCTTAAGGCAGGAAAAGAAATTGTGAGGACAACAGGGAATTGAAATGGAGACATACAGAGAAAAATATAGAAAATACCAAGTAAGGACTAGTTATTCTATGGTTCTCATTGCATAATTTCTTTATTTGTGAATATAGTGAAGCAGCATTTTCTTCTGGCTTTTAACTTTCACTACTTGATAAAGATGTAAAGATGAACAAGAAAGATGCATTTAAAAAAAAGGCTTGGAGAATTAAAGGAAATTGTCTTTGGTAATTTTATCTTGAATCAGTGATGTTAATTAATAAATGTATATAAAGGATGAATAGTCTGGGATACTCTATTTAATACCAGCCCTCAAGTATTTCCTGGGTCAGGAAATGGGAAAGTAGTTCAAATTCAAAGGGTAAAAATGAAAATAAAGACCTATACATGGTTCTCTGTTCTAAACTGGGAAAAGTCAATAAGAACATGCAGACATAATAACTGGGAGAATCTTTAGGTATAGAAACACATTCTGTACCTGGGGTAAATGTCTCTTCTGTCCCATTTTACCTACTTATTCTCCATCCTAGTTGTACTATTGAACTTAAGAGTTCAGCAAATCTTTACAATTAATTATTTCATTTAAGTGGAACAATTGGAAGACTTGTTTACAAAAGGGGCATTTGTTTAAATGCCAAAGAAAATGCACTAACTTAAAAAAAATGAGCCGGATTATTCTTAATGTTTATAATGAATGCTATGTTAATCACCAAAAGTGATCTACAGAAACCAACTTATGTTATAGCATTGTATTCTTTAAACTTTTAAACAACAAAAGTATAGCTCAAATCACCAAAAATTCATGTTTCACATATTTATGGTGGTAACTTTACAAATCAATTCTTGTAATTTACTATAACATATATCTTTTACTGCTCATCTGGGTTAGCATAAACAGATCATATATAGTTTCGTGTGTGTTTTACAAATATTCTACACAAGTCCTTGAGATCATACTTACAGCTTTAGCAAAAACACCCATGAGTTCTGGAAACTGGTGTGTAAGAAAGGCTATCATTGCTGTGGAAGAACACAGTCCTGCTGTAAAATGGATGAAAAAAGGAAGCTCCTTCTTTGGATAAACAGAAACATGATGAAAGGCTGCAAGGGAGAAAAGATAGGTATAAAAGATAGGTATAAATTTTAATTTAGAAAATAGTATAAATCATCTTACTGTTTTCAAATTAAATGTATTTTTAAAAGCTAAGGAAGAATTTTTTTTTCCAGTCCTGGGCTTGAGCTCAGAGCCTGAGCAATGTCCTTGGGCCTTCACAAGGCTAGAGTTCTACCACTTGAGCCACAGCACCACTTCTAGCTTTTCTATAAATATGTGGTACCAAGGAATTGAACCCAGGTCTTCGTGCATGCTAGGCAAGCACCCTACCCCCAGGCCAAACTCCCGGCCCAGAAAAATGTTTTTAAAGACAAGAACAAGAAGTTTCTGATCAACCAAGTTAAATTTTCTGTTCATCATTTGTTCTAGCATATCTATAAAACCAGAAGACTGTTTTGGGGTCTGAGAAGAGGAAGACATGGAATGGGTTAGGGGGTGGGGAACAGCACTACTTATAAAGTCATGCTGAGATGGTTTTGAAAAAGAGCTTTGTCTTTTGAAAAGAGCTATAAATTACTAAGCCCTGTCTAAGTTGCTATGGCGTTGTTATAATGAACACTGTGAGCACTTAATAAATGTGAGCTCTTATTAGTCTTTGTCTTTTGGAAGAGACAAAAGTGTAAAAAGATGGACATATCATGGGAGTTTTCCAGAAATATGTTTATAATGTTACCTCGTTATTCATGTTTTGTGTGTGACATTTCATTGAGCATTGTAAATACTGAACTAGGAAACCAAACTCATATGTAGTTACCAAATCAATAGGTAATTTCATTCATATGTATATACCAAGACAATTCAGAATGTGTTTGTACAGAATATACATTAATATTCATAGTAACTATACTTAAATAACAAAAACTGGAATAAATTTAAATGAACATCAATTGGGTGAAAGACAACCAAATTCATACAATAGAATACTATCCAGCCATAAAAAGTAATGAAATATTGTTACATGCTTCAATATGAATGAACTTTTAAAATATATTATGTGAGAATCAGTCACAAAATATCACTTATTGTTTGGTTCCACTGACATAAAATTTCCCAGACTGTAAACTTGATATAAACACAACTAGACTAGTGGTTGCTTATGGGAGCCCTAGGAAATGGGTCTGAGGTTTATTTTCTGGACACTTAAAATTCTATTATATGCCTATGTTATGCATATATAACTTTGTAAAGGGACAAAAAGTATCAAAGTGTACATTTGTGTGTGTGTGTGTGTGTGTGTGTGTGTGTGTGTGTACACATGTGTATATATTGGGGCTTAAATTCAGAGCCTGGGTACAGTCCCTTAGCTTTTTTACTACAACATGTGCATTTACTCCTACTTCTGAAAATAGTCTCACAGATTTTACTGTCTGGGTTGGCTTGGAACTGCAATCCTCAGATCTCAGCCTCCTGAGTAGCTAGGATTATAAGTATGAGTCATCAGTGGTTGGCCACATTTTATTTTATTTTTTGTTAGGGCTTAAACTATGGGCCTGGACACTGTCCCTGAGGTCTTCAGCTCAAGGCTAACACCCTATCCCTTGAGCCACAGCATACTTCCAGTTTCTGGCAGTTAATTGGAGATAGGAGTCTCACAGACTTTAGTGCCTGGGCTGACTTTGAACCATGATTCTCAGATCTCAGCCTCCTGAGTAGCTAGGATTATAGGTGTGAGTCACTGAGCCCAGCCTACATTTTATTTTTAAAGTTTATTTTTGCAGTGCTAGGGATATAACTCAGTGACTTGTACATGACTAGGTAAGAACTCTATAATGACCTATATTTTATTTATTTGGTGTTGGCAGTGGGCTTGAAATCAGGGCTTGAGTGCTGTCCTTCGTTTTTAAGCTCAAGGATAACACTCTACCACTTCAGAGTCACAAGTTCAATTCTGCCGTACCAGTGGTTCACACCTGTCCCTTATATTACCACATTTACATACTTAAGTATTACTTTTTTCTAATTGCATTATGGCTGATTTTATTCAAGTATTTATATTTTCTCAAAATTTCTAAAATATTTTAATTTACAAAGTACTTGCTTGACACACAGTAGGTGTTGGAAAAATTCCTGTTAAATTGAGAGCTATTCTGAGACTTCCTTAGGTAAGTTGATTGCTCAGGGTTGGACACTAACCCAAGAATTATGATGTAATATCCTGCATTAGTGAAGGATGACTAATTCAGTGGTAAACCAAGGTCAGCTATAAATTTTACGTTTTTTTTAACATAATGATTAACAGAGAAGGTTGCACCTAAACTTCCTTCAATAGCTACAATATATATTCAGAGAGTATATATCAAAAAACAAATGCATCTTTAAAAATCCCCAAATTTTCCACAGCCTTGGGCAATATTTAAATTAAAAGTACAACAGAGCTGATTGATTTTTTAAAGTGAAAAACATTAGAAATGAAGTATATTGTGGGGTTGGTTTTTTTTTCTTTTTTGCTGTTTTGTTTTTTTGTTTTTTTTGGCTTTTCTCTTTTGGTACTGGGGATCAAACCCAGGATGTTGTACTTGCTAGGCAAGCCCTTTGCCACTGAGCTACATCCCAGCCCAACGCGTGTTTTTAACACCCAAAGAACTAGAAATCCTTTTGTCTTATCCCTTAGCCATCACAGAATGATTTCTTTCCTCCTTTTCTCCTTCTCCTCCTCCTCCTTCTTCTTTCTTCCTTCTTCTTTTCTTCCTCCTCCTCCTCTTCCTTCTTCTCCTTCTTCTTTCCTTCTTCTTCCTCCACCCCCTCCTCTTCCTTCTTTTTTTGTGTGCCAGTTCTGGGGCTTGAATTCAGAGCCTAGGCACTGGATACTTTTTTTTACTTAAGGCTAGTGCTGTCACTTGAGCCACAGTGCCACTTTTGTTTTTTTTCTATGTATGTAGTAACGAGGAATCAAACCCTGGGCTTTGTACATGCTAGATGAGCACTCTACTACTAAGCTATGTTCCCAGCTCCAAGCTTACTTTTTTTTTTAGCAAAGTAAGAGAAAAACAAATTGGTATTTCAGAAAGCAAAGAACAAGATAGCAAAATCAATATTAATAATTAAAGTATATATTTTATGGTTTATAAAGTACTCATTTTATTTTTAATAAACCTAAAAAAGAGTATTAACTTCCTATCTTTACTAATAAAATTTCCTAACATATGAGATTTCCATACTATAAGAGATCAAATTATTCTTTATTTGGATTGCTTTCTGTAGATTCATTTGTCAGTCAGTGTTTGGTTAATGCATCAATATAATGAATGAATGACTACTATAGAAACACTCCCTTGGAACAAAAGTTCAAATTTCAACACTGGCTTGTAGAGAAAAATTTATCAGGAGGCATAAAAGATGACAAAATAACTATGTGAACTAGGGGAATAGTTCAAGTCTGAACTTATGAAGTCCATAAGTAAATTCCAGAACACTGTAACTCATATCAAGGCTGACAAGAGAATTAAAAACAAAAAACATTAAATACTCCTGAGTATTAGAACTCCACATATTAAAATTTTGTTCTGGCTGGGAGTTTGGCCTAGTGATAGAGTGCTTGGTTAGCATGTACGAAGACCTGGGTTCGATTCCTCCGTACCACATACACAGGGGGAAACAGAGCTGGAAGTGGTGCTGTGGCTCACTGAGTAGAGCTCTTGCCTTGAGAAAGCCAAGGCCAGTGCTCAGGCCCTGAGTTCAAGCTCCAGGATTGGCAAAAAAAAAAAAAATATATATATATATATATATTATTCATCCTACCACAGTAAGAAACAAACAAACAGACAAAAAAACTGTCAGGAAATACACTACAATCAGATAAAATTTTCCAGTATGTCCCTTTACTCCTACCTCTTGAGTTTGTACTCTATATGGAGCTAGAATTAACTGATTGATAAAAAAAAAAACAACAACAAAAATGAAAACAAGAAAAAACTGTTTTGTCTTGTAGCATATGGTTCTCTGACATATAAAACCTCATAATAACAAGTACATTCTCCCTTATATTAGTAATAATTTACAAACAAAAACATTCCACAATATACTTTTTTGTGCTTGGTTTATTTTTATTTAGTCTTGCTATGCAGTCTAGGCTGGCCTCAAAGTCAATTCTCTTGCTTCAGCCTCCTGAGTGCTGGAATTACTAGCATGTGCCATCACAACCAGCACATTTATGTTCCATAATTAAATATTCATTGTTTTCCTTTAAGACTTTTGTTCCTTTTAAAAATGAAAAAATAGGAATGTGCATGATTTATTTTTTCTGCTTTAAGAAGGAAAATGAAATTTCTCCCACTAACGACCTCCTGATTGCCAAAATCAATAGATTTTTCTTAGTAACTGTCTTACCTAATAGATGAGATATTCCTTCTCACTCAGAAATTACTTCCTCCACTTCTAGTTTCTAGGATATCTAGTTTTGGGCCTTGTTTTGTTTCTCTGACCACTTCTTTACTAAAACTTGGACTGTTTTTCTATTAATACATTAGAAATTTTTGTGCCCTCATAACATCTTAAAAGTATACAGTTTCCCTTAATGACCTCTTTCTTACCTAGGTCTTCTCTTACTACCTAGAAAATGATAAGTCCATAATCTCTTTCGCGAGATGTAGAGAGAAAGATATCAGAATCCCGCACAATATTATTTATACAACTTGAATCTGATTCTTTTTAGGTCACTGCCTAGGTCACCATCTAGGTCACTAGATCTAGGAGACCTTAGGGCAATCTATTTAAAGGACTGAAGTATTATTTATTTGTTTGGCTGATTTGATGGCATATAAATGTAGACTTTGGGATGTTAGATCACCTGAATATATACACAGGGAACACCAAACTGCAAAGAGAAAAATATATAAATAAACCAGATGCACTGAGAGAGGCAGAAAGGAGAAATCATTTAAGAGGTGTGGGAGGGAAGATGGGGAAGAAGAGCAGGAGAGTTTATACAAGGTGGCCAGACATAAAGATACATAGGGTTCCCACAAATCCTGACCATCTAGTTTCTGACTGCAGTCCCTTAGAAGCCCAGCTGTAATTGCTATTTTTGGGTTAACTGCTCTTGCAACAAACTCCCATTTACTGTTAAAATATTTTGAAGTGACTGTTATTTATATACAAAATGCTGTCAACATCGAGTTCAATCAGAATTTGAACTCAGAGTCTCCTGTTTGCTTGGCAGGTGTTCTACTAGGTGAGCCATTTTTTTTTTAATCAATAGATGAATTTACTCACTAGGTATTTATTCAACTATCACTGTGTGCTAAGAATATTAATATATATATTTTACATGTATGTTCTGACATATTTATTTATTTATTTTTATTTTTATTAGGTGAGCCATTTTTCTGCTGGTTATTTTGGAGGCAGAATCTCTAGAACTTTTCTGCATAGGCTAGCTTAGAACCTTGATTCTATAGATCTCAGCCTCCTTAGCAGCTAGGATAACAGGCATGTGGAGCTGGCAGCTAGCTATAACATACTTTTCTATTTGTAAAGTGATTGTGTGATAAAATATTTAAGCATATATATACATATAACTATACATATACATGAGCACATGCATTTTTGAATGAGAGATTATACAGGCAACAAACTCAAACTTGATCCTCTTGCTGTATAAAAGACTTACCATTTTCCAAGTCATCCAAGTAAGAAAATTAAGACTTATCTTTGATCTCCAGAAAATTCCATGGTTTATTCCATACACAGACTACTTAACACTGTCTTTCATTCTGTTTTCAATCTTCTTGCCTCAACCTACCAAGTACTGGGATTACAGGCATATATATCCTACCATGCTTGGCTCTTACCAGTCTTTCTATTAACCATGAACAGTCTAGAAATTAAGAATAAGGAAAGGAGAAAATGGCACTACTATTTAATATTCTTGTTGAGTAGGTACAGTGAATTAATGAATTTGAGTAAGTCAAGCAGTACTGAGTACTGGATTTTAAGCATTTAGGGACAATGAAGAGAATCCTAGTCTTCAAAGAGTTCACAATATAAAAAAGGGTGATTAAGAAGTACATTAAATACTTTGAGAGTTCTATAAAAGATGAGATCAGTTATCTAGGCAAATGACAAAAAATAAAAAAAGAACAACCCTAGGGAGAAAAATATCAGAATTCTTAATTTTATAATCTCTCCTAAGTTTTTATTTACCTAAACTTTTTAGCTCATTAAGTTTGTTTATTATAAAACTGAAAATTTACTTGCAAGGCATCAATACTAGTGGCTCAGTCTTACAAATTTACATTATACAGGAAACACAGTGCTAATATTTATTCAGCATGATCACCTATCAGTTAAACATAAATTTACCATTCACAAAGAAAAGGAGATAAAGCAATTGAAGCAAAATTTAGATGACTGTTTTCAAAATTTGGCTTCTTGAAAGCAAGGACTAGGTTGACTCATTCTCAGCAATCTTAATCCTCCATAGTTCTTGTTCTTCTAACTGTTGACTATTATTCAAATTACAAAGTGTAGCTTTGACTTACATATATATATATATATATATATATATCTTAGTTATAAATAACTCAAAATAGCCAAAACAATCTTTATAATAGGTCAAGAATTTGTGAAAAATCCCCTTGGAATTTTGAATATGGATTGTATTAAATCTATGGGTCAAATTGGAGAGAATTGCCATATAAGTAATATTGAGTCTTCTAATCAACTCAATTTTTTCTGTTTATATGGATTTTCTTTAATTTCTACATACAAGATCTTAGTTTTTAGTGTACTTGCTCTCTTTTTGTTAAATTAATTAATTAATTAATTAATTTATTTATTTCAGTCCTGGACTTGGCCCCAGGGCCTGAGCACTGTTTTTGGGTTTTCTCAAGGTTAGAGCTCTATCACTTGAGCCATAGCACCAATTCTGGCTTTTTTCCTATGTATGTGGTACGGAGGAATCGAACCTGGGCCTTTGTGCATGCTAGGCAAGCACTCTACCACTAGGCCAAACTCCCGGCCCCTGTTAAATAAATTAATTTATTTATTTTGCCCATCCTGGGCTTGGGCTCAGGATTTGAGCACCGTCCTTGGACTTTCTTGAGGCTAGAGCTCTACCACTTGAGCCTCAGCACCACTTCCGGCTTTTTTCTATGTATGTGGTACCGAGGAATTGAACCTGGGTCTTCGTGCATGCTAGGCAAGCACTCAACCACTAGGCCAAACTCCGGGCCCCTAAATTTATTTTTAAGTAATTTATTTTCTTTGATGCTAAAAATGGTTGGAATTGTTTCCTAAATTTCATTTTTGTATTATTCATTGCTAAATGTATGTAGATATATACTTGACGTTCTTCCTTTTTTGTAGTGGGAATCAAATCTAAGGTTCTATAAGTGCTAGGAAAGCATTCTACCTAAGCTATACTGACAACCCTGATCCCTAAATACTAATCTTATAACCATGCTGAATTCATTTATTATTTATGAATTTCTTTGGATTTCTTAATAGATGATCATGCCACCTATCAATAAAGACATTTTCAATTCTTTCTAATATAAATATCTTTTATTAATTCTTCTGCCTGATTACACTGGTTAGAATCTCCAATACAATGTAGAATAAAAGTAGTGAGAACCCACTTTGTTATCTGATATATTGAATTTATTTGTATTTGGTTATTTGAAATTTGATAGGGACGGGGGGGAAAACCAAGACGGGTGGGGGGTGGGGGGGAAGGGTAATGGGTACCAAGACATGTGAAAGGGTATCAATGTATGTGAATTAATGCACCTTCTATCTGGCAAGTATCATGTAACCCTTTTACTAATTACAATAAAAAAAAATTAAAAAAAAAGTAGTGAGAACCTACATCTTGCTTGGGGAGAAAGGCATTCAATATTCTACTATTAAGTATGATAATAAATGTTTTTTTTAATACACTACCAAGTTGAAGAAGTCCCCTTCTATTTTTAGTTTGAGAAATTTTTTTGTTTATCACGAATAGGTTTTAGATATATTTAGATATATCACATTTTCAGATGTTAAACCAATCTTACATTTTTGAGGTAAATCCCACCTGGCCATGGTACATAATCCTTTTTTAATGTCGTTCGACTAAGTTTGCTAGTATTTTGCTGAAGATGTTTATGCTCTTGGTCTATAGTTTTCTTTTTGAAAAAAAAAAGAATTTTATCTGTCTGATTTTAGTATCAGGGTAATACTGTTCTTATCGAATGAGTTAGAGGATATTCCCTTCTCCTTTTGAATTTGCGAAGAACTGTCTACGGCCATACCACCCTGAATGCGCCCGATCTTGTCTGAATTTATGAAGAATTATTTTTCTTTTTCACGTTTGTAATGTGGCATGTAGATTTGCAATCCTAGCTAGTCAAGAGGTTGAAGCAGGAAGAGTGAGTTAGAGGCCAGTCTGAGCAACATAGTTTGGCTCTACGTTTGATCTCCCCTCCATACTGCTAAAACAAAAATGTTTGTAAGATGACACCTCTTTTATACCTTTTATCTCTGTGCTCTTCTGTGCATTTAACACAGGATTTTATCCCAATGAAGTATTTGGAAATGAACTAAATTATGCAACAATATCCTAGAAATGGCTAAAAAGTTTTTAAAGGTCTCAAATTTCAACCAAAGGGATTTTAAAAACTGAGAATTTTATGGAAAATGTTGCGGTTAGAATATATCTTCTGAAAGGTTCAAGAGTTTTAGGAAGCTGGTCCTCAGGGTGGTGTACTGGGAAGTAGAATCTTAAAAGTGATGAGACGTAGTGGGAGATTTTTGAGTCACTGGGCCCATGTGATCTTGAAAAGGGGTATTGAAATGTTCTCTCTCTCTCTCCCTTCTCTGTCTCTCCCCCCATCCTCTGTGCTCTGGTTCTAGTTCAAGATAGTTTCATGAGCTAGTGCTCCTGCCATTGCCATGTGCTTTATGTGGTAATGCTGTCAAGGAGTAGCCTTCATTTCCAAATCTGTGATATACTGTTTAATGTGGAACCTCTAAAATGGTGAGCTAAATTGAGCTCTTCTTCATAAATAATCTCTGTCAGGTATTTCATTATAGTGACAAAAAGATGATACATATAGAAAGCAATTTATAGGTAATCTAAACAATTACTTGAACATTTGAGAAAATTGAAGTATTTACTTACTCGGTAATAGCTCTCTATCAGCAGTCTCTGTGCAGCTGGGATAAGGGTAAAATAGATGTCCTTTTTCTAATGGGTATGGAATCATTCTAAAAGCTGAAAAGGAAAAAAATATGTTGATATTCAACTGTCTCTGATTTACCATCCCACGCTATAGATCACAACTATTTTGGAGACTTTTTTGTCAGTCCTGGGGCTTGAACTCAGGGCCCAGGCACTGTCCTTGGACTTCCTTAAAGCTAGTGCTTTACCACTTGAGCCACAGCACCACTTCTGGCATTTTCTGTGTATGTGATAATGAGGAATCGAACCCAGGGCTTTGTGCATGCTAGGTGTGCACTCTACCACTAGACCACACTTCTATTTTGGAGACTTTTTAAAATAAGAAATTCACATAGGATTTTATTTTCTTTTGATATGAAATAAAAAAAAGTAAGCAAAGGAATGAAAAAGGTCAAGAAATAAGACTTATTTAGAGAATAGCGAATTATGTAAAACAAAATGGAGCAGTGGATATATTACTGGTTGAGTCCTTCTTTGTCTCCACATTGCAATTCTGGACTTCATTCCACAAGTATAAATATCTCTTATAAAATTGTTATGGCCTTTATTTAATAAGCAACCTAAAAGAGTTTTCAATGACTCCTAACTTCATGAGTGAGATTTTTACCTAAGTTTTCTATGAGTGGGGCTTAAGCCCAGAATTACTAAATTAGGGTCCTTTGGTCAGATCTAGTTATTTGCTTAAAGTAATTCAGGAAGTCAATAATACCATGAGGAAATAATTCAATAAGATGCAAGAATTAATCCAGGTTCTATAATCCTAGATACTGAGGAAGCTGAGATCTGAGAATAGCAGTTCAAAGCCAGCCAAGGTAGGAAATTGAGACTCTTATTTCCAATTAACTAGCAAAAAAGCTAGAAGTGGAGGTATAGTAGTGCACTAGCCTTAAGAAAAAGCTGAGTGAGAGCAGGAGGTCCTGAGGCATACTCCAGCACTGGCATAGACACAGAGATGCATGGATTATAGTGTAAATAATATACTTATTAAAAGAAAAACCCATATGTGTTGGCCAGGAGTTTGTCCTAGTGGCAGAGTGCTTGCCTAGCACGCACAAAGACCTGTCTTAATTCATCGATACCACATACATAGAGAAAGCCAGATGAGGTGCTGTGGCTCAAGTTGTAGAGCTCTAGCCTTGAGAAAGCCCAAGGACAGTGTTCAGGCCTTGAGTTCAATGCAGGACTGGCAAAAAACAAACACAAACAAAAAACCCAAAACAAAACAAACCAAAAAACCGTATGTGGCAGGCAGAATGCCCAGCAGTAAAGGCATACATACATACATATATATATATATATATATGGAGAGAGAGAGAGAGAGAGAGAAAGAGAGAGAGAGAGAGAGAGAGAGAGAGAGAGAGAAGAGAGAGAGAGAGAGAGAGAGAGAGAGAGAGAGATAGAGAGAGAGAGAGAGAGAGAGAGATAAAATGTATGAAGAGCAGGCCAGGAGCATGGCCCTAGTGGTAGAGTGCCTGTTTAGCACGCAAAAAGACTCAGGTTTAATTCCTCAGTACCATATACACAGAAAAAGCTGGAAGTGGCACTGTGCCTCAAGTGACAGAGCACTAGCCTTGATCAAGCACAGGGACAGTGTCCAGGCCCTGAGTTCAAGCCCCAGGACTGGCAACAAATAAATAAATAAAATAATGTAAAAACATACAGAAATTACAATATGTATATATAGCTGATAGGAATGTCAAAAGTTACAGGTACTATAGAAAATAATGCGATGATTCCTTTAAAAATTGAACTAGAATTCTATAACAGACATTCTGAAGATGGATGGTGATGACAGATGAATAACAATGTAAAGATATACAATGTTATTTAACTGAACACAAAATGATTAAAATGGTAAAGTTTATGTTTACATGTATTTTAGCAC
Organism: Megascapheus bottae; assembly: GCF_031878675.1. NCBI lineage: Eukaryota > Metazoa > Chordata > Mammalia > Rodentia > Geomyidae > Megascapheus > Megascapheus bottae. The sequence goes on from NC_143514.1 coordinate 21,707,589, forward strand.
AGTTTTACACATTTTGATTTTCATATTGTACATATCTCAAAACAAAAGCAGACTAATGTCTAGAACATTATAAAAGGGCTGAGTGTATAGCTCAGTGTAGAATGAGCAAGGTCTTATATGTGATCTCCCCGCTCCACACACTATTAAACCACATTAAAAACTTACAAGACAAAGAACTTTTCGTTCTCTTTTCTTTCATTACAAATATTTAAATAGTTCCTTTTATTTATTTATTTTTTTGGGGGGGCCAGTCCTGGGGCTTGAACTCAGGTTCTGGGCACTGTCTCTGAGCTTCTCTGTACTTAAGGCTAGCACTCTACCATCTGAGCCATAGTGCCACTTCTGGCTTTTTCTGTGGTACTGAGGAATCAAACCCAGGGCTTCATACATACTAGGCAAGCACTCTACCACTTAACCACATTCCCAGCCCACTAACTTAAATAGTTCTTATTCTGCTTTTCCTAAATGTGGAACTCAGAAACCCAGAAAATTAATTTAAGAAGGTGGCCTGTAGTTAAATATTAGAATTACATGTGGAAAGGAATACTCACTGCCTTCCCATGTACACTGCAACAGGTTAAGAGCACCTTCTATCCGTTTCCAGTGCTGAAGATGGAAGAATGCATAGGCAATTGCCTCACTATCACCTCGTTTCAGAATGTGTTCTGGAGGTAAAATTAAACTTTTCATCTCTAGTAAATACTGTAGAAATAACATACACAACAGAAAAAAATTAAATTGTGTTAAACTCAGTTATGAAATATCCAGATAGAATAAAATCAAATTGATTTTAAAAAACACATTAAACTAGCAAAATTATATTATGATGTAGTCATAATATTTATATCTCAAAAGTATTTTTTCTTCTTTATAAAATTTATCACTCCTATTACCAAGCTTCATGCCAATCTTTAATTACTTAACTCTTAATGTTTCTGGCTCTTGTCCTCAAAGTTTAAGACCATAGTTGGTTATCGATTTATTTTAGCAGATGTCACAAACTATGAGATTATTTACTAATCCAGTTTGGGGACTTAAAGGAATGCGGCAGAGGTTGTGTCCTGGTCAAGCAAAGCCCATTTGCTGCCTGGTTGGGTTTTCTCCCCTCAGTGAGTTAGGCCTATATTCAGGAGGGTCATATTCATCCTAATCCTCTCTAATCCTTGCCTAGTTTTTGAAACACAGCAGAAGATCACTCGCACCAGGCATCTGTGGGAAAATGGACTCAACTAGCTGACCTCTGACATGACTCTGTGTGCTCTCTGCAAGTGCACTGAGAGCTTCTTCAGTAGCAGGAAGGACAATGTTGCAACCATGGTGGTATCACCATCAGAAAGAGGATTTCATTTTCAGAAGAAAAATGTTTAATTCCTAACCCAGCGCCTTCCTATTCTCCTTAAATTTTGTTTAAATTTTACAGAGGAGAAAAACATTTTTCAAATTATTTCCATGAATTTTAGAATGCAGAAGCTTTAAACCACATCACAATATGGCAGTTAGTGTTTTGGTAACCACTGAGAAAGTATAAGCAAAAATATCTGAATAACCATTATTTAGTAAAATTTATTGAACATATCAATTTGATGACAGGTCAAGAAAATGCTTTTGTTGAACAACTATATACATTTTCATTAGTTAATATAATCTAAGTGTTCATGCAGGTGGTATTAAGTATATGGTAATGTTATTAGGGAATTATAATTTAAGATTTTCATTTAAGAATATTTGCTAATGAACTGTTTTCATATAAGGTCTTCCTATGGGGCCCAAATAGCCTTGAATTCACATTTTTCCTGCCTCAGAATCCTGAATGCTGAGCTTATAGGTGTACATCACCTTTCTTGGCTCTCATTATTTTTATATGTTCCTTATACTGCTTTAACAAAAAGCATTATCTTTGAGCAAATGACCTTTTCAATTTGTCTCTAAAACAAAGTTAATTTTTAGTTACTGCATTGACATTGAAGTAAAATTTGGCTCCTAAAATGTAAGAAAATTTTAGTTTAAGAAAAATGTATTTAATATGTTCAATATGTATCTCAATGACAGAACATTTACTTGGTATAAACACACACACACACACACACACGCACAGAGGCACCCACGCATGCATACACACACATATGAATGCATGCTTACATTTTTTTCTTTTTAAGAGCACGAGAGTCTTTATTGCAAGCTTGAGCCTGGACTCACAACGGACACCGACACAGCAGGTCTGAGTTGAGAGTTCTGACTTCCTATTGTGTATAGTTTTTATAGGGCTTGGGGAACTTTAGTCACAAGTTTGAGCAAATCATAACAAACCATGGAAAAATCAAAGAACAATACTCAAAGTTGATTTGTGCAGCTAGTGGCAGGCATGTATTTGGCTGGAAGTGATTGGTTAACTCAAAGGGTTGACGTTTTATGAATTGACTGGCTTGTGCTGGGGGATACGTGCTGAACTGCAGGGCAGCTGGTCAGGATATCACAATGGTTATCTTACTCTTTAATCACTTGGGGTGGCTTTTACACAGGGAGTTGTCTGGAATTTACTATTTTCCTTGAAGTTGCTATCTCTGCTAGTTTAGAATTGGATCAGGATGACTCTCTGGTGGGGCCTGCTTAAAAATAACTTTCTACTGAAGTTAATCGAACTTCAAAATTAATTTAGGCTTCTCATTCCCTCCTATCACTGGTACATAAAGGGGTCAATCACGGCTTATTTCTGATTGGCATTTCTATAGGTATTGTGATCTAAGAACCATTAACTGTACTGTATTGATTCTCTCCTTTACAAAGTTTACCAATCTGTTTAACATGTAAGGCCCAATGGTCAATATGATTAGTAACACAATCAGAGGTCCCAGTGGAGCTGAAACCATCCTTGGGACCCCTGTTACTCTCTCTTGCTCAAGCCTCCTTGTTACGGCTTCCAGGCTATCTTTTATTACTCCAGTGTGGTCTTCCCAAAACATGCTCGCATTTTAAAAAATGCTATAGGATTACTTAATTTATCTCCTTCAAAAACTGTTATTTAGGAATTTTGGCAGTAAACTGCTGCACAGTAAAATCTCTATTCTTCATGTTAAACTGCTGCATATAGTACATTACAGTACCTAAATCAATCTGATGTAGATAGCAAAAATGTGTTTAAACAAATATTTCAGGAGTTTTTGTTACTTGGCAGTGTGTGTGTGTGGTACTTGAGATTTGAATTTAGAGCATTGAGTTTATTACTCTGGTACTATAGTGCTAAGCCACAACTCCAGCACTGTTTTTCTCTAATCATTTTTTTAGAATAGGGGCTTATTCCCATCTGGGTATCTGTGTTAGCCTATTTTTAGGCTTTCTAGAATAGCTAGGATCACAGGTGCATTACCATATTCAGCTTCTCTCCATGGCAAGTTTCTCTGCCCAGGCTGTTTCTCTGCTGGGAATGACCTATAATCATCCTCCAATTCACAACATCCTACATGGCCACCTATGAGTTTAGAGGAAATCCTGCAAACTTTTCTGCCTTCTTTTCTGTTTTCAATTTGGCTCTAAAGCAAAGCAAATTTGGTATGTTAAGAAAATATCTTCCCATGGGGCCGGGAGTTTGGCCTAGTGGTTAAGGTGCTTGCCTAGCATGCATGAGGACCCAGTTTCGATTCCTCGGTACCACATACATAGAAAAAAGCCGGAAGTGGTGCTGAGGCTCAAGTGGTAGAGCTCTAGCCTTGAGAAAGTCCAAGGACAGTGCTCAGGCCCTGAGCTCAAGCACAGGACTGGCAAAAAAAAAAAAAGAAAAGAAAATATCTTCCCAGGACAATGACAACCAAATGACTATTAATTCTTAACCTCTCAAGTAGCCAGCATTACTGTCATGAGCCACCAGTGCTTAGCTGGGTATTATAATTTTGATCCCCTGTCTATGCCCTCTCATAGCATGGATTGCAAATCTGAATCATTATGCTCAGCTTATTCATTGAGATGGAAGCTCACTAACTTTCTGCCCTGTCTGAGCTTATACTGTGATCCTACCAATCTCTATCTCTTGAGTAGATGACACTGCAAGCATGAGCTACTGCACCCAGTCTGTATTTCAGTTTTCACTTAAGATATTTTCCAACTCTTTGGGCACACTAAAAGTAGACAAAATCCTGCAATGCAGATTATACTTTTCTAAGAAGAATATGAAAGGTTAAAAACTAAAAGACAGCTTATTTTACACAAAACTGGTAACATGACAGAAATGTGCATCAAAAAGAAATATTATATATTTAGAGAATAAGAGGATGAAAAAATATGATTTATGTTTATCTAAATTTCTTTTCATATATAATACACACATTTCTTCCCTTTCTCCCTACAATCCCTCCTTCTCTTTGTTGTTTTCTTTTTGTAGAATTGAGTACTGAATCTAGTGTCTTGTCCATGCTAGGTAAGTGTTTTACCACTGAATTATATCATAATCCCTATGCACAGTATACAGACTCTATTTTTCTCAAAATTTAGAATCAAACTTTTAGGTAACTCACTTTTTTACTACATATTTCTTGCATATAGCTTTCTGTCTCTATATATTTCTTTTCTTTTTTCTTTAATGTCAGTCCTCGGGCTTGAATTCAGAGCCTGGGCACGGTCCCTGAGCTTCTTTGTACTCAAGGCTAGCACTCTACCACTAGAGCCACAGCACCATTTCTGGCTTTTTCTGTGCATGTGGTATTGAGGAACTGAACCCAGGGCTTCATGCATGCTAGGCAAACACTCTACCATTAAGCCACATTCCCAGCCTTCTATTTCTAACTTTTAAATTATTACACATCAATACATTAAAAGCTTTATTTCATAATAGACATTAACAAATAACATCATTCCAGAATTACACTATCATCTTTAACAGATACAGTATCATTAAAACATGAAAAATTCAGTGACTTGGTGGCACCGAATGTGACCTAGTGTAGAATGTTTGACTAGCATTCACGAAGCCCTGGGTTCGATTTCTCAGACAAAAGCTGGAAGTGGTGCTATAGCTCAAGAGGTAGAGCACTAACCAGGAGAAAGCCTAAGGTCAGTGCCCAGGCCCTTAGTTTAAGCCCCAGCACTGGCAAACAAACAAACAAAAAAACTGAAGGACTTAAAAATTTCGAATGTAGGGTATAATTTCTTTTCTTTAACTCAGACTACTAAAGCAACATGGACAACAGGCATGTCTAATTACCATTATCTGCTGAGTATTCCTTATATGCAAAGCAGATCATTGATATAAAACTATCAATAAGATAAGAGTCTTGTATTTGCAGTGAATTGAGAGGGACATTAACTTCCCCACTCTCCCCAAAATATAAATGATGCTCAGGAGTAAAAACAGAGAACCATTATCTCTAATTGAGAACACTGACTCCTTTTAAAAAGGAGTAGTGATTGGGTATTCTTGTCATATGTACAAGGGTAGTGGAACAATGACACTGGAAATACAAAGCAAGGCAGAAGTAGTAGTAAGAAGTAAGTTGGCATTGGGATGGAATTCTGAAGGACTCATTTCTATTTCTATATCTATATCTAATAATAAAGATACTAACAAGGAGAATAAGTGAAGGTCTTTAAGCAAAGTTAGATCTGTTAACTAGACAGATATCTCAAGAAAGGTGGGGAGACCAGTGAGGAATCTGTGTAGATGGTCCACACGAGAGATGGTAAAGTATTTGAAATGATTCCTGTATATTCAGAAATGCATACAAAATGTCTGGCTACCGTGTTATCCATGTGTAATCTCAGTATCCTGAGAACATTTAGCACGAGGATTCTGAGTTCAAAGCTAGGCTGGATTATATAGTGAAACCCTAGTTAGAATAAAAGAAAGGAAAAAATAGAAAAGGAAAGAAAAAAGAAAGAAAGATTCTGGTCATATATTTGTTAAACAGAGACAGTGGTAACCTAAGAGAACCAGAGAAAATAAGGATTACCTGATTTTATAAACTTCAGAAGTGTCTGATTTCTTAAGTACCCGTTATTTTTACAGTAATAATATAAGTTTAAAATTATAGGTAGTTCACAATAGCCAGGCGATGGAAACAACCCAGATGCCCTACTGCAGATGAATGGATACAGAAAATGTGGTATATATACACAATGGAATTCTACATAGCCAACAGACAAGATAAAATAATGGCATTCACAGGGAAGTGGATGAATCTAGAGCGAATCATGCTGAGTGAGACAAGTCAAGACCTAAGGAACAAAAGGCGCATGGTATCCTTAATATGCGGTTATTAAATCCAAAGTATACAAGAGCGAGGACTCAATAACTGCATACACAAAGCAATGGACATGGTAATGGAAATACAAACATAACTATATAGACAAAAAAAACCTATGACTCTATAATTATAATGTTTTATTTCATAAAGTGATATGTTTCTATGACATACAAACCGTTAGCCTAATTTTGATTAAGTTCTAAAGACTAAGTCCCAGAGAATATAATTAGAGATTCCCTCCTTGAACAATTGTTTGTTAAACTTGTCATTTAAAATATGATGTAAACATAAGCCATATAATTAATGATTGTTGTTCTTAAGGTACTATGTTATCTCTCATCACTTCTACTGTCCCTTGGTTATCTCATATTGTTACAGTATCTCACTTTGTTACCTGATATATCGGATATATTTGTATTTGGTTAGTTGAAATTGGATAGGGAACGGGGGAAAACAAGATGAGGGGTGGGGGAGGAGGGGAAGGGAAATGGGGACCATGACATGTGAAAGGGTATCAATGTATGGGAATTAAGGCACCCTTTATCTGGCAAATATCATGTAACCCTTCTATTAATTACAATAAAAATATATTAAAAAATTATAGGTAGTGAATGTATATTTAGTAAGAGAGTGAAATCTGGAAGATTTCAAAGGTTATAAGTTGGTAATTTGGAAAGGATAGAAGGTTAATGAAGAGGATAGTAAAGTCACAAATCAAAATGTACAAATAAGAGACTTTATAGAGAAAAAAATTGAAAAATAAAATTGAAAAAATAGTTTGATGAACATTAAAATGAGGCAATTATTGTAAGTAGAGATTTCTATGATTAAAATAGAAATACAATTCTGTAGAAGGAATCCAGTTAAAAGACAGCTCTGGAAACTGTCAGCAAATAAAATATATCTGAAATATAAACCAAAGTTGATCTATCCATATTTACTGTAAAGAGCCTAAGAGTTATATCTGCAATAAGTGAGAAATTGCTTGGGCAAAACTCCTTTCAACCTTCTAAACTCATGTAACTATTTAGCCCCTTGCTTTTGACTAGACATAAAACTTAAAGCTACTCTGGAATCTATAATTAAAAGACATAATGAGGTATGGTAAGATTTTTTTGTGGGGTGGTGCTTGGGGCTCAAACCTTAGGCCTTGTGCATGGATATTCTTTCATAACTCTAAAACCATACCTATGCTTACACTCAATTCACTTCAATTTTGAACTGCTTTGATCTTTATAATTTACTTTTAAATTACCTTTTTCTATGGCTTTGTAAATCTTATAACAGTTTTTGACCAAAAGCAATATAATTCTGACCTGAAGTAATGATAATGCTTTATAATCTTCCTCTTAACAGCAGAGGTTAAAGAAAAGGCTCTCTGAAGACATCTGAAGTTAAGGTATTTTGCTCTTGATCAGTCATGCACACAAAGAACCAATTTATCTCTGCAATCAGTGTTCTCAGTGCAGATTCTATGAGATTGGACAGGAAGGCTGAATGCAGAGTCTGTGTGGATATGTGTTTGGGCAGGACTAAAGACATTTCCTAGATAGAAAGCAAGTAGAACTACTATATGAATCAAGTAAGTAAAATACTACCTAACAGCCTCAGAAGTATTTTTAATGTTCTCCTTTTCTTGCCCTCAAAAACTTCTCCTGAGAGGTAGGAGTTTGGCCTACTGGTAGAGTGCTTGCCTAGCAGCACAAAGACCCAGGTTTGATTCTTTGGAACCATATACATAGGAATGCTGGAAGTGGTGCTGTTGCTCAAGTGGAAGAGCATTAGCTTTAGGGAAGGGCCAAGTATAGTGCCCAGGGCCTGAGTTCAGTCACTAGGACTGGCAAAAAAAAAAAAATTAAAAATTTTTAAAAAGACTTCTCCTGAAAGTTACAGTTTGTCCTTAGAGTATTAAATAATTCAAATTAGCTAGCTGCTAACTATCTCAATATGTTCACCTTCACCTTCTCTCAAAAAAGAATCCCCAAACCTTAGTCATTCTAAGGCTGTAAATACTAAAGTAACAGTCCACAAAGAAAGCATACATACTAGAGAAGCTCAAATAGAATGAAATAGTAGTAAAAGAAAAAGAGAAGGGGTGGAAGTACATGGCTCAATAGTAGGTTGCCTTCCTGTCAAGTATTAGCATCTGAGTTAAAACCCCATTTCTACTATTTGTTTTGTTTTTTTGCCAGTCCTGGGCTTCAGCACAGAGGCTGAGCACTGTCCTTGGGTTTTCTCAAGACTAGAGCTCTACCACTTGAGCCTCAGCACCACTTCCAGCTTTTTTCTTCGTATGTGGTACCGAGGAATCGAACCTGGGTCTTCATGCATTCTAGGCAAGCATTCTACCACTAGGCCAAACTCCAGGCCCATTATTACTATTTTTAAAAACCATAAACAAAATCAACACTTGATACTCTGAGTACTCCTTATGACAGCATCTCATTTCATCAAAAAGCACTTTTATACAGTGCTTTCTCTGCTGAGACAGACTTTTGCTTCTTTATTAAAGTGTAATTTAAAATGCACAGATCTCAGCTATACAGTTCAATAAATTCTGAGAAATGTAGAGAGGTAGGTAATAATCAAGCCTCAATAGGATATCTAGGCCCTCAGTTCTCCTTTCCTGTTAATTATTCACATCAATCATCCCAGCCAAACACTGTTCTCACTTCTTACTACAGATTACCAATGGGATTATTTTCAATTACATTAAAATTTCTTTTCTGTGCTGGTCCTAAGGCTTGAATCCAGTGTCTTGGGTTTTGAGAGAGAGAGAGAGAGAGAGAGAGAGAGAGAGAGAGAGAGAGAGAGAGAGAGAGAGAGAGAGAGAGAGAGAGAGAGAGAGAGAATGTGTGTGTGTGTGTGTGTGTGTGTGTGTGTGTGTGTGTGTGTGTGCGCGCGCGCGCGCGCGCGCGCGCGCACCAATCCTGAGCTTGAGCTTAGGGCCTGAGCACGGTCCTTGAACTTTCTCAAGGCTAAATAGAGCTCTACCACTTGAGCCTCAGCACCACTTCTGGCTTTTTTCTATGTATGCAGTACTGAGGAATCGAATCCAGGTCTTCATGAATGCTAGGCAAACAATCTACCACTAGGCCAAACTCCCAACCCCTTGAATGCTTTTTAAATGAAGACTGAGCTCTAGCACTTGAAATGAAGATTATCTGATAACTACAATATTAAGTATTATATTAAGACCTTCTTTATGTGCTTATTGCACTTTTTAATACTTATTGTTGTGAATTAGCTGTTCAAGGCTTTTGCTCATTTTGGAGGTAAGGGCAGGGGTTAATTTAGAGCCTCATGCTCGCTCACTAGGTTAGTGTTCTATCACTTGAGCCATATGCCTTTCTTTTGCTTTTAGTTTGTTTTTCAACAAAGACTCAAGGATTTGAAAAGGATCATTGATCTAAATGTAAAAAGATTTGCACCGGCTGACAGAAGACTGAGATCCTTCTATCTCTACTTCTAGAGTAGCTGGGATTATAGGGATCTAACATTAAGCTTAACTTTTTCCCCACATAGTACTAGGCTTTGAACTCAGTACATTTCACCTACTACATACCACTTGAGCCTTGCCCCCAGATACTTCTTAAAACATTTTTTTTTACTTTAATGTTTTGGTTTTTTGTTTGTTTTTTTGTCAGTCCAGGCCTTGGGCTCAGGGCCTGAGCACTGTCCTTGGACTTTCTCAAGGCTAGAGCTCTACCACTTGAGCCTCAGCACCACTTCTGGCTTTTGTTCTATGTATGTGTTACTGAGGTATCAAACCGGGTCTTCGTGCTTGCTAGGCAAGCACTCTACCACTAGGGCAAACTCCCTGCCTAGTGTTTTGCTTTTTGCCTGGGGCCAGTCTGGAACGACCCTCCTCCTACCAATGCTTTCTGCATAGCTAGGATTACAGAATAGCCACCACACCCAGCTTATTTGTTGAGAATTGGGTTGAAGGTTTGACTCAGATGGCAGAACAATTGCCTAGTATAAGGCCCTGAGTATCACAAAAAAAAAAAAATGCACACAACAACAAAAGTAATTAATTATTATGGGATAATTTTAAAAACTGTATTTGTAATTACGTAATTAAACTAAGGAAATGAGATTCACACATCACATCTTCTCACAAAGATAACCCCAGAGTCACATAAATTTACCAATGAATTCTATTAATCATTTGAAGCAGAAATAATTCTGAATGTATACAAATAATTCTGGAGACTAAAAAAGAGAGGTCACTTTTAACTTGCTTATAATATCAGTAAATGTAAAGTAAAAATATAAAAAAGGAGCTGAGATAATTAATGTCAAAATAGTGGTTAGGAAAGGGGTTGTAAATGGGAAAAGACAAATAAGTAGGTTTCTCAGGTTGGCAGCATTCTGTTTTCTAAGCTTAGTGCTACTTTCTTAGCATTTACTTTATATTAAAATACACATTTCATTTTGCTACTATATTGCACATGTATTATAATCTGTAACAAAAATTTAAATTTGAGCCTGTGGCTCACGTGTATAGTCCTAGCTACTCAGAAAGTTGAGATCTGAAGATCGTGATTCAAAGTCAGCCCAGGCAGGAAAGTCTGTGAGACTCTTATCTCCAAATAACCACCTGAAAAATGAAAGAGGTGCTGTGGCTTATAGTGGTAGAGTGCTATGCTTGAGTGCAAAAACCTCAGGGACAGTATCCAGGCCTTGATTTTAAACTCCATGACTGACAAATTAAAAAAAAAAATTGTGGAACCAGTGTCACTAAATAAGAGAATGTTATAAATATTTGTTGATTCTTGATTCTTACTCTTGGATTTTAGTCATTTACTTATATTTACTTATTTTGTAGCACTGGGGATCAAACAAGCCAGGCAAGCAATCTACTACTCCCCAGCCCTAGCTTTTAGTACTTCCCTTTTTTAAATTTTTTTATTGTAATTAATAAAAGGGTTGCATGATATTTTCCAGATAGAAGGTGCATTAATTCACATACATTGATACTCTTTCACATGTCTTGGTACCCATTACCCTCCCCCCCACAGCCCCCCCATCTTGGTTTTCCCCCCTTCCCTATCAAATTTCAAATAAATTCAATATTTCAGATAACAAAGTGAGATACTGTAACAATATGAGATACCCAAGGGACAGCAAAGGAGATGAGAAATAACACAGTACATTAAGGACAACAATCATTCATTATATGGCTTTTGTTTCAATATCCTGGAGGTCCTTTCAATTAGCTTCATACTATATGGCCTTATGTATCAAGGTTTTGCTCTATTGCAGATCTCTGCTAGTAGAGCCCTGGAGTCTTGCTATGTAGCCCAGATGAGCCTCCAGCTTGCAGTCATTCTGCTATAGTCTCCTGAGTGCTGGGTTTACAGATGTGCACTACCATACCCAGTCAGTAATTTACTATACCACATACTTTAGGAGTTAACTTACTGAACAAGTTTATAATTTCCTCTTTTAAGAGACTGTCTTGAGATCAAACTCTTTACTCAGTACTGGCTTTCAAATCTGTTAACACATCTTGGTATTATATTTTTAATATTTTACACTTCCTGAGACATCATAAAGCCCAATATAGGTGTCTAGGTCTAGGTGTATAGGTACATAGGTAATAATACTCAAATACCAGCAAATTTGTATGATTACAAAGAATAAAAAATAAAAACAAATAATTTAAGTTGTTAAATTTGGAAAGAAATAAGCATCAACTCAGCAATTTGTTTAAGAAGTTCTTATCTGTTTCATGTCATTGATTATTTTAACTCATTTGTTTGCTTTTTTATGTGTGTACTGAGCCCTCATTCAAAACTTAGGTCATAACAAAGTTTTTACTCTAACAGAAAATTTGATTTACTGATCTGAAATATAAATAATCTTTTATTAAGACCAAGCAATTTGATTATTCCTCTACAACTACAATAAAAGAAAAGCTAAATGGAGGAGCACTCAGCTAACATGCATAAGCCACTGAGTTCCATTCCCAGCTCTGGAAAAAAAAGCTATGTAACCACAATTCAAATTTTATTTTGGCAGCAATTACAAAGCCCATGGTAAACTAAGTGCTTCTACTCTTCTTTCTACGCTGTACCCTTTAGTGTACATAGTAAACATCAGAATATCACACATGAAAACAATTCCAACCCACATTATTGCAACTAGAGCTTTGGTCTACACTGCAATCAACCGGTTAAACTTAAAAAAATTAGTATTTTCATTTAAAAATTTCTCACTTTTGGAACATGAGGATTAAATTCCACAGCTCTATGAATTGCTTCCACAGCATTGATTTCTGCTGTGCTTAATCCTCTTCTGCAGGCTGTTTCAGGAGAGAATCTGTGAGAAAAAAAAAAGATTAAATGAAGAAATGAACAAATAAAAAAAGAAATAAAAGAAAATTATGGAGTTAGAATACAATATATCCCCTGAATTAGACATACCTGATAATGGCCAAAGATGAATTACTAAAAATTATTACTACATATAGTATATATAATTACTAACAATGAAAGTAAAGCTTCTAGTTCAACATAAAAATAAGAACTGAATGCCAGTGGCCCACAACTATAATCCTAGCTACTTAGGAGGAAGGACAGCTTTGGCAGAAAAGTTTACTATCTTCTTACATCTCAACAGAAAAAAATGGGTATGATGGCATATGGCTGTAACCTCAGCAACAAGATGTGATCCAGGTGTATATCAAGGCAAAAAATAAGACATTTACTCAAAAATAACCAGGACAAAACAGGCCTGGAGGCATGCATGGTTCAGTGACATAACCCCTATTTAGCAAGTGCAAGGCTATGAGTTCAAATTCCAATGCTGCTGAAAACAAACAAACAAAAAGGCATAAGGAACAGACCTCATCAACCTGATGTGTAGAAAACCTTTAGAAAACATACACTGAAGACACACACTTTGGAAAAGGTTAGACAGTAAGAAATGCTACCAGAGACAGGGACAACCAGAAAAATCTCATGAAACAAAAAGTACATTTTTAGCTAAGAAGAAAGATAATGAATAGTCATTGTAATTTATATAGAGGAATACTTATTAAAAGAAAATGAGAACTGTCTGTCTCTCTTTTTCTTATGCTGATACTAGGACTTCAACTCAAAGTCTCACGTGTTTGCTTGGCCCTATTCTACTCAAAGCTGGCCCTCTGCCTCGTTAGCCATGCCATGCCTTTAGCCAGCTTTTTTGCTGGTTAATGGGAGATAAGAGACTCATGGACTTTTCTGCCCAGGATAGCTTCAAACTTCCCTCTTTAGAGCTTAGCTTCCTGAGTAGTGAGGAATACAGACATGAGCTGCTAGTACCCAGCTGGTTCATTTCTGAATAACTTTTTTTGTTTATTTATTTTTGGACAAAGGATCTTACTGGCAAGTTTCTTTATATATCTTATTTGCCATATAAAGAGAATTCATTAAGGACAAACAAAAACAGAAGGAAAACAGAATAATTCAATTACAACCTAAGAACAGATGATGTGAAACCTATTTTCCTACCAGATAAGATTTACTGCTTTTCTTTTTTTTTGTTCCAGTGGCAACCCTGGGGGTTTGAACTAATGGCCTGGGTGCTGTCTCTAAGCTGTTTTGCTCAAGGGTAGCATACCACCACTTGAGCTATAGCCCTACTTGTAGCTTTTGGAGCTTTACTTCTAGCTTTGAACTGTGATCCTGAGGTCTCAGCATCTTGAGTAGCTAGGATTATAGGTATGAGTCACTGATAACCAGTATACATACTTCCTTTCTGGACATCGCTTTAGAAGCTTTGCATGTAGTCTTCACAAACCATCATAACAACATTCTTATTTTGAAGATGAAGTAACTCAAAGTAATGAACTTGTCCAAAGTTCTATAGCTAGTTTATGATAAAGTCTGAATTAAGTTGCCATTAAGTTAACTCTAACATCTTTTACATTCCTAGATATAGAAGGAAAGACCTCAAAGTTACAGAAGATCAGGAATTATTTGGAATGAAATAGAGAGGAAAAAGCATTTTTTAAGTCAGTGGACGATCAAGGCATGGAAGTTTAGGCTTATAATCCCAGCACTTTGGAGGCTGAGGCAGAAAAATGGCAAGTCTGAGGCCAGCCTGAGTGACCTAGCAAGATCCAGTCTCTAAGTAAATAAACAAATAAAATGAATAAAGGTAGTGAAGAAGAAACACAATATTGAATTTAGCAGTCTTCCCAAACTACAGTAGTTTAGTAACTACTTACTTATCTGAAACAGTCCTTGTTTTCAATAGTGCTGCTGTATAACAGATTGCCGCTGACTTTGGAAGACTTATATCTATAACAATAATTTTAATTAAGGTGAGAATTATTTTAAATGTCTTAAGATAATTTTCATATGCATAATTCATAGTGCAAATCCAACAGTTGTAATATAGTAGAAGCACTTGGACACATAATTAAGAGACCAGAGTCTACTATCTGTGATTCTACTATCTATCCATGAGCTGATACCAATTTCTTTGATCTCAGTTTCTGCTTCTCTAAATAGAGAATGCTACTTGATGGCAGAGAGTAACTGTGGCTCAAGAACCATGTGCACACTGCTCCCAAACATTCATAATAATCTGTTTACAGTAAAAGGATTCAGGAGAAAAGTTATAACTACAATTATGTAAGTATATATATATACACATCTTGCCATACAGAAAAATTAAGATTATAAAAAATTAAATATATACTGTTAAATCAATTACTGGTAAAATAAACAAAGGTAATTTTTATTTTTGTATTTTCCATGTTTTCTTAAATAATACTTTTTAAAAATAAAAAAAGTAATCTGGGAGTATAAATAAAATAAAATTGCAAAAGAATGCCTAAAAGAGCATTATCAAAAGAGTAAAGGTAACAATTTTTTTTTTATTTTGCCAGTTGGGGGGCTTGAACTCAGGGCCTAGACACTGTTCTTGGACACTTTTTGCTCAAGGCTAGCACTCTGCCACTTGAGCCACAGCACCACTTCTGGCTGGTTCTGTGTATGTGTACAGAGAAATCGAACCAAGCGCTTTGTGCATGCTAAGCAAGCAGTCTACCACTAGGCTACACCCCCAGTCCGATAATTCTTAATGCTTCAATTCCAGAGTTATACTGAGGAAATAAATTTGTTTTTAATGACTTTAGGAGTCTAGAATGATAAAAATTGAGAGATATAAAAACTGACAAGTTTTTATATCTCACAGAAGCATAGCAACTTTGGTTGTATTAGTTTTACCTGATTTTATTTAATGAATTGGGTCTTATTCTGAATATCTGGGGAAATGCAACACTGAGGTTTAAATTCAGGGCCCTGTATTGATAGGCAGACACTCTATACCACTTAAGCCATGCACTTAGATATTTTGTTGTCATTACATTTTAGTAAGGTCTCACATTATGCCTGAGATAGTCTGGACCTCAATCTCAAGTAGATGAGAACACAGTCATGTACCACCACACTCATTTTTCATTGGTTGAGGTGGTGTCTCCAGAAGTTTTTCCAGGGCTTTCCTTGAACCAGTCCTTTCAATTCCCACTCTCTTACCGCATCTTATTCCAACTTTTTATATTTAGTCCCTTAACTTTCAGCACAAATATCATAATATGCTATGCATCCAGTAAATTGCATATCAAAGGAATTTCTTACCAATTTCTAAGTCTACAAATTCTGAAGAAACTGGAATTTTGCCTAATAATTCCAGATGTCAAAAACAAACTTCCAAGTATAACACATTTCAAACTTTCCAAATCATGGAGATTCTCAAGCTAATATGTAAGAACCGATGTCAAGACAAATGTGAATATACATGACCTTATATGTTCTGTTATAATGGAAGCTATGACCAGAAACATTATGCTCATTAGGAGGTTTTCAGCTTTGGGTTAAAAGTTGATGTCTCCTCTGAATGAACAGAAAATTTATATGTCTTTAAAGTTCTCCTAACTCCATTTTCAGTAAATTGCATTGTTATAATAGCATTGTTAATGAAAACTGAATTATTATTGTGGGAGGACTAGTGAGACCCCCGTTTCCTAATTTAGTAGATGGAAAGAGTGAAACTACTTGTCTGATCAACTTGCATGTTAACTATGGGATCAGATGAGATTATTAATAACTGTAACTAAAAGGCATTGAAAAAGGTCATTTTGAATTATTTTTTGTTACTCTTAAAAACACTATTAAGGGAGTGGGAGGGAAGTGAAACAAAAACACAAGAAGGGATATCAATGGTTGAAAAGAAATGTATTCACTACCTGACGAATGTAACTGTTTGTAACCCCTCTATACATTACCCCCACAATAAAATACAATAAAACAAACAAACAAAAATAAACCCCACTATCAAGGATCTGAAGCATGGCACACAGTAGTAGAGTGCTTGCCTAGCGTGTACAAAGCCCTGGGTTCAATTCCTCGGTATCACAAACACAGAAAAAAAAAAGCTGGAAGTGGGGTTGCGGCTCAAGTGGTAGAGTACTAGCCTTGAGAAAGCCCAAGGACAGTGCCCAGGCCCTAAGTTCAAGCCCCAGGAGTGGCAAAAAGAAAAAACCAAACACCCCAAAACAGTATTAAGCAACTTCTGTTATCTTTCATTGATATTCCAAAATAAATGAGGTGCATAGCACTAAACTGTTCCCAAAGATTTCACCTAATAAGTTGTCCTCATTGTTATGTTCAATTCTCTATACATTCCACTACACTTCAAATCCTTCTACTCCCATGTGTATGTCCTCTTATCCACCACTGTGTTCCAAGTGCCTACTCATATTACATACTCAATAAAAAAAGAAATAATCTTTACAGAGGAAAAGCTCCTCAGGTTTTTCTACCAAAAGTAGTCTAGTTAAAGAAGATACTCAACAGCAACTTGTACTTATATACACTAAGTACTATATGATAATACTGAAAAGATAGTGTGGAAAACATACGGATAGGATCATATTTACAATTACACAATTGAAAAGAGAAAACTGAATTATCAAGACAAATAAAACTTACCATCATATTTTGCTAGTACTGCCTGAACATCTGCATAGGCCTGTAACTCTAAGAGTGATTCTAAGAGATTTTCATGGATGTTCAACATGGTAAAAGGAGGAAATTCTTTCATCAACTGTGCATTAAGAGGAAAAAAAGATTGAAATCATAATAGGAATTTAACAGAGCTAAACGAGATTCAATATTCTTTGCTTCTTTATAAAACTGTAGAGATGCATCTAGCCTTTAATAAATGTTTATATTAAACAATTACCCGCTTATAAAAATGGCCAAATAAAGACAGTGATTCTGCATTAAAATGAGTCAGTTATCAAATTTACTTACATCTCTCATTATTTTCACTGCTTCTTTTATTCTTCCTAATTTTCTTGCACACATTGCCAATCTTCTTTTAATATATACTAGCACATTGGTATCTCTCCCTATTTAAAACAAAAACAAGAAATTACTCAACCATCAATTTTGTATTATGACCTGCTATTTCTCTAATGTAATGCCTATAAATTTTATGTGCTTACTTTGGAAGATTTAATTAAAACTAAATTGTATCAAATTGGAGGAATACTAATGATCATTAGGAGATGAAAACTAAATTGCTCTCTCTACTTTCAAAGTAAAAGCTTATGGAGTTTATTTTTGCCCATAGTATTTTAAGTGCAGTATATATAGTTGATATACAATTGATGAATGAATTTTAATATTAACAAATGAGAACACAGGTCTGTACCACCACACTCATTTTTCATTGATTGAGGTGGTGTCTCCAAAACTTTTTGCCAGGGCTTTTCTTGAACCACAGTTCTTTCAAGTCCTACCTTCTCAACAGCTAGGATTATAAGCATAAACCACCACACCTAGCTCTTATTCTAACTTTTTATATTTAGTACCTAAACTTGCAGCACAAATACCATAAGCAGCACAAATACCACGGGCACCTAGTAAGTTACATATGGAAGGAATTTATTGCAAATTTCTCCATAATAAATATATTAATTATATATTATATAAATATTCATAATATATAAATATATAGATGTTACATTAGCTTATTATTTTAAGTTTCTATATAAACAATTGATTCTTTCTCTATTTTAAGTATGAATCACTCCATTAAAAATATATACTTAGGGGCCAGGAATTTGGCCTAGTGGTTGAATCCCTGCCTAACTGTCAGGAAGACCAGGGTTCAATTCCTCAGTACTACATACACAGAAAAAGCCAGAAGTGGTGCTGTGGCTCAAGTGGTAGAGCTCTAGCCTTGAGAAAGCCCAAAGGACAGTGCTCAGGCCCTGAGTTCAAGCGCCAGGACTGGCAAAAAAAAAAAAATCTGTTTTGTTGGTTCCCAGGCATTATGTTCTCATTCATGGCTGGTGTTCTACCACTGAGTCATACCTCCAGCCTGTCTCTTTTGCTGGATAATTGAACCTGGAGTCTCTTAGACTGGTTTCAAAACAAGATCCTCTAATCTTAGCCTCTTGAGTAGCTAGGTTTACTGGTATAAGCACTGATGCTTGGCCCAAACACTTTTGAATTGTTTCACTAATGGCCTAAATTTTAGATGAAATAAATGGTTTGATCTTAGAACAGTAAATTTCTTCCCAATAATCAGCAAAATGCCACAAGCATTTTGGCTAGTACATAATTTTTGTTTTCTTGGCTTATAAGTAGAAATAACTAATCTTATTAGTTATCTCATGAAAATTATCTAACCTCTAAATATCACGTTATTATTATTATTATCATCATTATTATTACAGAAGCTAAAAGACAGTAAAAATCAGTTCAAATCTGCTTACTCAGTTGAGCTTCATGTTGAGGGCTTTGGTGCTGGCATTGTTGTGATCGCCTATAAATTGTTTCTCCTGCTTTGAGGGCCTGTTTAAATAACCTTTCAGCATCTACAATAGTTGTTGCTTCTTCCTCAGCCAGGAGAACATATGCAGTAGCACAACTATGAAGAAAGCAAGCAAGATAATTTAAGTATAATGGTAAGGCAAGTATTCTCTTGGGTATGCCCTTTAGTCTATAAACATGTTTCTCCTAGCCTCACCTATACTTTTCAACTGAAAAAAAAAAAAAAAAAAAAACAAACCTCTCAGTGATTGTATCTAGAGATTCCCTTCTTGAATACTTGTTTGTTAAACATGACATTTGAAACATGATAATGAAAATCAATGTTAATAAATTCTTTAATAAAAATATTTTTTCAACATCTTAATACATTAAGAGGCACCCTGGTATATTCATTAGTTCAAGACCATAATTTTGCATTTTCCTCTTTCAGTCCCACTCTTTATTTTCTTTTGCTATGTGCATTCTCTGACATATTGTGCAATATTTTCTTACAGAGGAGATAAAAAGAACTGCCCGGGTGTTCAATCTCTAGGACCCCTGCACCTCAAAAGAAAAATACTATTTAAAAAGTAGTTTGGGTCCTAGTGATTGTAAATAGAGATTCCCTTCTCGAACACTTGTTTGTTAAACCTGTCATTTAAAATATGATGTAAAAATCAACATTAATAAAGAAAAAAAACAGTTTTGGGAGCAGGGTGTGTTGGCTCACACCTGTAATCCTAGCTACTCAGGAGACAGATCTGAGTATCGCGGCTCAAAGCCAGCCCAAGCACTAAAGTCCCTGAGACTCTTATCTCCAGGAAAACCAGAAGTGGGGCTGTGGCTCAAGGGGCAGCTCAGTAGTCTTGAGCTGAAGAGCTCAGGGACAACTCCCAGACCCAGAGTTTAAGACCCATGACTGACCAAAAAAAAAGTACTTTCGGGGACCAAATACTCCAATGGTCATACTTGTTCTTAGTCGCTATATACTTGCAATATTCAGCTCATGTGAGTAGCTATAGGACACAGCAGAGATTGGAACCTTTCATGTCTGATTAGAAACATATTCCTAGACCTAGACTTTTACCACCAAACTGAATATTACTTTTGTATGTGACCCCATCCTCACTTTAAGACTCATCTGTAATAACACAAAGTACAATTTCCCGTAGTCTAAATTCCAGTCCTTCCTATATGCCTACTCACACCCCTCATGTCCATGTTTTCCTTTTCTTCATCTTACCAAAACACCAAGATTTTTTTAAGTCAAACAGTTGGCTAATAAATTCATTCTTGGTTTTGGACAACAAAAACCCTAAAACAAAGTATCCTTTCCATTCCCTAAAACTGTTATTGTTCCTAGTTCTGATTATCTCACCTGGATTTTTCAGTATTCTAATTGGTAGTCACATATTGCTAAGCACTTGAAACGTGGTTAGTGTGAATTGAAATGTAATGTAAGTATACACCAAATTTTGAAGATTGTAAAAATATAAAGTACTCCATTAATAGTTTCTTGAATATTGTATGTTGGAATTATATTTTAAACATTTGAATATGGCTAAATAAGCATTAATATTCATTTTTGCTTTTAAACATGAATACTAGAAATTTTGTTGTTGTTGCTGTTGTTAGTTGTGGGGCTTAGGGCCAACACTCTACCATTTGAGCCACAATGCCACTTCTGGTTTTTGAGTGGCTAACTGGAGATAAGGGTCTCACAGGGACTTTTCTGCCCAGGCTGACTTCAAACTATGACCCTCAGATTTCAACCTTGTGAGTAGCTAGAATTACAGATGTGATCACCAGTACTTAGTGAAAATTTTAATTTATATATATTGTATACATTATATTCCAATTGAATAGTTTTATCTAAACAGTAGAAAAAGGATTATTGATAAAAAATATATAAGGGCAGGCATGACACAAAAGTGCTGGTAAAATAGCTATCATCCATGCTTGTAATCTCAGCACTTTGGATGTCGAGATAGGAGGATCACAAGTTCCAACCCAATCTGGGCTACATGGGTAAGACATTGAAAAAGAAAATGCTTTGTTCTATGTGTTGTTACTATTTCTTAGTTGTTTAGTAATAGTCTAGAAGCAATTTCCTAAAATCTATATTCTTTGTTATGTGTAACCAATGAGATCTGTTTTCTTTTGGTGTTAGTGGTCAATTAATGACTTGATAAAGATTTCTTAAACATATGCAACCAAAGAACAAACAAATCACACAAAAAAAATCAATGCCTTTGCAAATGGGTTTAGTGCACGTGTTAAAGTGTTCTTCCAACATTTAACTAGACAACTTACAACTCTGACTTAGCTTTAATTTCCTATTTGTGAACAATAGGAAAGTTAGATATGCAAATATAGCCTGCTTTTCTGAGCATGCTCAGTATTGACCAAGGATGGAGGCTTTGAGATTCCCAGAATACATAAAGGCCTGTCAAAGTCCTGATTCCCCAGCCTTCCTCATAAGCATTCTGATTTTTCTAATATTTTTGGCCCAGGTTTATCCCTTACATTCCGTTTCAAGATTTTTCCGTTTCAAGATTTTTCAATGACTATCCCCCTGAATAGTTAATTCAATGCTGAGAGAATTTCAGTTAACAGAAATCAAGGCAAGCCCTTTTAGAGGGTCCATAGGGAGCCATTATATAAGGAAAACTACAGACATAGTTCTTTAAGAATAATGTACATTCTGTTTCCACTATAAATCAATATTGGGAATATGTATTATCTTCAAGGGTGCCATTCACCTAGAGCCCAGCGAAAGGAATCATCCCAAGTTAAAATAACCATAAAGCTCCCATAGAAATTTAGATTATTTTAAGCATCCACAATATTATTCTAAACATTTATTTTACAGAGTTTTAGTAAAGTTGATTATGGAAGTTTTTACAAGTTTAGTCCTTGTTATTTATCTATTTATTGATTAGTTTTTAATTTTGGTGATACTGGACTTTGAACTTAGCATCTGATGCTTGCAAGGCAGGTGCTCTATTGCTTCATATCCCCAGTCCTTTTCCTGCGTTAGTTCCTTTTCAAGTAAGGTCTTGAATTTTTGCTGGGGCTGGCGTCACACCACAATGCTCATTCCTACCTATGGCTTTCCCTTATAGGTGGGACCGTGGGTGCATACATGCCTCATTTATTAACAGTCACTTTTGTCCAGGATAGCCTTGAATCATGATCTTCCATATCTCTGCCTTGTGAGTAGTTGAATTACAGGTATAAGCCACTGTGCTGAGTTTTAGTCACTGCTTTTGGAGTTTACTACTCTGCTACTTTGCTGTCCCTGAAGATGGTCTTCTTAATACAGATAGTATATTTATTGGGGAGTTTCAAGGGAAAACTCTAAATTCACACTCTCCTGGAAGCATTCATTGACTCATCTCAACTGGGCATATACTTTTACTCAACATTTACTTAGTAGGTAGTAGATTAATTGATTTGACTATTTAAATACTGACTCGATACTTTGCATTTTTCTTAAGATATAAAGCTGACACAGACCTATAAAAATGATGAAAAAAGTTGTAAGAGCTATATTTTATTTACCTTTAATCTTTTCTATGCCTTCAAGCCCATTAGCAACTAAACTTCACAACACAGAATGAATGTTTTCAATGAGTGATTTAAATGAAAAACAAAATTAAAACAATGGCCTAAGTATTTTAGTACACCTTTAACTATCCAGTATTAGCACCAATAATCAATATTTTCTACTTTAAAAAAAGAATTCCTAACATGTACCTACTCAAAAACATATATAAGTTGACAACTTTAGAAGCAAAATACAAATGTCAGTGAATGCTGCAAATTTTATTCTTAGTGTGCAGAAAAGGAAAGGGGACAATTAATACTATAAGTGTTTTAGGAATAGAAAAAAGGAAATACAAAAGCATTTTCCTGTGTTTCCTTTAAAATAAACTTACTTTCCACATATTTCAAACTTACTCATTGTTTAATTCTAAAGCTTGATAGGCTGCTTTGATGCGAGCTGGAGGATTTCTTTCCCTCCATGCCTTCTGCATAACTGTAGGAAAAATATTTCAAAAAGTGGATGAGATGATAAACAAATAATAATCTTATGCAAATTGCATGAAGAATGCGCTAGAGGAGCAAATAAAACCTTAAATAACATGTTCTTAAATATATGAAACAAGGAACTAAGTCACTAGCTTACATTAATTGTATGAGAAAACTGCATTAAATTTGGAAAGTTTTCATATAGCAAAAAATTTCTACGATTTATATGAATAACAACATTTAAGGTACTTAACTAAGTTAATTACATCATTATTATACATATATAAGTACATATAAAATTATGTTTGAGTAACAAATTAGATTATAATCAATACAAAATATTCCAGTTCCACTTTTTACAATTATGAAAAGATTCTATGTTAAAAATATACAAAAACTTAAAAACAAAGTCTTTGTATGCTCAATGATTCACTATAGAATGATGTGTAAATTTGTATGTTGTATGACAACTGGAAAGAGAAAATGTACTAACTCAAAATGCTATGCATCTCTGGAAAATGTCAGCTTTGCCAGAATTTAATAAAAGCCTTGAGTTAGGATTTCTCTGGAATAATAGTACTAATTTTGCTATTATTTGCCATACCAAAATCTTTGTTTCACTTTAAATGCTAAGTTTCTTATAAGTTAAACAAACAGGTAAAAAATAGATTTCTAAATGTAAAATAGATTTCTAAATCTACCCTATTTTAAGTTTGACAAGAAAAATGGAGAACCTATGACTATTGATTTTGGAATTTTTCAGACATAATAATATAGAAAATGAGTTTTCCTTTAGAACGAAATACTAGTCTTGGCTTAGAAAAGGAGACAATATATTCCACTGTAAAACAAAAATATATTTCTCATATCAAAAATGTCATCAGTTAGCTGACAGCTAGTGCTTCCTAAACTTGAAAAATTGATGTGTCAGCACCCATTTGATATTGACCAGGTAGAGAACATCATTCTGCAAAAATTCTAAAATATGGGGCCAGGAGTTTGGCCTAGTGATAGAGTGCTTGCCTAGTATGCACGAAGACCTGGGTTCAATTCCTCAGTACCACATACATAGAAAAAAGCCAGA
Source organism: Megascapheus bottae (assembly GCF_031878675.1). Lineage (NCBI taxonomy): Eukaryota > Metazoa > Chordata > Mammalia > Rodentia > Geomyidae > Megascapheus > Megascapheus bottae. The sequence goes on from NC_143514.1 coordinate 21,731,759, forward strand.
AGTAGTGCTGAGGCTCAAGTGGTAGAGCTCTGGCCCTGAAAGTCCAAGGACAGTGTTCAGGCTCTGAGCTCAAGCCCAGGACTGGCAAAAAAAACAAACAAAATCTAAAATACCATGATAATTTGACATTTTGGAAGATGAGTCTCTCTTCTATAAGCTATATAATGTTTAAAGTAAATTTTTAATGGTGAATCTTAACCAACATTTTATTGGAGATTCTGCTATATTAGATGTATATCACATCTATATCAAATATCCATTATATATCATAACCATTTTCCTTTTGAGCAAATGCTTTCCTGCAATAAAAATAGTATAACAATCTTTCCATGTTTTTTTTCTATCTTGTAATAGCTGATAAAATACTTCCTTTCTAGAACAGCAGTTCCAGTTGGTTAAAATATATGTACCTTTTAAAAGATTTTGGATATATGTACTCAAACTCCACAATATTAATTTATATTCTCAAGAGGTGTCAGAGTGACAGTATTTCTACTTTCTTACCAATATATTATAGGTTGAGTGCCAAATCCTTATCCAAAATTTGAAATGCTCCAAAATCTAAAACATAGAACTACAAATAGAGAATTCCACACTTGACTTCATGTGATGGTTTATGGTCAAAACACAAGCATACTAAAAATATTATATAAAACTACCTTCATCTATTTATATTAGATATATATGAAGCATATGTGAATTTTGTGTTTAAATTTGGGCTCTATCTTCAAGATATCTCATTTTTTAAATTAAATGTTCTCAAAATTGAAAAAATCTGAACTCTAAAACACTTTTAGTCATAACCATTCCAGATAAGGAATACTCAATTTATATTATCAATCTTTGCTATTTTAATACACGAAGCAATCTCATTTTCATTTGTTTGTTTTCATTTCTAGTGATGTTATATAATCCCCTTGTAGGTACCTTTTCTTATTCTTATGTTTTCATATACTCTATCCAATCTTTCAAGACTATTCTTCACAATCAAGGCAGCCCTAAGCCTAAAAGAAAGGCGGAAATAAAGTTGAGGAAGAAAAATGAATATTTTTTCTAAAATAAGGCCTAGGAATAATTTAAAGCAAAATGCCAATTTAATACTCAATGTTCTAAGAGACCATGATATGACTAAAAATTAACTAACACAAGCAATTAGCAATTTGCTCAAGTTTATCTTTTAAGTTAAACAATACTCTAAAAAACACAAAAGAACAGCAGTAATCACCAAGTCAGTGGTCACAAATGTAAATGCTTATAAAAGCTAAGCAGGAAACAACAACAAAAATCTAAAACCTCATGTACAACTTAATTCTCTTTGTTTTCTACAAAATGGAAATTTGGGTCCAGTCTTCTATTTTCCAGTTAGAGGTGTAAATTTGGATTTCAATGTGAAATCTCTTTATTTATTTTCTTTTTGAGACAAGGTAATTACTCTATTGCCTAGGCTGACCCTGAACTCCTGAACCCAAGTGCATTCCTACTCCAACCTTGTTGAGTAGAGAGGACTCTAGATATATACTACTTCCCCAGAATCCTGACTTTTAACTGTTAAAAATGAAAACAGAAAGTTCAAATATTGCTCTTGGCTGGCCCTTGAGAATATAAAGTTTGTTCTTTGACTTAAAAAGTAAATCAGTAAAATAAGAACAAAATCTAGTAATATATTAGATGGTTATAAATCAAGAGAAATATACCACATCACACATGTATATGTCACTGCCCTTTCTTTTTTTAGTATAAAGCTGCTAATATAAAGTATTGCCTTTATGTAACTATCTGAAAGGATCAAGATGTGACAGTCCATTTCTGAACTGTCATGTACAGACAAAAGTTTGTCCTTGAGCTCAGTCTTTAACTAGGTTATACATACCTCTAGATGTACATGAAACTTCTCAAGGACCAAAAGGATACATATAGATTTAAGGCAGTTGATTTCTAAAGCCTTCACTTTACTCAACTGTATGATTTTTGCTAGAATTGATTTACCCGAGGAACAGTCTTCTGATCAATCTATTCACAAAGTAGTTTTCCATTCTGACCTAACCACAATCCCTACAACCCACCACGGACAGACATATTCCCTTCTATTCTATAAAAGATTTGCTTCCTACCCATTCTGAATTTTTCTAAGACACATTGCCCTATAGTGTAAAAAAAGAACAATGGAATTTGGGTTTGAGGGTAGCTTTTGTTTGTTTGTTTAAGGTGTCACCATGAAAGCTCAGGCAGGCCTGGGCTTCTAGATCCTCCTTAGAATCCCAAGTGCTGGGGTTACAAACCAAATTCTAGCAGTGGATAGCTATTTTAAATCAATTTATCATATAAGAGGGACTCCTGACTCTTACTCATTTATTTGAACAGTGGAACGTCCATTAAGCAATAGCGTATTCTGGCTCCTGGATGTTTCAAATTAGGGAGTGATTACATTTTTTATTAGTTTCATTAGCATCCATACCCAACTACTATTAAAAAATGCATCACCTCGAATGTTGAAAATATCCTTTACAAAAAGTCAAAGGGCACATTAGTAAGAAATAATAAAAGCAAAGCCTTTTTTTGTCCAAGTGATAATCTCTAGGTAAAACTATTTTTTTTTTTTTTTTGCCAGTCTTGGGGCTTCCACTAAGGGCCTGAACACTGTCCTTGGGCTTTCTCAAAGCTAGAGCTTTACCACATAAGACACAGTGCCACTTCCAGTTTTTAATTTATATATGTGGTACTGAGAAATCAAGCCCGAGTCTGAGTCTTCGTGCATGCTAGGTACTCTACCAACTAGGCCAAACTCCCACCCCCGTTTAAGCAAAGCTTTAACATTTATCTTTTTTTTTTTTTTGGTGGGTCATGGGGCTTGAACTCTGGCCTGGGCGTTGTCCCTGAGCTCTTCAGCTCAAGGCTACCGCCCTACCTTTGAACCAAGCCCAACTTCCCATTTTCTAGAGGTTAACTGGAGATAGGAGTCTCAGGTCCTTTTGTGCCTGGGCTGGCTTTGAACCTTGGTTCTCAGATTCAGCCTCCTGAGTAGCTAGGATTACAGGTGTGAGCCACTGTGCCCAGTTTTGTCTTTCTATTTTAAAAGGTGAATTCAGTATACTTGGCTGTCATGGAGATGCAGAGTTGAAATGAAAAATGAAATCAGCATTTTCCGTCAGAAAACAAGTATAATTTGAATGATAGAATTGACAATGAAGATACTCACCCAATTAGGTTATATGAAAGATATTCTGAAATTTAAAGAGCTAAGTAAGTAGCTTCAAGGATTTGACAAAAATATAGTTAAATATGTGTAACTCAATTAAAATATTACATGATATTCACATGTTTCTCCATTGCAATACAGGCTTTCATGTTTTTATTTACTAGTTAAAATAAATTTAATTTCCCCTAAAAACAACAACAATAAAAAGTTTAAGATATATCATAACATTTAAAACTTCATGGTCAAATGAATTTTAAACTTCAATATTTTTTTTTTTTTTTTTTATTGCCAGTCCTGGGCTTGACCTCAGGGTCTGAGCACTGTCCTTGGACTTTCTCAAGGCTAGAGCTCTACCACTAGAGCCTCAGCACCACTTCTGGCTTTTTTCTATGTATGTGGTACCGAGGAATCGAACCCGGGTCTTCATTCATGCTAGGCAAGCACTTTAACCACTAGGCCAAACTCCCAGTCCCAAACTTCAATATTTTATATAAAATGGCTATTGTAGGAAAGTCTGAAAGTATGATAAAAGACTCTCAAGTAAAAATATAAAAAAATTATACAAGGATGCAGAATATATGAACATTTAAGAAAAATAGATTTCTAGGCTGGTTGTAATAGTATATTCCTGTAGTCCTAGCACTAGGGAGGCTAGGCAGAAAGTTCTTGAATTTGAGGTCAATGTAGATAGGCCATATAGAAAGACTCCTAACAAACATAAAGCAAGCAGCAAACAAAACCAACCAACCAACCAAAGGGAACTTAAAAGTTTACTACTGCAAAAGAAAAAAAAAGCACATGTTTATCTAGTTTTCAATGGAAGTCTTGAACTATTTCATAGCAGAGACTGGTGTGGTTCACTAGTATCTTTTATAGACTCATGCAGAGGCCCTGGGTTCGGTATCAGCATAGATACCCACATACACAAACACAGCAAAAAATAGTAATTTGATTCCATAGTATACATCTAAGTATAAGGTACAGGGCCAGGAGTGTGGTCTAGTGGTAGAGTGCTTGCCTGGCACTCTATCATGTACACAGAAATGGCCAAAGTGGTGCTGTGGCTCAACGGCAGCGTGCTAGCCTTGAGAAGGCTCAAGGACAGTGCCCAAGCCCTGAGTTCAAGCCCCCAGGACTGGGGGAAAAAAACCAACTAACTAGAAAGTACAGTATTTAAAAAAAAATGATATTTTGCAATATGCCAAAATCGTATTTGTTGTAATCTTTTAGTCTTATAATATCAACTTAAAAATATGTGAAAGGACACATATATTTTTCAAAACTATTTCAGAAGATACTCAAAAATGTTTTAAGATCACTAGCTTTAATGGAAAAACACAGGATCTATCTGAAAAGACTACTGATATTGGGGCTGGGAGTTTGGCCTAGTGGTTAAAGTGCTTGCCTAGCATGCATGAAGACCCGGGTCCGATTCTTCGGTACCACATACATAGAAAAAAGCCAGAGTGGTGCTGAGGCTCAAGTGGTAGAGCTCTAGCCTTGAGAAAGCCCAAGGACAATGCTCAGGCCCTGAGCTCAAGCCCAGGACTGGCAAAAAAAAAAAAAAAAAGGCTACTGATATTTGTAATTCTATGAGGAAAATGAGGCCTAATATTAAGTTACCTCAGCTGTTAAAGTTATCATACAATATTATTATTCTATTGCAAGTAATTTCCTTTACACATACATTTTTTGGGTCAATACTAGGGTTTGAACTCAGGGTTCTATGCTTGCTAGGTAGGTACTCATCATTTTAGCCATATCCCTCACCCTATCTCAGTCTAAATATGTTTGTTGTTAGTGTAAACATTAAGCATATAAACAAAAAAGTAATTGTTTTTTTTTTCTTCTATACTTGGGTTTGAACTCTGGCCCTGGGTAGATGAACATTTTTTTGTTTGTTTGTTTGTTTGTTTTTTGCCAGTCCTAGGCTTGAGCTCAGGGCCTGAGGACTGTCCTTGGATTTTTCTCAAGGCTAGAATTCTACTACTTGAGACTCAGCACCACTTCTGGCTTTTTCGAAGTATGTGGTACCAAGGAATCGATCCTGGGTCTTCGTGCATGCTAGGCAAGCACTCTACCACTAAGCCAAACTCCTGGCCCAAGATGAACATTTTATATAACCATACCTAGATTCCTGGACTTCTTGCTACTGTCTACACTTAATATATTTAGCACAGCAAAGATGTATCACTTTTTGAAACTGCCTTATTCAAGCCCATATTAGTAATTTTCTATCAGTCAATAGAAGTTAGAATGATGGTTAAAAAAAAGTACTTGAGCTTGAAACCCAGTCTCACAATTAATTAGCTATTAGACTCATTACAGTTTCTTTCTTTTTAAAATAGGCTAGTAATAGTGTTTACTTCATAAAGTGATTTTAAAATCAAACCAAAACATCTATAAATTTCTAGTGCCTAGTATATATTTGCCAAGTGTTAGCTATTAGTGAAATTGTTTAGGACATTTATTTATATGCCTTCACTTATACATGCTTTTTGTGTGTATGTATTGGCCTGGGCTTGAACTCAAGGCTGGATACCACATCGAGCTTTTTCACTCAAGGCTGGTGTTCTGCCACTTGAGCCATAACTGCATTTCTAACATTTTGTTAGCTAATTAGAGATAAGAGTCTTGTAGACTTTCCTGCTTGGGCTGGCTTTGAACCACAATCTTCAAATCCCATCCTCCTGAGTAGCTAGAATTATAGGTGTGAGCTACCAGCACCTTACTCATTCATAATACTTTTAACATAGAAAGAACAAATATTATTTATAGTAAGACAAGCAATGTGCTCTATGACAGGGATTCAAAAATGAGAAGAAAACATCTCTGATCTGATCTATAAAAGGTTTCATATTGTTAGAGAAGACAAACATGAGAGCACTGCGATAACATTAATAAATAAATGCTGCTGGCTGAATTAATAAATCAGCATTAATTTATAAGGTTTAGACTAAGCACTATAGTACTATAGAACAAAGTGCTCGACTCTGATAGAATAGCCAAGAGAAGGCTACTGTAGAGTTGATTTTTAATTTGGATATTGAAATATACATAAGGAAAGTGAGGGCATTAAGAGTAGAACTTATGGGGCTGGGAGTTTGGCCTAGTGGTAAAGTGCTTGCCTAGCATGTATGAAGACCCGGGTTCAATTCCTTGGTACCACATAGAAAAAAGCTGGAAGTGGTGCTGAGGCTCATGTGGTAGAGCTCTAACCTTGAGAAAGTCCAAGGACAGTGCTCAGGCCCTGAGCTCAAGCCCAGGACTGGCCAAAAAAAAAAAAGAATAGAACTTATGAAAACATCTGTCTTGAAGCTGCATAATACAGTCTTACCACTTGCTTCCCAGAGCTTAACTATATATGCTAAACAAACCCTCTATCAATGAACTAAACACAGACATTTCTTAATATACATGTTTATCTTATAACTAGAACAAAATATATTTTATAGCTTTCTACATGCCTCATACAGCCCCTTTAACGTGTAATTTTTAGGTATACTTGATTTGCTTGGTCTGCAAGGTTTTGCTGATCCAAAATGTATCTAAATAATAAAAAAGTATCTTTTAAAATCTTATAAGAATACATTAACCTAGGGGCCGGGAGTTTGGCCTAGTGGTAGAGTGCTTGCATAGCATGCACAAAGACCAGGGTTCGATTCCTCAGTACCACATTCATAGAAAAAGCTGGCAGTGGCGCTGCGGCTCAAGTGGTAGAGCTCTAGCCTTGAGAAAGAGCAAGAACAGTGATCAGGCCCTGAGCTCAAGCCCAGGACTTCCAAAGAAAAAAAAAAAGAATACATTAATCTAGTTTATAATCACATTTAATTTTAATTTGTCTGTAATGGAAATATCAGATATATAGGCACAAACTTAGTAATCGCAGTGATCCTATCTGAAAAATTACTAAAGTAAAAAAGGCCACGGAGCCAGGTGACCATGACTCATATCTGCAATCCTAGCTACTCAGGTTGAGATCTGAAGACTGTGGTTTGAAAGCCATGATGAGAAAATCCATGTGACTCTTATCCTCAATAAACCAGAAAGAAAGCCAGAAATAGAGTTGTGGTTCAAAAGAAGCTCAAGGATAGTGACCATGCCCTGACTTCAAGTTCCAGAACTAGCACAATAAACAAACGAACAAACAAATAGGCCAAATTTATGGTTGCCTATCAAGCATAATTCAAACCCCAGTATTCTGCAGTATGATTCTGCAGTAACAGCTACTGCTGCTGCTGATAATGATGATGTAATTATCCTAGGCCAAGAGAATTTCAGTAACACTAAAAAACTTTTTCATAGTTATTGTGTACACCATGAATCAAAAAGTACATACCTGTGTCTGAAGGACGTAAAAAATCAGTATCACAGGTGAAAAATGTCTGATGATCCTGTGCTGACAAGTTCATGTCATAGTAGGTAAGTGGCTCTTTACCAGTCACCCAAGTGTATCTTTACCAAAATACAAGAAAATGTTTAAATTGGGCATAGAGAACAATTTTCTATTTTAAAAGACAGTAAACCCTAAAAACATGACTAAAAAGTCTACTTCAGCATGTTCTTAAAGCGTGGTATACTCAGTAATAGCAAAAGAAAGAAACTACAAACTACCTATGAGGTGATAATACCCAAACAACAAACAAAAAACTATCAAATCTTAAAACAGTCATACCTAACTGGAAGATTAGTATATAAAATTCTATTATACTACCTGTCCTGCTTTTTTTTTTAATTTCCGCTGTAGTAATTTTTTAAAAAATAAAAGGAAAACCTGGAGCTCTATAATTCAAGCTACTTGGGAGTTGGAGATCAATACTAACTGAGCAAAAATGCTAATGTTATAGCATTCAGGTCCTGGATTCAAGTCCTAGAACTGGAACATACATGCACAAACACAAACACACACACACACACACACACACACACACACACACAAATAAAGGAAGAAAATCACTTGTTTATACCCTTTGATTCAGAAATTTCAATGTTAAAAATCTAGGATGCTGATGTGGAATGATCATGAGCTCTAAGAAAACCTAAGCTATATAGTATGACCTGATTCCTATAGCTTATGCTCATAATCCTAGATATTCAGGAGGCTGAGATCTGAGAATCATAGTTCAAAGCCAGAACCAGCATGAATCTGTGAGACTCATATCTCCAATTAATTACCAAAAGGCCTGAAGTAGACCTGTGACTCAAATGGTAGAATGCTAGCCTATCTTCCAGCTACAAACATCAACTCTCAGCCTCCTGAGTAGCTAGTGCTACAGGTGTGAACCAGTAGGTGCCTTGCTTGTTTTAAATTTTTTTTGATGTATATGATTTTTTTGGTGGTGTATGATTATCAACTCAAAACTCTATAGGCTAATGCAGGAGACTTACAAGTTCAAAGCCAATCTGTGCTACATGGTAAGACTTGGCTGGACACACACACACACACACACACACACACACACACACACACACACACAATTTTTATGGTACTTTGCCTCAGAGACAGATTTGCATCAAAAGAAAAATATATTACCTCCTATATTCTGCTCCTCTGAAAAGGTTTAGAGGATTTCTCCATACCTTACATTCTGAAAAACAATGAGGGAAAGAAGAAGAAAATATAGAATTTAACTCTTTAACCAACATTTATTGTCAGCCTGTGATGTGCTAAGCAGATGTTACAAATCTGAACAAAGTATAAATTATCCCTCTTTCAAACGGTATAGACTTAAGTCTACTTTTTCTTATTTTTGTCTCTGTAGTATTTTACCCACAAATCAGTTATAGCATTTACTACATTGCAAGGTGGTTATCTCTTTACTTTTCAGTTTCCCCTCAACTATGATCTCCTAAAATGATACATTAATTCTTGCATTCCTGAAGCCTACCAGAGCATGTGAACTGATTTGTTTAATTTAATTATATACAGAATGAAAGTCAGTCATGAAAACTCTGAACTGAACAACATAACAAGTACTATAATAAAGATAAGTTCTACTCTAAGACGCAAAAAGGTAAATTTTTCTCTTAGGAAATTAAGAAAGGCTTACACAAAAATGTAATATATTAGCTGTCAAAGAATTATTATAAAAGACGAACAGAGCCAGGGGCCGGTAGCTCACACCTATAATCCTAGCTACTCAGGAGGCTGAGTTCTGAGGACTGTTAGTTCAAAGCCATCCAAGGCATGAAAGTCTATAGGACTCTTATCTCCAATTAACCACCAGAAAACTGGTAGTGGCGCTGTGACTCAAAGTGATAGAGCATTAGCCTTGATCTGAATAGCTCAGGGATAGTACCCAGGTCCTGAGTCTAAGCCCCACATCCAATCAAAAAAAAAATAAATAGGAAGCAGGAAATATCATAAAACTTCATAGTATGTTTAGGTTGCTTGTAGGTATGGAAGAAATAAGATGGAAAACTAAATGATAAAAGATAGACTTAAAATTGCTGAAGAGCTTATGTACCATATTATAGAGTTCAGATATTATCCTTAGTCTATCAGAAGCCATAAAAATATATACACAGAAGCAGGAGGAGCAATATCAAACTCATTTTATGAAGCTAATATTATTCTCATCCCCAAACCAGGGAAAGACCCAACAAAAAAAAGAAAACTGCCGACCTATCTCTCTAATGAACACAGACGCAAAACTCCTCAATAAAATACTAGCCAACAGAATCCAGAAACAAATTTAAAAAATTATACACTACGATCAAACAGGTTTCATCCCATAGATGCAAGGCTGGTTTAACATTTGCAAATCAATCAATGAATACACAAGAATACACAATCAATGAATCACATCAAGAGCTAAGGATAAAAATCATATGATAATTTCTCTGGATGCAGAGAAGGCATATGACAAAATACAACATCCATTCATGTTGAAAGCACTAGAAAAAATAGGAATAAGAGGTACATTCCTTAAAATAATTAAAGCCATGTATGACAAACCTACAGCCAGTATTATACTAAATGGTGAAAGACTGGAACCATTTACCTTAAAATCAGGAACTAGACAGGGATGCCCACTCTCTCCACTTCTCTTCAATATAGTGCTGGAACCCTTAGCCAGAGCAATAAGGCAAGAAAAGGACATCAAAGGGATCCACATAGGGAAAGAAGAAATTAAACTATCCCTATTAGCAGATGACATAATCCTCTACTTGAGTGACCCAATAAGCTCCACTCCCAAACTCCTAGAATTAATGAACTACTTTAACAAAGTGGCAGGATACAAAATTAACCTTCATAAGTCAGTAGCCTTCTTGTATACCAACAACACACAAATAGAAGGCCAAATCAAGAAAATGATCCCATTCTCAATAATCCCCAAGAGAATAAATTACTTAAGAATTAACTTAACCAAAGATGTAAAGGAATTTATTTAATGAAAACTATAAAAACCTGACAAAAGAAATTAAAGAGGACACTAGGAAATGGAAAGACATCCCATGCTCATGGTTAGGGAGAACCAAAATAGTGAAAATGGCTATACTGCCAAAATTAATATACAAATTCAATCAAAATCCTAAAGACATTCTTTACTGAAATAGAAGATACAATCCAAAGGTTCATATGGAACAAGAAAAGACCCAGAATAGCCAAAACAATTGTAGGCAAAAAGAGCAATGCAGGTGGTATTATATTACCAGACTTCAAACTCTACTATAGAGCCATAATAACAAAAACAGCATGGTACTGGCACAAAAACAGACCAAAAGATCAATGAAACAGAAAAGAAGATCCAGAAATAGAACCACATACCTATAGGCAACTTGTATTTGACAAAGGAGCCAAAGATATACAGTGGAACAAATACAGTCCAATCAATTATTGGTGCTAACAAAACTGGGCAGCCACATGCAGAAAACTAAAAATTGACCCTAGCCTTTTGCCATGCACAAGCATTAACTCAAAGTGGATCAAAGACCTCAATGTCAGACCGGAAACTGTGAAACTGCTACATGATAAGACTAGGAGAGACACTAGAACTCATAGGCACAGGCAAAAGATTCCTGAACAGAATCCCAGGGTCACAACAGATTGGAGAGAGACTTAATAAATGGGACTACCTAAAAATAAAAAGATTTTGCACAGATAAAAGCATAGCCACAAAAGCAGAGAGACAGCCAGCCAACTGGTAAAAGATATTTACCAATAATACATCTGGAAAATGTTTAATATCCAATATCTACAGGGAACTCAAGAAACTAATCCCCCCCAAATCCAACAAACCATTCACTAAATGGGCAAGGGAACTCAAGAGAGACATCAAAAAAAGAGATTAAAATGGCAGAAAAGCATATGATAAAATGTTCATCTTCCATGGTCATAAAGGAAATGCAAATAAAAACAACCCTAAGATACCACTTTACCCTAACAAGAATGGCCAAGATTTTGAACTCAGAAATGACAGATGCTGGTGGGGTTGTAGAGAAAAGGGAACCCTACTGCACTGCTGGTGGGATTGTAAACTAGTTCAGCCACTCTGGAAAGCAGTGTGGAGGTTTCTTAAAGAATTGAAAATTGACCTTCCCTACGATCCCGACATACCACTTCTGGGCATCTACCCTGAACATCATAACCCAAGATATGATAAGGACATCTGCTCAGCTATGTTTATCTCTGCACTATTCACAATAGCCAGGCGATAGAAACCATCCAGATGCCCTACTGCAGATGAATGGATACAGAAAATGTGGTGTGTGTGTGTGTATGTATATATATATATATATATATATATATATATATATATATACACAATGGAACTTTACATAGCCAACAGACAAAATAAAACAATGGCATTTGCAGGGAAGTAGATGAATCTAGAGCGAATCATGTTGAGTGAGACAAGTCAAGACCAAAGGAACAAAAGGCACATGGTATCCTTAATATGTGGCTATTAGATCCAAACAGTACAAGAGCGAGGACTCAATGTTTGCATACCCAATGCTATGGACATGGTACTGGAAATATAAACACAACTACATAGACATAAAAATCTATGACTATAGACATAATGTTTTATTACATAGATTAATATCTATGATATACAAACCCTTAGCCTAATTTTGATTATGTTCTAAGAACTAAGTGCCAGTGACTGTATATAGAGATTCCCTTCTTGAATACTTGTTTGTTAAACATGTCATTTGAAATATGATGTAAAAATCAATGTTAATAAATTCTTTAATAAAAAAATATATACACAGAAAAAAATTAAAACAGAACTTGATAAACAAAAGCTGTGTACAGACTTATAGTGGTAAGAGTGCTTGCCTAAAATACAAGGCCTTGAGTTCAGTTCCCAGTACAGAGAGGGGTGTAGAGAAGGAGAGAAGAGAGAAAAGAAAAATATTATTCACTTTTGCACTCTCTCATAATAACCCTATTTCCACTCATCCTAGTCATGCTTCAGAGGTCTCTGATTAAACAGTAATTCCTCAGGAACTTTACCTGAAAACATCAAAAACAGTATTAACAGTTGAACTCCAACATTCTTTTTATACTAAATTAACCTAATTCTAGCAGTTGTGTTCATTGAGCAAACGAGAAATTATGGGAATCCTATGGAAAGAATTCATTTGTATCATTACTGCGTTTGGGGGAGGGGTGCTTAGGTCCCAACCAGAGCCTCAAACACGCTACTTACGGCTGAGCCACATCCCCAGCCCTATTATGGTAGCATTTTTGCATATAGAAAATAAAGGGAACAGAGCTGGGAGTGCGGCTTAGTGGCAGAGTACTTGCCTAGCATGCAGGAAGCCCTGGGTTCGATTCCTCAGTACCATATACACAGAAAAAGGCCAGAAGTGGGGTGGTGGCTCAAGTGGTAGAGAGCTAACCTCAAGAAAGACCCAAGAACAGTGCTCAGGCCCAGAGTTCAAGCCCCAGGACTGGCAAAAAAGGGAACAATAATCTAAAAGTATAATATAAATTATAGATATAATACATATTTCAATTACTTAAAAATAATTATTTTATTTAAAAATTTATTTAAAAATTTAATTTAAATAATTTACTTTTCTAATATATATTATTATTAACATTTGTTTTTTAATACTGGATATTTATTTAATAAGGAAACATACTGAAAATAAAGATTGAATCTGGTGAAATCTCAATCTTTTTTCCTACTCCAATTTCTTTTTATCAGAAAAAATACCCTTGGATTATTTACTGTGTATATATGCACTGAGGGAAATATTTTGATTTCTAATCTCCCTTATGGCATAGTAGCAGGTATATGACAAATGTATAACCAGTAATAGGTTAAACTGAAATAGTATGCAATAATATCTGGAAGTGTCCTGTTGCATGTTAAGGGGTAGAAACAGGTGAAGGAATATCCTGGCCTTCTCTTTTTCCTGCTGAATAGAAAATAGATAAGATAGCTAACACTAGAGAAAGTATATTAGATTATAAGATTAAAACTGTGTTGTGAAATGGCAAGCTAATAAAATAGAAGGGGTACGTATCTCTGATGATCAGCGCTCTCCACACCAGTATAGATTATATTAACAAGAATAATAAAGTTCTTGCTGTGTTTTAGTCTATTTGGAATGTTATAATAACTAAATTGCAGAAATTGCTTATATCTTATATAGTGGAGGCTTAAGGCGATACTGAGGACTTCTTTTTGGTTTACAGATGGCAACCTCCTGGTATATTCCTACAGAGTGCAAGATGTAAACAGTTTTCTGGAGTCATTTTTATAAAGTCACTAAGGTCATTCATGAGGATTTCACTCTTATAATCTGATCAGTTCCCAAAGGTCCTAAAATAATTTTATAATCTTATTAACTCCCAAAGACCCTAAAATAATGAGATTGATAATTAGGTTCCAACATTCAAATGAGAGAGAAAGTACACAAACATACAAACTCTGTTCAGGGTTTTCTGTCATCCACAGCCAAACTCAATCTTTACACAACTCGAAATACACATTGGAAACTGCAGTCACCTGAGAAATTCTGTCTGCTGGTTTCACCTTCTCTGTTGCTGGAAGGGGCACCTGGCTCTGAAATGCTGCTTTCTGTGCCTCCCATCAGTGGTCGCAAATGGCTTATTGATACTTGCTCAATAAAAGACGTGCCATGTTTATGGAAGTACCACCACTCAAAGATCTATGAAAAAGATAAAATATATTTTACTAGAAATTATGAGCTCAAATTAAAACATTCTATCAAGTTATTCCACTTAATTGGCTATGTTGAAATTGTTCCAAAAGGGGAGTAAGGTTAGGAAGAGTGCTAGAAGAGGTGAGTTTGATTTGAATTTATTGTACACATGTGTGGAAATGTCACTCTGAACTCCTTTGCTAAATTGAATACTTCAAATAATTCTCTTTCCTCCTTGCTAAAAACAAAAAGCAAAAAACATGGCTTGTAAAAAAAAAATCCCTTCTTATACTATTGCCATGAAATTTTGACACATTTACCCGACATTTATACCTGGAATGAAACAAAGAATAACATGTTTTAGATATAAATGTCAATATGTAAACTGTGGGCAGGGACAGGAGGGGAAAATGGGGGAGAATGAAGGAAGGAGTGACATTGATCAAAAACCATTGTACTCATAACCTGATTTATGGAATTGTAACCCTTATATTAGTGTTCTACCACAGCTTCACTTCTGGCTTTTTTTGGGGGGGCGTAATTAGAGATAAGTATTTCACGGATTTTTTTTGTCTGGGCTAGCACTGATCTTTGTCTCCTCCTAGAATTACAGGTATGAGCCATCAGCACCAGGCTGGTGTTTTGGATTTTTTTTGTTTTTTGGGTTTTTTTTTTTTTTTTTTGGCCAGTTGTGAGCCTTGAACTCAGGTCCTGAGCACTGTCCTTGGACTTTCTCAATACTAGAGCTCTGCCACTTGAGCCACAGCACCACTTCCAGCTTTTTTCTATGTATGTGGTACCAAGGAATTGAACCCTTGTCTTTGTGCATGCTAGGCAAGCACTCTACCACTAGGCCAAACTCCCGGCTCCGCAGGCTGGTGTTTTTATCTAGCAAATGCCCTTAACAAGAATTATTAGAAAATACTTTTTAAAGCAAAAAGTACTACTTTAATATTTGTTAATATTATTAATGGAGGCTGACACAAGTTGGTTTCAGAATTGAAAATCAGCAAAGTCCTTAAGACTTTTCTCTCCAATGCATTTCTATAGTTTATCACTTACAAAAAGAGGAACCAAAAGAATTTTAATACTGGATACTCCAACTGCCTGACTTCTTTTCACTTCAGTTTATACTACTTTCTCAGAGGACTTTTTCTGACTCCATAGAACAGGATATAAAATTGTGTTATATGTGTCTACAAGATACTTTTGTTGTAATTTCACTTAAAATAATTATCACTATTCCTTAGGACTCCAAGAAAATTCCCTGGGCTAGCTTTGAACTGCAGTCCTAAGTAGCCAGGATGACAAGTATGAGCCATCAGTGCCTAGCAATAATTTTTAAATGATTACAGAGCATATTACACCTCAGTTTTCAAATATTTAGGGATGTTATTTGGGCTTCAGTAAATAACAGAACTAAACCCTCTACATATGTGCCAATTAACTGCCAGAAAACTGGTAGTGGTACTGTGGCTCAAGGAGTAGAGTGGTAGCCTTGAGCTAAAGAGTACAGGGTCAGCGCCCAGGTCCAGAGTTCAAGCCCCACGACTGACAATAAATAAGTAAAATAAAATAAAACTGGTTAAAGGGCTGGGAATATGGCTTAGTGGTAGAATGCTCATCTAGCATGCATGAAGCCCTGGGTTTGATTTCTCAGTATCACATAAACTGTAGCTCAAGTGGTAGAGGGTAGCCTTGTGCAAAAGAAGCTCAGGGACAGTGCCCTGAGTTCAATTCTCAGGACTGGCAAAAAAAAAAAATCACAAGGGTAATAATAACCTGCTCTTCACTATATGAAGTGTAGGTGGTTCCAAGCCAGCCCAGGAAGAAACTCCCCCATGAGACTCTTACCTCCAATTAACCATTCAAACACTGAAAGTGGAGCTGTGGCTCAATGTGGTAGAGCACTAGCCTTGAATAAAAGAGCTAAGGAACAGCATCCAGTCCCTGAACTGGGTGGTAGTCAAGCCACACCACTGACAAAAAAATAAACAAACCAACTACAAAAAGGAAGAGGAAAACGTAAAAGATCATGTACTTTTTATCCTGAATTCTTCCAAAATTTAAAAAAAAATTTTTAACAAGAGGAAAATTCCTTTTTTTTGTTTGTTTGGTTTAGCATCTCGCTTTCTTCAAATAATTACTGTTCGTCTCTATTTTAAAAAGACATCTAGGGATGAGGGATGGGGGGGGGAGAGGAAATGGGGACCAAGACATGAAAGGGTATCAATGTTTGTGAATATAATGTAACCCTTCTATTAATTACAATAAAAAATATGAAAAAAAAACAGAGAAAAAAAAAAGATATCTAGGGTTAGGCATGGAGGCTCATGCCTGTAAACTCAGTACTTAAGAGGCACACATGAGAAAAATCCTTACTTCAAAGCCATTCTAGGCTAAAAAGTAAAACTGTCTGAAAGAAAAAAAAATCTAACACTACTAATAATTCTTTTTCTACCAAAGCTGTAGAGCACCACCTACAGATGAAAAAAACAAAACAAAACAAAAACAACAGAAAAATCCAGTGGCCATGGGTGGCATAACCTTTAGATTTTTCTTATCTATAGTAGAATTTTCCCAAAGTGGAAAATGGGAAATAGTAGATCCTAGGGATGTTAGTAAGGATTACATAAAATTTTAATATTAAAATAATATATTGACAGAAAAGCTGAATTATAGTTAACACAGGTCATCTATTGTGGGATTTCTCAGAGTAACAATCTCCAAAATTCTCATTCTTCACTGAAGCACTTACCATGTTACAAGACTGTAGTTATATCATTTCATTAAGTTCCCATATTCTATGAAAGGGATATTATATTCCCATTACATTTGAGAAATGGAGGCTTAAAAAAATTATAGGCTGAATTTCAGACATTTTATTCTGCCCAATGTTTTAGTCTTTTTCAGGAAAGACATGTACCTCCCAGATCACCCAGTCCTAAAGTAAATGAGAAATTTAACTTGTATACTGTTCTACTCTTTTTGTTGTTGTTATTAACATAGGTATTTCAGGGATTAAGTTTGTAATACACCCCAGTCCATCCCTGACTTTTGTATACAAAAAGTTACATATCATATATGTATATTATATGTGATATATGTATGTACATATAATATACATCTAGTATATATGTGACTATCACTGTCAATCTGTACAAGTAGAGATTGTGTTTTAAACTTCTTTGACCAAGTAACTTTTTTCAAATGCAAAATGTATTTTGGAAATACTGATATATATGTACTTAAAATTACTATAAATATATAAAAGATCTTTAGAAAAATGCCAAAATATGGAGAAATAGAAACTACTTACAAATATTAGTCCTGATATCAAAGAAGATGTTCCTGTAAGTGCCACATAGAATTTGGGTGTCAATGAATTTAAAAATCCTGTCACTGTTAAAAGAGAAAACAGCAGAGTTAAAAGTACTGCATTTACAATTACATAGATATTTTTAATGCAATGACACAAATAGAACAGGTAGTCCTTGACTTTATGATGAAATCATATTCTAATAAACTCAGAAAGATTTAAGCTGAAAGAATATAAGAAATGCATGTGAGGAGCTGGGAGCGTGGTCTAGTGGTAAAATACTTGCTTAGCATGCACAAAGCCCAGGGTTTGATTCCTTGGTACCATATACACAGAAAACGCTAGACGCGGTGCTGTGGCTCAAGTGATAAGAGTGCTAGCCTTGAGAAAGCCCAAGGACAGTGCTCAGGCTCTGAGTTCAAGCCCTAGGACTGGCAAAAAAAAAATGCATGTGATACCTCTACTCTTCCAAATATAATAGCTTAGCAAATATAGCACACTGCAGAATATTGTTTCCTGACTCTAGATCCTGTGCCTAATGGAACAGAGCAGCTCATTCCTACTATTCAGCATTGGAGAGATTATATTGCTAAGCTAGGAAAAGACAAACTCAAAATTTCTATAAAATGCATATGTCTTTTACACCATTTTAACGTTCTAAGTTTGAAAATTGAAACTCCTGAATTAGGAACTGTTTATATTAATATCTAGTATAAAATGCACTTGAAGAGTTTTAAATTTTTAGAAAGGTTACTCTGAAAGTCCATTACAGCATATATCTATCCACGGGCTAGGAAAGTGGCTCCAGTGGTAGTGTAAGGCTCAGAATTCAAACCCCAGTGACATGACACTAGAAAACAGAACAAAAACATTCCTATAATTAAATATGGCTACTAACAGGAGTCTAAGATCTGAGGATTGCAATTCAAAGCCAGCCAAGGCAGGAAAGTTGTAGAGACTCTTATCTCCAATTTATCACCTAAAAGAAGTTCAGCTTTAACTCAAGTAGTGGAGTACTAGCCTTGAGCAAAAATGCTCAGTGATGGTGTCTAGGCTCCAATATCAAGTGCCAGGACAAACACACACAAATACCAATCAAAATAAGGCTTAGCATGTGCAAAGCCCTCGGTTCAATCTCCAGCAAGGGGGAAAAAAGCCAGAATAGGATAATTTAGCTTGCTCTTCAAAATAAAGTTTAAGGGGCTGGGAGTTTGGCCTAGTGGTAGTGAGCTTGCCTAGCATTTACGAAGAGCCAGGTTCAATTCCTTGGTACCACATATGTATGAAAAAGCCAGAAGTGGTGCTGTGGCTCAAGTGGAAGAGTTCTAGCCTTGAGAAAGCCTAAGGGCAGTGTCCAGGCCTTGAGCCTAAGCCCAGAACTGGCAATAAATAAATAAGTAGATAGAAGAAATTAAAGAACTTGTAAGTCACAAATTACTCTACAAAGAGGTTAAGCAAGCATACTTTTACAAAAGCAGCTTAAGATCACTCTGTAATTACTTTGGTGAGATACAAACTATTATTTCAAATCTGAGGGAAGTAAATAGTGTATTTGGTAAATCAGCCTAAAAGGCAAAACAGCTCCATGAGAAAAGGTACAGAGCCCTGCATCTGACTTTGTGAATCCTATATCATCACATTCCTCACTTCAAATAATTGTCTCATGAATACTTTTAAAACAGTTCTGAGTTGGGCGCAGTGGCTCATGCCTGTAATCCTAGCTACTCAGGAGGGTGAGATGTGAGGATCAAGGTTCAAAGCCAGCCTGGGCACAAATGGACCTAAGACTCTTATCTCCAATTAACCTCTAGAAAACAGGAAGTGAGGTTGTAACTCAAGGGTAGGGTGGTAGCCTTGAGCAGAAGAACTCAGGGACAATGTCCAAGCCAAGTTCAAACTCCATGACCCACAAACAAAAACTGGTCTGTCTTTAATTGGAAGCAAAAGACTTAATCTCACCATTTTCTGATGTAAAAAACATTTTAAAAAAGGAGTGCCAGAATAATATATTTCTCAGAGTAGTTGTAAAGAATGATATAACACAACAAAAATAAAATGTTGCTTTTCTCAAATGTTTCAAAGAGAAAAATGTTTCAGAGAGAGAAAAAAGAAAATTATTTGCCAGGAATGTGTCTCAAGCAGTCAAACACCTAACTAGCAAGAACAAAGCCCTGAGTTCAAATCTCAGTCCCCCCCCCCCCACAAATGAGGCCAGATATGGTAGCTCACACAACCGTAGCTACAAAAAGGCATAAGTAGAAAGATCAAGGCCAGCCTAGGCATAAAAGCACAAGAACACATCTGAAAAATACGTAAAGCAAAAAAGCAGTAGAGGAGGGGGTTTAAGTGTTAGATCATCTGTCTAGTGAGTGTGAAGCCCTGATTTCAAACCCCAGTAGCGCCAGTGTACATATGAAATAGTCAGCGAGGGCCAGGAGTTTGGCCTAGTGGTAGAGTGCTTGCCTAGCACGCACAAATACCGGGATTCTATTCCTCCGCACCACATACTTAGGAGAAAAAAAAAAAAAAAAAGCTGGAAGTGGTGCTGTGGCTCAAAAGTAGAGTTGTAGCCTTAAGAAAGTCCAAGGGCTGTGCTCAGGCCCTGAGTTCAAGCCTTACAACTGACAAAAAAAAAAAAGGAAAGAAATAGTCAGCTACTCTCATTTAAATGGTGCATCCAGTAAGCTTGAGTAGAAAAATAAATAAATTTGCTGAGTGTGGTTGTGCATTCCTACAATCCCAGTACTTAGGAAGGCTAAGTAAGGACGGTTTTTAAGGTGAAGTCCAATTTGAGCTACACAGTGAGGTTCTATCTCAAAATTACCTAAATAAGAATAAACGTTAAACCCGATGAACATTTCAGTAAGCATATAAGCTAAACACTTTATTCACCTGCCATGCATATGAAATTAGCTCTTTATCTGAATGTATATGTGTCTATTATGTATTAGTGGCTACATGTATGAATACATACGGATTAGCTCTAAATCTGAATTTATATGTACCTATGTTCTAAAAAATATTTCAGACCATTATCTCAGTGTGTCAATGTATTTCGTGGTATAGAAAATTGTCTTTCTCTCTAAAGAAAAAATTAAGTACTGTACTGACAAAGCCATGACTTAACAGAAACATTTGCATCTTGTTTTAAGTTTGCTGCTTGGAGTATGAATAAAATACTTTAACATAACATTGTAAGAGGCCCTGATCTCATACACTGCATCCTGTCTACAACTAAATGATCTCATACACTGTATCCTGTCTGCAGCTAAAAAGAAAAAAAAATGTACTTGCAGAATCCACTGTGCTCAACACTTATTACAAGTCTTTACTATATGACAAGTGCTCCACAAATGTTGAAAGAATAAAACACACTGTGCTTCTCTCTTTCTCTTTCCTGATCTATTTTATTCCTCAAGACAAAGCCTAAGAGAACAGATAATATCACGAAAAAATTTTTTTTTCAATTAACTTTTCCCAGGTATTTTTTTTTTCAAAGCGGAACAATCGACTATTGTTTCCTAATGTTTTCTCTGGAGATCACCGCATTACACATGTGTTCATCTTTGTTGTCTGGGTGTGGATGGTCTAAGCTGGGCAGCAGTCGGATTTTCAAAGGATCCCCACAAATGGTTAAGATTATAAATTCCGTGTTTAAGTCTGAGAACACTATCCTTTGTTGCCCCCCTCCGCCCCTACCTGAAGCCGGTAGCTGGTCAGGTGGCTCTCCGCTCCCTCCCCCGGCCCCCCGCCCGGTTAAAGGAAGGGAGGAGAGGGCGGATCTTCAAACCTTTAGGGAGGAGCCGGTAAACAGCAGCGGTTCAGATTTGACAATCAGCTGCGGGTGCCGCGGCCCAAGAGAAAAATAACCCACCGGACCGGGCACCGTCAACTCCTTCATCAAAGCCCTGCAGGACGCCAGTGCCTGCCTGCCCCTTGAGGAGCTCTGGGTTCCCCAACACCTCTCCTGGGCCTCCCCCCGACCCCGCGCCCCGTCCCCCCCCCCCGGGAGGTCTGGGCCTCTCTCTCACCCGCTGTCAAGTGGTCACACAGCCTCAACGGGACCCTCAGAGCGTAAAGCAGCCCCAGCCCCGCCACGAACCACAAAAAGCCCCCAGATCCCGCCAGCCCGGCCCGCAGCCGCTCTTTCCAGCCCAGCGGCGGGCCCAGGCCGTGGATAGATGCCGGGAAGAAGGCAGCAGCCGCCGCGGCTTCACCAAAGCCGTCGCCGTCCGCCATCTTGCCGCCGCCGCAGGCGCCGGTAGCTGAGAGGGGAGGGGGGACAAGAGGGGCCGGAAACGGGGAGTCGGGAATGCTGGGATAGTGGCGGACCCGAAGTTGGCCTCAAGTTCAAAGCCCAGTCTTGGGAACCGAGCCGAGAAGACCTAGGTGTCCGGCTCGATACAGCTTTGCCGGGGTGGGGAAGGGGGTCTGAAAGATGCACCTATGGTGAAGGAAATGGACCACGATATGACGAGGCGAAGGACGTTTTTCACCCTATTCCCAGGCTTAGAAAAGCCGTTCCAGGGGCCCGGGCAGCTCTTACTGCTTAGGGTTCGGCTGCCATGGAGATGACCGCTGCTAAGGCACCAGCAGCGTTCGAAACGCGCGGCCAGAGGAAAAAGGGGAAATGACTGAGAAAGGGGAGCCCTGAGAAAGAGAATCCTGGAAGCCCCGGAAGGCAAAGCCCAGGGGCGCGGACGCTCCGGACCGCCCGCACGCTCCGGCGTTTCCGGGAGAGTCTTTCCGATCCCCCCCCCCTCCCGCCCCTTCCTCCCTCGCTTCCCCTCCCCCGCCTCTCCTCCCCGTCCTCCCGCGGTGATTCCATCACTCAGCCTCCTTCCCAGCATGCCTTGCGCCCGCGACCGGGCTGGGCCAGAGCAGCCCAAGATGGCCGACTTCGAGGATCGGGTGTCGGATGAGGAGAAGGTAAGGGGTCCGCCTCTCTCTCTTACCTCCTCCCCCGACCCAGGACAGGGGTCCGGCCTCACCGCAGTGGGAAGCCTGGCCGGGACCCCCGGGAAAAGGAGGCCCTTTGCCTCTGCTAGCACACGCTGTTTGCAGTCGGGACGCTTCCCTCTTGAGGGGAGCTTCTCCTCCGCCTCAGGGTGGCCCCAGTTCCCCACGCCTCAACTCTCCTCTTCCTCCCGGACCGGAGGCACAGCCTAGTGACTTCCTTGCCAGAGCAGGGAAGACTTTTCCCTGGTCGTGACCGCGGGGCTTGTGTTTCTTGTCATCTTGGGAAGGAGGGATGGTGGAGCCGCAGTCATTTTGCCGCCTTCGGCTGTTGGGGCTCAGCCTGCTCCCCCCCTCCTCCCCGCCCCCGAGTTTAGCGACGATTGGGGCTAGCTTAGGGCGAGTCACTTCCTGGTCAGGGTTGGCCTCCTAACTTCCCTTTGCTCCTCCTTCCCCAGGAAGTGATAGTGCTGTCACGACTCCTGGATGGAGACTGTTGGGTCCCCTTCGCTGCTGTTCTCGGGGGTCGGTTGGACTAGTGGGCCGGTTAATAAATGTGGTGAGGCTCGGGTTATTTGCCTCAGAGTTTGACCCCCCCCCCACTTCTGCCTTGCCAGATGCGCCTTTGATTTTGTTTGTGTATACACAGAGCTCCTAAGAGATTTCATCTTTTTGAACTCGCTTAGCCATACTCTTTTTTTTTTTTTTGAAAGTAGTTTCTGGGTTCATGTCAGCAAATAAGAATAATCAGTAGATTTCTTTTTAAACTTCAGGAAAGCTTTTCTAGGACATAAAACTAGTCGACATACTCAAGTCTGGGGGGGGAAGCAAGCATTTAAAATGTATTTTGCAAATGAAATAACTTTTTTTTGAACGATGACTACATACATCTTTTCTCCCCTTTGGTGTCAGTCCTAGGGCTTGAACTCAGGACCAGGGCGCTGCCCCTTAGCTGTTTTACAAAAGGCTATGTTCAACCACTTAAGCCGCAGCTCTACTTCCGGCGTTTCAGTGGTTAATTTGAGATGAATGTCTCAGACTTTCTTGCTCAGAAAGCTGGATCTGCGTAGCTAGGCATGCTTAACAGGCATGAGCCACCAGCACCCTCTGGCCTTTTTAAAATAATCTGTCAGACTTCTCAAGAAATGCAGAATTTTAGTGCCTGTAGAAATTAGAATATTCTCCAACTTTGTTAGAGTACAAAAATTGTCTTCTGTTTCTTAGCTTTACAAAGTGCACACCACTGACTGTTCTGTAAGATCTAGAGACCAGAGACTTTATGCTTCAGAAGTCCTCTGTACAGAATAATTTGATTTATCAAATTATATTACCTGCCACATTGAAACACTGAGAAAAGTATCCAGCCACTTAAAAAGCCACTGAACAAGGCTGTCTGAGAATGTAGCTTAAGGGCAGAACTTGTCCCAACATGTAAGGACTTATGCTTACATTTCAGTATACACAAACACAGAGCTACTGAACACTTTAATATCACTTTTTTCTTACTTGAAAATTCTCATAAATGTTAAAAGATTGAGGAAAAACACAGACATCTTGTATGAACTTATCCTAAAACATCCTATATAAATTATAATGAAGTGTTCTTAAGCAAATAGTTATGATTCAGATGGATTACAGTGAAAGTCCTGGGATAAAATATTTGTTAGGGAACAGGGCTTTGCTAGCTAAGTCTGGCCTTGAAGTCTATCCACTTGTCTCATCCTCTTAAGTGCTGGAATTACAGGTTTGAGATCCATTTACTTTAAGCAAAAATGTTTCTAAACAGTTTCATAATATCAGGTAAAATAAGCTTTGAAGTTGTGTTTGTTTTTTTTTTTTTCTTTTCAGCCTCCTGAGTAGATAAGATTGGCATGAGCCACTGGCACCCAGCATACATATTTTTGAGACAAGAGGACATGTTACTCAGATTGCTTAATTTTTTTATTTTTTGGTTTTTGGCTAGTCCTGGAGCTTGAACTCAAGGCCTGAGCACTGTCTTTGGGCTTTCTCAATGTGAGAACTCTGGCCTTTTTCTATGTATGTGGTACTGAGGAATTGAACCCAGGTTTTCATGCATGTGAGGCAAGCACTCTACCACTAGGCCAAGCTCCTGGCCTAGGATGCTTAATTTTAGTAGTGATTTAATAAGCAAACCATGATTAGTAAATGCCAAAAAGTACAGATACCTTCCTTTCATGTTTAACAAGGAGGTTTTAGATTAGCCATATTGTCTCTTAGTGTGGATAGTTATAGTTAACATTATAAAATCCATATGATTTGAGATTACTAAAATTCTGTAGTGTCTTATACTTACAGATAAATTCTATTTAGATATCTCTGGGGGTAAAAAAAAAATTCTCAGATCTCACTTTGGACCTGTTAACTTTGTAAGAATGAGTTCTCCTTTAGCTTTATATCTATCTTTTTTCCCTCTAACCTTTCAAATCTGTTTTAACTAAAGAATTGAGAAAGTTTAAGAGTTGTTGGTATGAATATTTTAGGATTCATAGACCGTAAGTAACAGTTAAATGAGACTGTTAATCCTATAAAATGTTTATACTGGAGGCTCTATTACTAATGTTTAACATCAAAATATTTTGTAACTTAATTTGTATTTTGAATTTTGGGGGGAGGAAATCTAAACTTTCCAGATGTTTATAGTATCTAAAAGCCATAAACCCCTAGGTAAATTTGGTGATTATGGTCTCTTATGCTCTTCAGCTCAAGGCTACGGATTTATCCCTTGAGCCTCAGTACCACTTTCAGTTTTCAGTTTTCTGGTGGTTAATTGGAGATAAGAATCTCATGGACTCCAGTGCCTGGGCTAGCTTTAAACCACAACCCTCAGATCTCAGCTTCCTGAGTAGCTAGGATTACAGGCATGAGTCACCAACATCCGGCTAAAGTCCCCTCCTACCCCCAGTCCTGGAGCTTGAACTCAGAGTCTGAGCACTGTCCTTGGGCTTTCTGAAGGATAGAGCTCTACCACTTGAACCACAGCACCACTTCCAATTTTTTTCTATATACATGGTACTGAGGAATTGAACCTGGGTCTTCATGCTTGCTAGGCAAACACTACTACTAGGCCAAACTCCTCACCACCCAAAGAAATGCAGCCAATTCACTGGGGGTGTGACTGGCTAAAGGTTTGTTGTTGTTGTTGTTGTTTTTGCCACTGCTGGGCTTGAGCTCAGGGCCTGAGCACTGTCCTTGGGCTTCTCAAGGCAAGCACTTTACCACTTAAGCCACATCACCACTGCTACTGGCCTTTTTTTTCCTGTGTATGTGGTACCAAGGAATTGAACCTGGGTCTTCATGCATGCTAGGCAAGCACTCTACCACTAGGCCAAACTCCAGGCCTTGGCTAAAGTTTTTAGCTTAACTTTTTGTGCTCATCCTGGGGCTTGAACTCATGGCCTAGGCAGTATCTCTGAGCTTCTTTGGCTCAAGGCTAGTGCTGTACCAATTGAGTTATGGCTCCTAGTTTTGGCTTTCTTGGTCTTTAATTGGAGGCAAGAGTCTCACAGAGTTTGCTGCCTGGGCTGGCTTCAAACTCTGATTCTCAGATCTTAGCCTCCTGAATAGCTAAGATTACAGGCATGAGCCACTAGCACCGAGCTTTTAAATTTTTAATATTTTATGAAGAGGAAGTTGGGTTTTTTCACTTCTCCTTTGTTATCTGAAATGGTCGTGATGAGCTGTTTAAATCAGGAAGTGAAGAGTGTAACAAGAAGAAGAAATAAATGCTCTAGTATACAGTTGAATTTCTCAGAATAAGCCCTATTTTTCTAGGTACTTTGTAGATTCTTCTAAATGGTTAGCAAGACCAAAATACTCTTTAACAAGGAAGCTTTTAAAATGTGAGTTGAACATATTTGTCTTATCTGTTTCCTTTTATTTCATGAGTCAGCTTTTTAAAAATAAATGTAGAGAGGATTCAAACATCATTGTGCACAACTTCAGAAATGCCTTAACTGTGAGTTGGATGTATATGCTTTACAGTTTAGTTCTTTGATATTATCGGTAAGGAAGGTTTTGAGAAATAGATCTATCAAAATAATAGAAATGTAGAAACTGTTGTAAATGACTAGAATTTGAAGGTGCTAACTGAGCTCATGAAAATATTTACACTTTTAGTGTGGACTTCCTTAATTATGTATACATCTTTAACTTACATATCACACTTGTAAAATGAAATAAACCCTGAAACTTATTTATTATGTCCATTTTCCATCCAAGAATAAATTACCATTCACGTTATCATTCCTTATCTTCACTTGCTTTTCGTTTGCTTTGTTATCCTGTTCATACAATGGGTTATAAAATCTTGGATAGAATAGAAAACCAAGCAGGGATGGATTCTTGTTAAGAATATAGGTATGCCATAATTTCTTGCAGAAAACATCTTTACTAAGCCTAGCCTTAATGCAAGACAGTACTATAATGAGTCATAAAATTCAGACCCTAGATTTGTTTGATTTTTTTTTTCTTTTTAGTACTGTCATAGTTTGAACTCCGATCCTTGAGTATCCCTGGGCATGTTCAAATAGCTGGTGTTCTACCACTTGAGTCATTTCTTCAACAAGCTCTTTGCTTGTCATTCTGTAAATGGACTGTCTCCAACCTTTTGGCTCTGGTTGTCTTCAAACCAACATCTCTGTCTTAGCTTCCTGAGTAGCTAAAATTACAGGAATAGAGCCATTGACAATCAGCTTTATTTATTTTTAATTAACCATACTGTGTTGTTCATATACTATGAGTGAGGAAAACAGTTTTGAAGGTTAGAAGATTTGCACTTTCCAGCTGTGTAGTTTAGTGGCTTGTGTAATTCAGGGAAGATCACTTAACATCTATAGATGAATCATAGTTTTTTCTAAGGTAGAGAAAATTAGATCACACCGCCCCAACAAAGTTTAATGAGCTTGTTCAAAATCTAATAAAGAAACCCTGTATTAAAAGTTGAAACATTAAAATATTTCAAGAGGTTCTTATTTCTTTATTTTTATTTTTTGCTGGTGCTAGGGCTTCATTCAGGGCTTGGTCATTGTCCCCTAGCTTCTTTGTGCTCAAGAATAACACTGGACCATTTAAGCCACAGTGATTCTTCCACCTTTTTCTGCGTATTTCATTGGACATATGTCTCACAGACTTTTCTGTCTGGGCTGGCTTTGAGTGGTGATCCTCAAATCTCAGCCCCGTGAGTAGCTGGGATTACAGGTGTAATCCGTTTAATAATTGATGACTTAGATGTATCACTTAGTTTGAACACTTACGATTTCAAATGTGTCTATTAGGAGAGTCCAGAATCAAAAAGAATGATTTCCTTCTATCTTGGTCTTTTTTTAAAAATGGTAATTAATAAAAGGGTTACATTATATTCACCAGATAGGAAGTGCATTGCTTCACAAACATTGATACCTTTTCTCATGCCTTGGTCCCCATTTCCCTCCCTCATCTATCTTGGTCTTTAGAGAATTAGAAATTAAATTGGAATACTTGAAAAAGAAAAATTAAACTGAGTTCTTTCTTTTCTTTTTTTCTTTTTTGCTTTGTTTCTGAATGTAGTAAATTTTATTCCTAAGTAAGTTTTTTTATATAGGACTGTACTGAAGGACATAAAATACAATGACGATTCCTCAGAAAGAAAAAATAATTGTGACACATTCTGTAAAATGGTAAAAGTTTGAAACCATTTCTGGAAGATAAAAAGATAAGGCAAAAAAACCTAGAGGTTCAAGTACTCTACCACTTACTTGAGGCTCTGTATTGAAACCCCATTATCACTAAAGTACAACCAAGAGTCCAAATTCAGATTCTCTCCCCTCCCCCCCACTTTTTTTTTTTTGCCAGTCTTGGGGACTGATCTCAGGATCTGAGCACTCTCCTTGGGCTTTCCTCAAGGCTAGTGCTCTACCACTTGAGCCATAGCACCACTTTCAGTTTTCCTATGTATGTGTGTATGCATGCATGTATATATGTATGTATGGATGGATGGATGGATGTATGTATGGATGGATGGATGTGTGAGGAATCAAACCCAAGTCTTCATTCATGCTAAGCAAGCACTCTACTACTAGGCCAAATTCCTGGCTCCTCAGAGCCTTTGTTTTTCCATTTTGCTGTAGCTTTTTGTAATAATCTTAAAAAAATTGGCTATCTCCTAAATTTTGAGCAGTAGTTACATTGTAGGTATTATGATAAATGTACAGGCAACATAGGTATGCGTACAGAGGATGCTTTCATAGTAGTAGAAATGCTATGAAAATACTTCTTAGAGGCCGTGAATTTGGACTAGAAAGTGCTTGCCTAGCATGCACGAAGACCACATATATAGGGGGGGAAAAAAGCTGAAAATGGTGCTATGACTCCAGTGGTACAGCTCTAGCCTTGAGAAAGCCCAAGGACAGTGCTCAGGCCTCAAGTTCATGGCCCAGGACTGGCCGAAAAAAGAAAAGAAAATACTTCTTAGAAGTTTGCTACAGCATCTCCAGAAGCCAAGTGAGCCCCAGCCAGGCACCTCAGGCCTCTTAAGAAGTTCCCACTTTCAAAGGGAGTTTATCATCACTACTGACTTTTGGAACAGACTGCTGAAGGTTACATTTGGAGGAGACTGGTAAAGTCAGTGGAAAGTTCTCACTCAAAGTGGGGGAGGGTATATTCTTTAACTTTATTGGTAAGGACTCATACCCTTCACATGACTGGCTGGTTACAAACAACACATCATAATTACAGTTGCAGTATAGAATGATTTACTACAAGGTGTAGATATTTCAATTTGGCAGAAAAGATTGTTGTTCTCACATTTCCTTGTTCTGTCTGCACCTTGGAGGCCACCACCACTGTCTTCTACCCTGGCTCTAAGGAGAATCCACAGGGAATTAAATGACCCATTTCTCAGAATGTTCAGCAAGTCCTGTTGGAGATGTTATATTTCATTGGCAAGTTACAATAATTGGTTAAAGACAGTCCCAATTAGGGTGTAGCACTTTTCTTGACAGTTCATTTCCAAACAGATTACCCCTACAAACCACCTAAGATTGCATTTACAAGAAAACTTTATCATCAAAATGTTAACAGTAATAAGATTATTTGTTTTAATATTCTGTAGTCACAGTGATCTCCACCTTTATTTCCTAATTATATTGTCCATCTGTTCTCTGTTGTATGGTCCCAGTTCAGACAATTGCTTAGTGCCTGAGACTTTGCCAGTCTGTAAAATGCAAATTACAACATAATAAATATTTGGGGAATGTATTTAGAAGTACATGATATAATTTTAAAAATTGTGTGTAACTACTACAAATAAATACAGAGAACTCTGAAAGAGGGGGAAAATTGGTAGTGAAAGTATTTATGAAATGGAGACAAATTTGTTTTAATTTTATTTTTATTTTTGCCAGTCACTGGGCTTGAACTCAGGGCCTGACCACTGTCCCTAAGCTTCTTTTGCTCAAGTCTAGCACTATGCCACTTGAGCCACAGTGCCACTTCTGGCTTTTTGTTTGTTTGCTTATGTGGTACCGAGGAATCGAACCCAGGACTTCATGCATGCTAGGCAAGCACTCTACTACTAAGCCACATTCCCAGCCTGTGAACAAGTTTTGTTTTGTTTTTAATCAGCATTTGGTTTTTAAATGAAACCGCTATGTCATGTACATGGGCACTATCATGGCTTTCTTCTATGGAAGATACCTGCCTTCTTCTTTCTTCCTTATCTCAACCTTGAGAATAACTGGGTAAAGCACTGTTACTGAAGAATAGCACATCTTCATTTATATTAGAACAAATTTCTTTTTTCTTTTTGGCAGTACTCGCTTTCGAACTCAGGGCCTTACACTTGCTATACACATGTTCTAGCATTTTGAGTTTCGGCTCCCAATTTATTCTTTTTCTTCTCAGATAGGATCTCTGGGTTCTTTTGCCGTGGACAACCTGGACCGCTAAATATGCCTTTCTGTGGCCCAAATCACAGGCACCTGCCACCATGCTTCTTTATTGTTTGGGATGTGGTGGCAGGAACAACTTTTTTTCCTGGGTTGATCTCAAATATCATTCTTTTGTTGTTGTTGTTAGTCATAGGGCTTGAACTCAAGGCCTGGGTGCTGTCCCTGAGCTTTTTTGCTCACTGTTAGCACTCTACCACTTTTAGTCACAGGACCATCTCCTGTTTTTCTGGTGATTAATTGGCAATAAGAGTCTCATGGACTTTCTTGCTTGGGCTGGCTTTGAACCATGATCCTCAGATCTCAATCTCCTAAGTAGCTGGGATTAGAGGTGTCAGTGTTGATGATCTCCACCTTTCAGCTGAAATTGTATTGTGAACCACAGATTGTGTACAACTATGATTATATTTTTGACCCACTTTTTAGCGTGAGTCTTGACTTTCAAATTTACTCATGATTTTTCCTAGTCTCCCAACTTTGTGACAACTGCTTCTTTCAAAAGAGCAGCTTTGACTTAATTTTTGGTTTAAAAAAACTCTCAAAGCCAAATCCATGTGACACACTCAGGGTGATCATTACTCTGTAATTTTACTTCTTGGTATATGCATGGTATAGTTGAATTTCTAAATTCTAATTCTAACTCCAATTATGTGGCCTTGGCAAGCTATTACTCTCTCTGTCAGGAGTTAGCAAACTATGACTTCTGAACTAAATCTAATCTGCCAACCTACTTTTCTTGCTCTCCTTATGTGCTGGGACTTGAACTCAGGGCCTGGCACTGTCCCTTGACTTTTTCCATTCAAGGTTAGGCTCTACCACTTGAGCCACAATTTCACTTCTAGCTTTTTAGGTGGTTAATTGGAGATGAGTCTCATGGACTTTCTGCCCAGGCTGACTTGGAACTACCATCATCAGATCTTAGGCTCCTGAATAGCTAGGATTATAGGTATGAACTACTGGCATCTGGCTGCCAACCTGCTTTTATAGAAAAACCTCTGAGCTAATGTTTTTGAATGATCAGAAACCTCAGAATGAAAGAATTTTGATGCTGTGAAGATTACATGAAATACACATTTTAGTATGTAAAGTTTTGTTTTGTTTTTTGCCAGTCCTGGGGCGTGAACTTAAGGGCTAGGCACTGTCCCTGAGCTTCTTTTGCTCAAGGTGAGCACTGTACCACTTGAGCCATAACACTACTTCTGGCTTTGTATGTTTATGTGGTACTAAAGAATTGAACTCAAGTCTTTATGCATACTAGGCAAGCACTAAGCCACATTCCCAGCCCCCAAAGTAAAGTGTTTATTGGAACACAGTTGTACTCATTTGTTGTTATTTAGGACAAAAAACGTTTCCAGTAAAGTCCTAAAAAATATATAAGCTGACTTTTATATTAGCAGTTTGTTGACCTCTCTACTGTGCTCCCGGAATTCTTTTGGAGATCTAGACAGTATGCCAAATTATGAAGGACCTTCCTTGTAGGCCATAGAGCAGGCATAACATTATGTGTTGTTTTACTTTAAGTCATTTTTATGGTATTTTGTTTTAAACATGCATAAAGCAATACTCAAAATTGCCAAATGTTTATCTAATACCAAGTAATCCATCGTTTTAATAGCTCCTAGGAAATAACATGAGATTCTTTACTATGTATGACCGTATGTTTTAGGATTCCTTACTGTAGATACGTACATTGTTTTTTTAATAATTTTGTATTTTACCCTTAAATTTTTAAATCTCCTCAGTTTCATTTAAAACCTGGGAGATATATTGCCTCCTACAATTGGATATTTCTCTTCTTCTTGATATTCTTAAATAATCCCAGATGCATTGGGATTACTTTTTTCAGCACTTGAACCAGAACTCAAATACTACTACCTAATAATTCTCTTATCACAAACACTTGAAGCTTGCCTTTTTTTCCTTATAAAGTAGAAGTGAAGCTAGGTGCTAGAGGTTTATACCTGTAATCCTAGTTTCTCTGGAGGCTGATATCAAAGGATTAAGATTTGAAGCTAGCTTGTGGAGACAAAATCCAGACACTCTTATCTCCAACTAATCAGCAAAAAGAAGTAGATGAGTGCTCAAGTGGTAGAATGCCAGCTATGAGTGAAAAAGCCAAGTAAGAATATGAGGCCCTTGGTTCAAGCTCCCCCCTCCTCACTCTCCTCCCCCAGAAACAATGATTTATGTATGGGGAAGATACAGATATGTAAACAGTTCCTAAAAACAATTTTTTAAATAAAAGATGTGATTAGGAAACTCATGGAAATTAAAATATAAGCATAATTTACATATAAACATGTTTCATTTATAATAGGAAAATGCAAATTTAAATATCATGAGACTACTACTTACCTATCATGTTGGCATTAGATTTATGGGAAAATTTGGAAACACACATGCCAAATTATTAAATGATACAATCCTTAGAGAACGTAGAGTATATTGATATTGATTGAAGTACAGGGACACTGACTCTTCGATCATATCTGTCAAAATTAAGAAGATGTTGAAGTCCCAGTACAGGCATGGCAAGCGTGAACATACACACACCCACACGGAAGTGAGTTTTTAGTTTACTTTTTTTTCCCAATATATCCCCTTTTTAGCCAGTTTATCAACCTTTTATTGTGAAGCATAAAGCATTATGCACCAGTGGCTTACCTCTGTAATCTGAGCTATTCAGAAGGCTGAGATCTCAGGATCATAGTTCGAAGCCAGGGAAGTTTGTGAAACTTTTTTGTTTTTGATGGGCCCTGGGGCTTCAACTCTGTGCCTGGGTGTTGTCCCTGAGCTCTTCAGCTGAAGGCTACTGCCATATCCCTTGATCCACAGAGCCACCTCCAGTTTTCTAGTGGTTAATTGGAGATGAGTTTCACGGACTTAAGTGCCTAGGCAGGCTTTGAACTGCGATCCTCATATCTCAGCCTCCTGAGTAGCTAGGATAGTAGGCATGAGCCACCAGTGTTCCATGTTCTCTGACATCTTAATCTCAAGGGGTTGATGTGTTCTTTTCCTTAATTTCTTGACCTAGTTCCAACTGTTCCCCTCCAAAATTCCTATCTGGTAGTATTGCATACATTTGAGATCCTAAACACCAAAAATATGGCTTATGTAATCTTTTCACTGATTTGAATCTCTTCCAACTTACTAGTTTATGAGACTCTTATCTCCAGTTCACTACCAAAAAAAGAGCAGACTAGAAAAAAAATGAAAACAAAACAAAACCAGACGAGCTGTGGCTTGGTGTTAGAGCACCAGTTTAAGCAAAAAAACTAAGGGATAGTGCCCAGGCTCTAAGTTCAAGTCCTATTACTGGTACACACACCACACACACACACACACACACACACACACACACACACACACACACACACACACACACACACAAAAGCACTATGTAGCTATGAAATGAATAAGGCAAGCTCTCAATTAAGAAATAACTTTAAAAAGCCGTTCTTGTTGCTGTTAATATTTTTAAAATGTTACCTCTTTTGGTTATTTAGCTTCTGTGACCTGGTAGTTTTCTGTTTTGATTTCACTTAGTTTATGTTCATGTCCCCCTTCTATATTTTAAAAAATTAAGAGCAAAGTATGTTGGCATTCTGTTTATTTATTTATTCATATTTTTATTGTAATTAATAGAAGGGTTACATGATATTTGCCAGATAGGAAGTGCATTAATTCACATTGTTTATTTATTTTTTAAGTAGATGTTCAAAGGAGTTGCCTTGAAACAAAGCAGTTTATGAATATAATACATCTTGATCAATGTCACCCCTTCTCCCCTTTTTAAATTAACTTTTATACACAGGCAATCTGTATTACTTTTAAGCAAGAATTACTATTTCTTTCATAAAAGAAAAAGTAAGTAAATGTGGAGATATGCATATAAATGAATACACACATATACAATTACATATAGAATGGTAGTAGTAAGGATTAAACTCAAACACCTCATCATGATTGGCAAGCATTCTACTTAAGTTATAAATTCTACAGTAGTTCACATACCAAATTTACTTTTTGGTTTTGGTTTATTTAGGTGTTTTCTTGGTGTTTTCATTTTCGTTGTTTTTAAATGCTGGGGAACTGAACTGAAAGCTTCTTATATATTAATCAAGTGCTTTGCCACAGAGCTACATTCCCATCCCTACCTTCCAGCTGTTTAAAAATTAGAAGCTAAGAGAATTTTTTTTAGATCTCAATGAAATTCTTTCAGGATAGGTTTACAATGAGGAAACTCAGGATGAAGAAAAGTTAGAAATGTTTCAAAATATGTATCTAGTTTGCTAATATGCTGACAAGGGACTGTTAGAGCCTGTGTTTTCTATTCTGCATGCTCTATCAGTCATAAGCCTTCCTTCAAAGAAAAGTTGGTTATAGAGTACCTTTTGTGTTTGTGCTGCTAGGGATTAAAGCTAGGTCTTTGTACATGCCAAACCCTCAGCTCTTTTTGTTCTTTTTATAGTAAGGATGAAGTAACAGATCATTTGTATTAACCTAGGGATGTTAAAGTTGTTAAATACCATTTTTTAACCTCTCTTCAGCTTTATGTTTATTTTTCAGAGCGTATCTTGCTGTATTCAACTTTGCTGGCCTCTTAACTCAAACTCTTGCTGCTTTGTCTTCTAAAGTGCTAGTACTGACTAGCTTCCAGTTTTATTTTACAAGACTCTTGAGAGTCATTTTTTTTGTCTTAGATTTTGTCCTGATTCAATTTGATCAAGAACTTAAAATTGTTGAGAGGAAATGAGGAAGTTAACAGAGGATGCCTATCTGAAAGGAGGGTTTACCTCATCTTGTAGATATATCTTTTTCCTCTACATCAGTGAGTTTAACGTCTTTGTATTTGTTATTACAGCAAATATTAGGAAGTTTTTAATGTCATTTCTCTGACTGTATATTAGAACTTCCTTGAGAGACCAATTGTAAATGTCAAATAGAGGCCCTTCTGGAGGGACTCCTATCAGTTGAAGGAGTAAGAAGGAAAGTACCCAGAACAAACTAAGGTAGATAAATTAGAGAATTGATAGGTAAATGGTGGACCACTTACCTAGATTCTTCTCTTCCTATTTAGAGTAAACTTCAAAAAAATAGCTTTTGTTCTCAAATGAAAGGCTTTGTAATATCCTATTTAGCCAGTGGCCTTTAAGTTTACTCAGAGATAAACAGTTCATCTGTTTTGATCAGCAGCAGTAAGTCTTCATTCCCCTAGAACTACTGAAGACATGATGTGAAGGTAAACTGAGCAGGAAAAGTCAGGAGTTCCAAACAAGTATAGTTCATATCCTCATAGGATTATTTTATACACTAAAAGGAAATAACAAAAAATTTGAAAATAGGACAGTCAAAATTACCTGTACAGCAAAATAAGCTGAGTATAACACTGAACTGAACAATATAGGTAAAAATTCTTCCCAAAGTATAACATGGCAAAAAAATAAAAATAAAAGATTTATAACAGTTGTTCCACAGAGGGAGAATTGATATAGAGGGCAGGAAGAGGATAATGAGTTTTTTACAGAGAATTTTGGTCCCTTAATTGAAGTCAAGAAAGTTTATTCTGTTTCTACCCAATACTAGGAGGGATAAGTGTTAACTTGTGTCATTTTTTTCCCCCAGCAAGAATTGTAATGATCACATGGTTTTGCTCCTTTAATTTTTAAATCACATTATTTTTGGCTTTGCGTAAATATTCAGGAGGATTGTAGCTTTCTCCTTTTTTGAGTCTGACCCCAAACTGATAATTCAACTTTTTAAAGAAAAGTTCAAATTGATTAAAATAGTACACATATTCTAAAATCAAAATACACCCATATTGATAGGATCAGCTTTTGGGATGTTTTATAGGCCAATCTAGAGATTTATAAACTGTAGAACTCTTAAGAATTTTCTTTAAAAAAATATTGTAAAGGTTAGGAATTCTTTTTCAAGACATATTAGAAGACTTTCAAAGTCCATTTCTTCCTTTATATAAAACTTTTATTATTGCTATTGAGTTTTTTGGATTTGAGACAAAATCTTGTTATGCATGTATCTCAAGCTGGCCTCAAGCTCAAAAAGATTTTACTGTCTCCACCACTCTAGTACTGGTCTTACAGATCAGTCATGTGCTACTATACCCAACTGTATATTACTCTTCACAGTATACTTAGTGTAAATTTTATTTTTCTTTAGGTACGCATAGCTGCTAAATTCATCACCCATGCACCACCAGGGGAATTTAATGAAGTATTCAATGGTGAGTAAAGATTAGTATTAAGTCATTTAAAACCTTTGAGTGTGCACGCTCTCTTATCTTTTCCCTTGGATGTTTCTTGTTTTATTTTTATCTTTTTTTTTTTTTTTGATAATGTCTCAGTATGTAACCTGTAAATTCATATTTGGCCTCAAATTTGAGATCTTTCTATCTATGCTAGGATTATAAGCATATGTCACTATGCTTGGGTATTTTTTAATCTCTTTATTCAGATGTTATAACTATAGCAAAAGAAATTAGCATTTACAGAGATTGAACAAAGTCCTAATGGCTAATCCTAGCTACTCAGGAAGCTGAGATCTAAGGATCAAATCTTCAACTCATCTCCCAATCAACCAGTAAAAAGCTAGAGGGAAAAGTCCAGCAAAGGTGTAAGGCCCTGACTTCCACTCCTGATATTGATATAAAAAACAAACAACTCAAGCAGAGGCCAGAGGTATAGCCTGGTGATAAGAGTGCTTGCCTAGCTAGCATTCAGGATCCTAGCCCTGGGTTTGATTCCTTGGTACCACATATACAGAAAAGCTGTAAGTGGTGCTGTGGCTCAAGTGATAGAGTGCTAGCCTTGAGAAAGCCCAAAGATAGTGCCCAGGCCCTGAGTTCAAGCCCCAGATTGGCAAAACAAACAAACAAAACGAATGAAAGAAAGAACTCAAGCAAACATAGAGATTGAAAAAAATAATAACTTGGCAAGGTCACCTTGCTTAATCCTTAAATGAAGGACTGATTTCTGAGTCAAATGCAAGCTTCTTACCCATAAATTAGGATACCTATCTTAGGTGAGGGAAAAAATTACAGTTTAATATAAAAATATGTATAAGCAATTTTAACTCACTTTTATGACTTCAATATTGTATCAGCTTTAATTCTTTAGAACTTTCACACAATAAGTTTCATACTAGCTCACATCTGTAATCCTAGCTATGTAAGAAGCTGAGATGTAAGGATTGCAGTTGGAAGCCTGCCCAAGCAGGAAAGTCTATAAGACTTATCTCCAATGAACCATCTTTTCCCTAAAAACGCTAGAAGTGGAACTATAGCTCAAGTAGTAGAACAATATCAAGAGATAGTGCCCACACCCTGAGTTCAAGTACCAGTATTGGCACCAAAACAAAAACAAAAAAGTTCCATACTAGGACCAATGGGGCTGACTGTTTCTTGGAAGCATTAATTTACAGATTCAGTTTTATTATTCCCTCAGATTTTTCATTTGTTAAATCTCGGGTGGAATTTGATAATCTGTTTCACATCAAGTTCTTTATCAGATAATTCTAAACCATAGCTAATTTGGGAATCACAATTCTAGTATATTTACAACCTTCAATTACATTTGCTATCTTTATTTATTTTGAGGTAAGGTCTTACTGTACAGTTTGCTCTGGCCTTGAACTTGAGACGTTCCTGTCTCAACCTCATAAATGAATTACAGATGTGCACCATTGGAGTGAGCATTTGCAGTTCTTTGAATTGTTGAATTATTAAAACTTAGTAGTTAGGTACAAATCTATATACATACTAGCATTTGTGATTTGATATTCTTGGAATATTTGTACATATACAATTTCTGTAGACTAATCCTTCAAATTGTGATTATTTGGGGGTGTGGGGTAGGTTGGTCATGGGGCTTGAAATCAGGACCTGGCGCTGTCCCTGAGGTCTTGTGCTCAATGTTAGAATTCTACCACTCTGACTCTTTGACCCACAGCACCTCTTCCAGTTTTCTGGAGGTTAATTAGAGATAAAAGTTGGCCACGGAAGTGGCCTCTGGTGGTTGCTGGTGCCGCCATGTCTCACGCCAGGAGGCTGAGATCTGAGGATTAAGGTTCAAAACCAGCCCGGGCACAAAAGGACCTAAGAATCTTATATCCAGTTAACCTCTAGAAAATGGGAAGTGGGGCTTAGCTCAAGGGTAGGGCAGCCTTGAGCTGAAGAGCTCAGGGACAGCGCCCAGACTGAGTTCATTTATGCCTGTAACCCTACCCACTCAGGAAGCTGGGATCTGAGTATTGCATTTGGAAAAGAGTCTGAGCTGGGAAGTCCATGAGACTTCTATCTCCAATTAATCACAGAAAAAGCTGGATGTAGTAGACTGCTACCCTTGAACAAAAGGAGCTTAGACCCAGAGTTCAAGCCCCAGAAAAGGGACTTGTTAGCCTGGGCTGGCATTGAACTGTGAGCCTTAAATTTCAGCCTCCTAAGTAGTTAGGATTACAGATGTGAGCCACCATCACCTGGCTCAGATCTTGAAATTTAAAATCTAGTAATCTAAAATCTGTCAGATTTGTTCTAAACTCAACATCCCAATGTTTTCTTCCTCAGATGTTCGGCTACTACTTAATAATGACAATCTCCTCAGGGAAGGGGCAGCACAGTAAGTATCTTTAATAAGTTCATTTACAGTGTTACTGTAACATCAACTATAGTGACAGAAACTGAATCCTGAAAATTGTGCTGTAGCTTTCTGTTTCTCTGAGAGAACAACTTAAAGGTTTCAGCCTATATAGTCCTTGGTTCCATTGATTCTGACTGGTGGTAAAACAACATCAGTATGGTTTCAGAGCATGTTTTTCATGGTTGACAAGCAAAAAGACCTACAAGAAAGACATGATAAGAGACACACAGACATGCCTCCAGTGACCTACTTTGTCTAATCAGGTCCTAGATCCTCAAGTTTCCATAATAACACAACTACAAGGAGAGAAATGTAGGACACTTCATATTTAAACCTTAAGTCTCAATTTTGGGTTTTGACTTTCTCTCAGAGTACGTACATTTCCCCAAATATTTATATCTTCAAAGCTTATTTAAAATTATTTGGTTTTGCCCAGATTTTTCTTATTAAAGAAGTTATTGTTAACTATTAGGCATTCTTTTATAGCCTCTCTACCTCATATTGAATTTTTGATATATTTTTTTTAAATTTTGGTGCTACTACTCGGGCTTGAACTCAGGGCCTGGGCACTGTACTTGAGCTTTTTTTCACCAAGGCTAGAGCTCTACATCCTGAGTCACAGTTCTACTTCTGGCTTTTTTGGGGTAGTTAATTAAGAGATAAAAGTCTCACAGGACCAGGAGTGTGACCTAGTGGCAGAGTGCTTATCTAGCATGTATGAAGCCCTCAAGTCCTCAGTACCTACATACACAGAAAAAAAAGCTGCAAGTGGTGTTGTAGCTCAAGTGGTAGAGTGCTAGCCCTGAGAAAGCCTTGCGAGAGAGAGAAGGAGGGGGATAAAAGTTTCACAAACTTTTCCTTCCTGGGCTAGCTTGAATCTGCCATCCTCAGATCTCATCCGTCTGAGTAGCTAGGATTACTGTCCAACTGAATTTATTTAACTACTGGTTATAGAAACCTACTACTGAGGGTTGATAATGTTTCCGTAATTATCAAATAATAGCATGTGGGCTGGAAGTCCTAGTGGTAGTGTGCTTGCCTAGCATGATGAAGCCCTGAGTTTGATTTCCTGGTATCACATTCCTAGAAAAAGCCGGAAGTGGTTCTGTGGCTCAAGTGGGAAAGCGCCAGCCTTGAGAAAGCCCAAGGGCAGTGCCCAGGCCCTGAGTTCAAGCCCCAGGACTGACAATAATAATAGTATATGTTCATAAAGTGTTTTAATTAACTACCAGATAAGTATCATTGGCCATCCTAGGCATTGTCTCCCTATCATTGTCTGGCTAACCTTCAAAATGCTATTTTTCTAAAATACTATTTTTACTTTGTTTTTGTCCTCAAAAACATTATAATGGTAGATTTTTTTTGTCATCTATAATCAAATCTAAGTGATATTTAGCATTCAAGGCCTGCCATCCTCTTGATTTTTTTTTTTTTATCACTACTCTGCTTTACTCTTCAATCCAAAGTTCCATTTAGTTACTGTCTACCCAAATGGCCCTAAGTTTCTTTGTTGTGACTAGAATTGGAAAATGACTAGGAAGAGGTGGGATGGGGATGATGAAAGATGTAAAGCACAAAATAATTAACATAAAAACCTTTTGGTATAATATGTAGTTGATGTAGATTTTGCCTATAGAACGCTGTTTGAAGAACTGTTGCCCAGGTGTATCCATCTTTAATAGATACTTTTC
Organism: Megascapheus bottae; assembly: GCF_031878675.1. Classification (NCBI taxonomy): domain Eukaryota; kingdom Metazoa; phylum Chordata; class Mammalia; order Rodentia; family Geomyidae; genus Megascapheus; species Megascapheus bottae. The sequence continues at coordinate 21,772,645 of NC_143514.1, forward strand.
TGAAGCCCATTTCTTTGTTTGTGTTTGATGGTCCTGATGTTTGAACTCGGATCTTCCAACTTGTTATGTAGGTTCTCTTCTGCTGAGCCTCATCAGAACACATTTTGAGTTCCAGCCTTTTGGGAGCACATTTTGAGGAAGAGACTTTTTTTTTCTTTTCTTTTCTTTCGCCGGTCTTGGGACTTGAACTCAGAGCCTGAGCACTGTCTTGGGCTTTCTCAAAGCTAGTGCTCTACCACTTGAGCCACAGCCCCACTTCCAGCTTTTATCTGTGTATGTGGTACCCAGGAATCAAACCCAGGTCTTTGTGCATACTAGGCAGGCACTCTACCATTAGGCCAAATTCCCCAGCTGAGACTTTTTTTTTTTTCGCCAGTCGTAAGCTTGAGCTCAGGGCCTGAGCACTGTCCTTGGACTTTCTCAAGGCCAGAGCTCTACCACTTGAGCCTCAGCACCACTTCCAGCTTTTTTTTTTCTATGTATGTGTTACTGAGGAATCGAACCCAGGTCTTTGTGCATGCCAGGCAAGCACTCTACACTAGACCAAACTCCCAGCCACTAAAGTATGTTTCTTTTAGTAGTGGTGGTAATGGGTTTTTGTTGTTACTATTGTTTCCTTCAACTGCTAGGGGTCAAACACAGAGCCCTCCGCATGTTAGGCAAGGGCTGTAATTAAACCATATCCCCAGCCCTGGAGCTCATTTTGAAACTAGATTTGAAAATCCAGTGTTTATAAATTATCACCATAAGTTTACAAACCATCATTGTCACCTAAATGATACCCTGGTTATAATTTGCTTAGGAAAATAACCACACATTAAAGATGTACTCAAATGTCAGTTTCTCTCAGATGCAGAGTCTGCCATAGAAAAGAAAATTGATCATATGCTAATTCAGCTCTCTTCTCTTTGATGAACTTCCTCTATATCTTGGTAATGATGGTTATGCAATCTGAATGCTTCTAGTCATGAGGAAGTAGGTTCTTAAATTTCCCTGCTGTGTTAGCCGTAGTTTTATCCTTGATAGCTACCCAAAATAAATTTCTGGGGGCCAGGAGTTTGGCCTAGTGGTAGAATGCTTGCCTAACATGCACGGAGACCCGGGTTTAATTCCTCCATACCACATACATGGGTGGGGTGAGCCGAAAGTGGTGCTGTAGAAAAGTCCAAGGACAGTGGCTAGGCCCTGAGCTCGAGCCCAGGATTGGCAAAAAGTAAAATAAATCTCTATATTTCTTTTTATTTTTTTCAGTTGTGGGGCTTAAACTCTGGGCCTGGGCGCTGTCCCTGAGCTCAGCTCAAGGCTACCACCCTACCCCTTGAGCCACAGCAGCACTTCTGGTTTTCTAGTAGTTAATTGGAGATAAGAGTCTCATGGAATTTAGTGCCTGGGCTAGCTTTGAACATTGAGCCTCAGATCTCAGCCCCCTGAAAAGCTAGGATTGCAGCCTCTGCTCCCAGCTAATCTCTGTATTTCATATGGCAAAGTCTTCTGGAATACCATGAAGGTAGACCGCCATTTAAGAGTCATCACAACTCTAAGCTGTTACCTGCTTTAGTTGAACTAACACTAAAGGTTTATATTATAAATATTCTGATTCTTATAAACTCTGGGTTTATGGAGAACCTTCTTGTGAAAGGAGAATTTTCCTGATCCTCCGTCCCTTTCTCCTTCCTTCTCTCCCTTTTTTTCTCCCCCTTTCTCTCTCCCCTTTCTCTCTCCCCTCTTTTTCCCTCCCCCCCCTTTCTTCTTTCTCTTTTCTTTTTAGGGTTTGAATTCTGCTGGCAATCTATCACTCAAGCCATGCCACTAGCCCTGAATTTTTGCTAGTAACTTGGAAATATTATTTTGGGGACTTTCTGTACTGGCTAGCTTTGAAATGTGATCCTCAGATCTCAGCCTCTGGCCGCTGGGTCATTCTTATTGCTTTCTATATGACTTGTGGAAGGTCTGAAAAACTTAGGATTCTCCCACTTTCTTATGTTTATAACTACCTGTGCTTCTAACCACTGAAACAATTCCCTGATAATTCTCAGAAATTATAATATAAGGGTGTTGATTGTTTCGAAGAGTGAATTTTATTCTGAGATAGGACATTGAGTTTGTTGTGGGTTGGGAGAGATGGGCAAGAATGTTGAAAAGGGTAGGGGCCGGGAGTTTGGCCTAATGGTAGAGTGCTTGCCTAGCATGCACAAAGACCCGGGTTTGATTCCTCGGCACCACATACATAGCCAAAAAAAAAAAAAAAAAAAAAAAAAAGCTGGAAGTGGTGCTGAGGCTCAAGTGGTAGAGCTCTAGTCTTGAGAAAGTCCAAGGACAGTGCTCAAACCCTGAGCCCAAGCCCAGGACTGGCCAAAAAAAAAGAATGTTGAAAGGGGTAATACTGAACAACATGATTGTATTCATTGCTTGGTTAAATAGCAATTTCTTTGTACAATTACTTATAGAAAAGAGTAACAAATAGAATGACACTATGAAACTTAAATTTTATAATAGGCACTGACTTATTAATCAATATATAAGGAGACAGGCTAAAGCAAGATGGTACTTCAAGATAGTTGATAATGATTTGGACTAGAATGGAAGCAGTGAAGTTAGAAGGAAGTGTCAAATTTTACTAAGGTAAATTATAATTAGGATATTATTCATGATGGCATTTTCAAGTGATGGCATATAGAATAGGTTTGTAGAGTCTAGTCCCAAGTCAGATTTTAGAACCTACAAGGTAGGTTGGATATAAAATGTGGAAGAAAAATTACTACAGATTTTACTTCAGCTGCTGGTAAAATTATTATTCAAATTTTTTTTAAACAGTGCATTTGCCCAGTATAACATGGATCAGTTCACACCTGTGAAGATAGAAGGATATGACGATCAGGTAATAACTGCCTGTTAGATAGACTGGTCCTACTAAGTAGTAATAAAGAAACCAAAGCAGATGTGTAAATCAGGTGCTGAAGAGATTCATGTCCCAGTTTTTATAGTTTATGTACAGTTTCTGTGTTAGGAAATTCTTCCTCTAGTAGTTTTTCTTAGAGACCTAGCAAGAAGAAATGAGTTGAGTCGTAGAGATTTTCAAGTTGTTTCTAATTCTCCTTGGTAAGACTAAAAGGAGACATAGTTAATGGAAAACAAACATTGTTATTGAAATTTAGGCTACTCCAAGTTACTTGAGAATTCATTAGTTGGGAGATGGGATGAGAAAAATATCTCACTTATTTTTTTTTCATTTTTGTATTAGATGGATGGAGTGTCTATTTTACATGCTAGTACAGTGGCTCTGGAAATGTTTTATAAAATGTGTGAGAAAAGAATTTAGAAGTACATAAAAGTTGCCAGGTGCTGGTGGCTCATACCTGTAATCCTAATTACTCAGGAGGTTAAAGTCTTTGGATTGCAGTTCAAAGAGGGCCAGGAAAGTCTGAGACTCTTCTCCAATTAAACATTAAAAAAAAAAAAAGCTGAAAGGGGAGCTGTTGTTTAAGTGGTAGATCACTACTAGTCTCTAGCGAAAACAAATCTGATGGACAATGTCCAGGTTCTGAGTATAGGACTTGCTGCATGCATGCATGTGCATGTGCACATACACACACATATTATTACAGCTAGGTCTGAAGCATTTATATTACATTAGATATTAAAGATTATATTAGATGGAAATCAAGAAGTGATGGTTATCATTAGGAGGTGAGACAATTTGCAGTTATAAAACTGAATTACCAACGAAGGTAATAATTTTGTAAGAGTAAAAATGAGAATTGAAAAATCAGTATGAAAGAAGTCTGAATAAATGAAGTTAACTTTCTTCCTCAGAATCTTTATTTACTCCCCCCCCCCCGAAAAATGTGCTATGAGCTGTCTTTTTCTTACTCGAGTTATTCATATGTGTAATTCTTCTTTGGAAGGTCCTAATAACAGAGCATGGTGACCTGGGTAATAGCAGATTTTTAGATCCAAGGAACAAAATTTCCTTTAAGTTTGATCACTTACGGAAAGAAGCAAGTGACCCCCAACCAGAGGAAGTAGATGGAGGTTTGAAGTCTTGGAGAGAATCCTGTGACAGTGCTTTAAGAGCCTACGTGAAAGATCATTATTCCAACGGCTTCTGTACTGTTAAGTATCTGCCTGTTTTCATATCAGATGGTATTTCATTTCTTACATTTCCCTTTTCCCTTTGAGACTTTAGCCTACCAAACTTTACTTCTTCCTTATAAGTTATGCTATTCTCTGTGTTTCATTCCCTAAATCATTTTTGAAAAGAGTATAATTTTATGGGCACTGGTGGCTCATGCCTATAATCCTAGATACTCAGGAGGCTAAGATATGAGGATAGAGGTTCAAGGCCAGCCCTGGCAGTGAGGCTCTTATCTATAATTAACCACCAGAAAACTGGAAGTGGCACTGTGACTCAAGTGATAGAGTGATAGCCTTGAGCTAAAAAGCTCAGAGACAACACCCAGGCCCAAGACCGACTAAATAAATAAATAAATCATAGTACATTTTAGATCTCTGTGTCCTGTATTTTACATTCCTTTCTTATTTATGTAAAATCACATTACACCTATCAAAAAGTTTTTAAGGGTCTTATTATCTAGGCATGATGACATAGGCCTGTAGTTGAAGCTGCTTGATAGGCTAAAGTGAGAGCATCACTTAACCCCAAGAGTTTGAGACCACTGTAGGCAACATAACAAACCCCTATCTCAAAAAAAGAAAAAAGAAGAAGAAAAGATCTTTAGCTTAGATGTGAGAGGAAAATTCATAAATTGAAATTTTTAGGAAAGCTATTTCCCATATTTACATCTGTTTGTTTATAGGGCTTTGTTCTTGCATGCACTCTACCACTGAACTACACCTGCTTTTTTTTTTGGGGGGGGGGATAAGGTAGAATGTGCATGTGCGTATGTGTCAGTGTTGGGGCTTTAACTCAGGGCCTCTTGCTCTTGCTTAGCTTTTTTTCACTTATATTTTGTGTCCTGCCACTTAATCCATACCTCCACTTCCAGGTTTTTTTTTTCTGGTTAATTGACCGTTAGACTTTTTCATATTTGTCTGCTCTGGCTAATTTTGAACTTAGATGCTGGGATCTCAGTAGCTAGGATTACAAGTAAGCCAGTGGTACCAACCTTTGCATTGTTTTTTTGTTTGTTTATTGTTTTGTTTTGCAAAATAGTACTGGGGTTTGAGCTCAGGTCCTTAAGCTAGCTTGGTTTGCTTGCTGGGCTAGTGCTCTACAGTTGAGCCACTCTTAGCCTGGCTTTTTGCTGGTTATTTTGGAGGTGGAGTCTCATGGACTTTTCTGCCAAGGCTGGCCTAAAGTCATAGTCTTCCAGATTTCAGCTTACTAAGTAGCTAGGATACTATAAATGTAAGCTACCAGCTGTACTAATTAGTTTTGAGATAATGTCTCATTTCCTTTCAAGCTGTTCTCTAGATTACAATCTGCCTATTGTATGCTTCTCACTAAGATGATGAGCATGTACCACCATCAAGTCCAATTAATCAAATATGGGTCTGATGAATTTTTTAAATTAGGTGGCCTCAAATGGTGATCCTCCCTATATCAGCTTCTCTAGATTACAGATATAAGTCAGCAGTTCCCAGCTTTTTGTTTGTTTTGCTTGGTCTTGCTAAATAATCCAGACTGGTCTTAAACTCTTGTCAGCCATGCTGGGATTAGAGGCATATACCACCGCATCTGGCTTTGTTACTGAATTTTAGAGAATTCAACCACCTACTTTTTAAAAAGAACCTTTTGCTAAGACTGCTTATTAACACCAAGTCTTCTTACTCTCTGTAATTATTTTTATCGCCTGTATCTTTCTAAATTTAGGCATACCCCAGGGCTGTATTTCTCTGAGTCAAGGTCTAGTCCATTTAATCAAAAGTAACACAGATTTCTGTCACAAAATACTTTAAACCACATATTCTGTTGAATAGCCAACCTTGAGCAGGAAATTCTGAACCTTAGCTCTGTCATCAGTAGTTGGTAACATGTTGTTATTTATAAACAAATTAGAACAAAAAACCATTTTGTGAACTATGAATCACTACTTTTCTGTGCTTTCCTGTGCCACTATTAAGAGTTGGTATTTCTAAGTAATAGCTAGACATTTTGATAAGCATTTCTTTATTAGTGAGTTATACCACCATCTTTCCAAGACATTCCAGTGTGCAAATACTTTGAGTTCTTCCCTTTGTTCTTCAATTGCAGCTTATTATTCAATGTTTGATTGGTTTTGAGAGGCTCAGGATTAAATCTGTGACCTCATATTCTAGGCATGTGCGTCTACCACTGAACTGCATTTCCAGCCCTGTACTTTTGATGGTATTTCTGCAGATTGTCTAGACTGTTTTTTTCCATTACCAATGATACCACCACAGATTATTGTCTAGATTAATGTAGCCCCTAATCGACTTTTCTTCCATTTTATCCTGTGCACCAGTAGTGACTAGTCTGCAAAAATAACAGTTCTAATTCTCTTAGTTTTCTATTTGTGGCTGGTAAAATAAAGTCAATCTTTTTATTTTTATTTACTTTTTTTTTAATTTTTGGTCTGTTGTGGGATTTGAACTGAGGGCCTAGTCACTGTCCCTGAGCCGCTTTGTGCTCTACCATTTGAGCTACAGCACCACTTCTAGTTTTTGAGTGGTTAATTGGAGAAAAGAGTCTCATGGGACATTTTTGCCTGGTTTGGCTTTGAACCTTGATCCTCAGATCTCAGCCTCCTGAGTAGCTAGGATTACAGGTGTGAGTCACCAGTTCCCGTCCATAAAGTCAACTTTTAAACCTTCTGTTATTATGTAGTCTTATTCTTGTTTTGTCTTTTGTTTCCCGCCTGACAGAACTAATTTCCATTCTCTTAACAATTCCTTGGTTTATTGCCTGAATTTGTTCTTTATCCTCAGTCTCAGATCAGGATGTTTTCATAAGGCCCTAGCTAAATGACACCTCCCTTCCACTCTATGCCAGAGATAGTATTTCCCTCTTCATTCATTGAGCCACTGTCCGATAGAACCTATAATATTCAACTTTGTGTTCATATTCCAAGAATGCTGTTATGTAATATTCTTAGTCTCTCTGAAGTACTTAGTGCATTGCTTTTGTAGTTGTTTAAATTAAGTATATTTTTTCCCAAATAATAGGTTTATGCTAAAACTATAGATGGGCAACAGACTATAATTGCGTGTATTGAAAGCCACCAGTTTCAGCCTAAAAACTTCTGGTAAGAAATAAATGTTCTTTTCTGTTTGTTTCTAATTTATATTGGAAACAAAGCCTGGTTTTTAATCTGTTAGGATAGATTGTCTTGGAGACTTTAGTTCTCTATTTATAAAAGCAAGTGTTTAATTATTGTTTAGATTTTTTCCAACTCCAAGACTTTTATCATGTCTTTAAATTTCTATTATACTAACTGACAAGTTATTAATAAATTGTCTATCAGAGGTACTGGGAGTTTAGCCTAGTGGTAGAGTGTTTGCCTAGCATGCACACGAAGACCCAGGTTCGATTCCTCGGTACCACCTACATAGAAAAAGAAAAAAAGCCAGAAATAAGTTGTCTATCAGAAAGCTTGTTTTACTTTAATGTAGAGTTAATCATGTTTAGTTATATAACTTTGCAACCTAAGCAAGCTATTGATCCTATTTTAAAATAGGTACAATTCTTTTTCAAAAAGTATGAAAAATGAAAATGCAGGTAGTTTAGTAAGGCTATTGTTAACCCACTTGGATCCATACTTGATTAGACAAATCCTTAGGTTTATCAAATTGGAAATGACTGTGCTTTTTCCTACCACTTTGCCAACTTCTCTGCTTCTGACAGATCACCTCTGTCTTCTGCCTGTAGCTAATTTTACAGCATTGTATGTGTTTTAATAGGAATGGTCGTTGGAGATCAGAATGGAAGTTCACAATCACACCACCTACAGCCCAGGTGGTTGGAGTGCTGAAGATCCAGGTATGATTCTAGCTGGAATGGGTAAATGATTAATGGTTAAAACTTCACATTTAGGGCCAGCAGTTGGACTAGTGGTAGAGTGCTTGCCTATCATGCATGAAGACCCAGGTTCGATTCCTCGGCACCACAAACATAGACAGAAGGCTGGAAGTGGTGCTGTGGCTCAAGAATAGAGTTCTAGCCTTGAGAAAAGTCCAAGGATAGTTCAGGCCCTGAGTTTTAACTCACAACTGAACGGGGGGTACTTCGCATTTTAAGCCAGATGTTGGTGGCTCTTGCCTATAATTCTAGCTACTCAGGAGGTTGTGATCTGAGGATCATGGTTCAAAGCTAGACTAGGCAGGAGAGTCTGTGAGAATCTTTATCTCCAATAAACTACTCAGAAAAAGCCAGACGTGGTGATGTGGTTCAAGTGGTAAAGTGCTAGCCTTGAACACAGAGGCCCAGGCCCAGGGCAGGGAGTTTGGCCTAGTGGTAGAGTGCTTGCCTAGCATGCACAAAGACCCAGGTTCAATTCCTTGGTACCGCATATATAGAAAAGACAAAAGTGGTACTATGGCTCAAGTGGTAGACTGTTAGCCTTGAGAAAGCCCAAAGCCCAAGGACAGTACTCAGGCCTGAGTTCAAGCCCCAGGGCTGGTAAAAAAAAAAAAAGACAAAAAAAAAAAACCCTTCACATTTGAAATAAAGATGCAAGTTGTCTTTGCTTTGATTTTAGAAATAAGGATTAGTATAATGCTTGCCTAGGGTGTATAACTACCTGAATATAATCCCTTGTTAGTGCAAAAAGGAAAGAAAAGAAAATAGAGGGGCCGGGAGTTTGGCCTAGTGGTTAAAGTGCTTGCCTAGCATGCATGAAGACCCGGGTTCGATTCCTCGGTACCACATATAGAAAAAAGCCGGAAGTGGTGCTGAGGCTCAAGTGGTAGAGCTCTAGCCTTGAGAAAGTCCAAGGACAGTGCTCAGGCCCTGAGCTCACGCCCAGGACTGGCAAAAAAAAAAAAAGAAAGAAAGAAAGAAAATAGAAGGGAGAGAGGGAAAAGGAAAGAAATGGAAACAAGACACCAGCACTGGCCCGGCCTCTAATTCTTAAATATACCCAGTATTATTTGTACTCATACACTATCCATGGTACATTTCAGTCCTCCACTTCTGCTTTCATAGTTTCCATAGGTAACCTAAGCTGAACTTGAATTTGTGGACTGTCTGCCTTAGCTTCTCAACTGCTGAGATTATAGGCATGGTCCACCATACCTGGCTCAAACACTAGTTTTGTCTTTTTGGTTTTCAGCATTTGTCCCCATTGAAGAACGTATCTATTTTTGTCCTGTAAGAGTATGTGTTGAGTTTATGTTGCTGATGGACATCATCTTCTTTCAAATCAGATTGTGGCTTCTACTTAAAATTTGGCAGTTTTACACTTCTCTGAATATTGTAAAGAAAAACTTCCTTTTTCTTCTACTTGGCTTAAAGTAGCATCCCCAGTCATCCCATTGGGAAGTATAAGGCATGTTCTTTTTCCCCCGTGGTGTAATTTCTTTGTGTATGTGTGTGTGTGTGTGTGTATATGTAAATTCTCATCTTATTGCTGATCCTTCGGCTGGCAAGTAGACCAAGATAAATGAATCTTCTCAAGCTGCTATAACAAAATAGCTTAGACTAAGTAATTGATAAACAACAGAAATGTATTGGTATCATTTTTGGAGGCTAACCTATCCAAGATTAAAGTGCCAACTCATTCAGCAACTGGTACCGCTGAATATGTTGCCTTCTTGCCTGATCCTCATTTGTGCAAGGGAAACACTGCCCCCAGAAGGCCCAACCAAACACAGCAAGGGAACTCATTCAAGTTTCTTTTGTAAAGGTGGAGTCCTATAACTTAATTACAGATCCCACCTGTTGAAACTGTCAGTATAGATTCAATGTGAGAATTTTGCAAGGAAATAACTAGACCATAGTGTATGAAGGAAATAGCATTACCTGAATTACTGTTCTCATAATCTGTAAGAGGATAAATTGAATTCTAATTTGGTTTGTAAATAGCTTTGTTCTTATAGTTTTTTATTTTGTAAATGTCTCCAGACACACTTCTTTGCACATTCATTTGAGTGATGTCTTTGATCTTCATTCAGCTAAACCATTTATACACTTCACTTCATATTCCTCATCCCCAGGCTAGATATCTTGCTCAGGTAGAGACCTTACCCGATTATGTCATGATACTACAAGACTGTTAAAATGAACTTAACAGGAAAATAATCTCATTCTATTCCATGTAGCCAGTTTGTAACCATATTAAGATGACTGAACCTATCTTGTAAGTTTTGTCATAACTTCCTGAATGTTACAGTTTTGTCTCTTGCATACTCTTCTGTCTTGCTAGTTATTTTCATATGTCTTGAAAACTGCATTCCTCTTTTTCTTTGTGGTATTGGTAATTGAACCTAAGGTCTCACATGTGCTAGACAAGCACTTTACCATTGAGCTACATCCTCAGTCCCTCTCCACTTTCCCAACCAAAATGCTTTTTATCACACTGACTTTGTTATCATCTAACTTTACAGACAAAATACTTTCAGTCCTGCCTTTAACTCTGTAAAGTTTGTCTTATATTTGGGCAAATCTATTTATCAATGTTAGCATATGTGAAGAGAAACACATACTGAGATTCAGTAAAATTCTTTGGTTTTAGCTAGGTACAGTGGCTTAAGCTTTAATCCTAGCTTTCTGTGGGAGGTAAGGATTGGGAAGATGGAGGTTGAAGCCAATGTACTGATATAGAAGTCACAAGATGCCCAGTAGTATGCACCTACAGGGGAAGCGTAATAGCTAGGTGCAGTAGCATGCCCACCATCTCTAGAATACAATATAGAAATACATAGAATAGAAATACATAGAATGCAGCATAGAAAGATATAGTAGGATCACAGTTCAAGCTTGGCCCAGGATAAAGCAAGACCCTACCTTCAAAATAACCATTGCAAAAAGTGATAGAAGGTGTTGTCAAGCTGTAGAATGGCCCCTTAGCAAGTATGAGAGACCAAGAGTTCAAATTCAGTACCACCAAAAACAAACAAAAATCACCCTTCCTTTTCACAGAGGAAAAACTCATATTTAAGGATGGCCTTCATCTGTAATTCTAACTTTTCAGGAGGCATAGATACCTCAGTATCTAGCTGGCGGAGACAAAAGAATGAGTGAGATACTATCTGAAAAACATAATGCAAAAGGGGTTAGAGATGTGGTTCAGATACTAGAGAGCATGACCATGAGTTCAAGCCCCCAATAATGCTAAAAACACAAAACATTTAATTTAATTATTTTAATACAGTTAAGAGTAAAATCTTATTTATCTTCGTATTACAAAGATAAATGTCTAGGGGCCAGGAGTTTGGCCTAGTGGTTAAAGTGCTTGCCTAGCATGCATGAAGACCCGGGTTCGATTCCTCGGTACCACATACATAGAAAAAAGCCAGAAGTGGTGCTGAGGCTCAAGTGGTAGAGCTCTAGACTTGAGAAAATCCAAGGACAGTGCTCAGGCCCTGAGCTCAAGCCCAGGACTGGCAAAAAAAAAAAAGATAAATGTCTAGTACATTGCCTTGATTTTAATAAGCACACAATAGGCAATTGCTAGACTTAATAAACAATCATTTTTTTCCTGCTAAGGAAAGAAAATCATTGCATTAAAGTATTCATGAATTTTATTTATTTATTTATTTATTTATTTTTTTTTTTTTGGCCAGTCCTGGGCTTAAACCCAGGGCCTGAGCACTGTCCTTGGGCTTTCTCAAGGCTAGAGCTCTACCACTTGAGTCACAGCACCACTTCCAGCTCTTTTCTATGTATGTGGTACCAAGGAATTGAACCTGGGTCTTCGTGCATGCTAGGCAAGCACTCTGCCTCTAGGCCACACTCCCAGCCCCAGTATTGGTGAATTCTAATTAGTATTGTGAATTGTCATTTGATTATTTGTTCAGAGTTGGTAAGGATGGCTTACTAGGGCTGTGTATGTAATTCAGCGGCAGAACACTTGCCTAACAATGTATAAGGGTCTAGGTTTGATTGCTTAGCACTGAAAAAGACAGGCGCTATACCTACTTTTGCTAGGTATAGTGGTCCAAGTTTGATTTCAAGCCCTCAGAAGGCTATACTAGTCATTCATGTCTTTAATCTTAGCTATTCAAGAGGCTGATAGCTGTAAATCATGGTTCAAAGTTAGCACAGTCACACAAATTTGAGACTCTTCTCCAATTAACCAGTTTAAAAAACAAGGAAGTGGGGCCAGGAGTTTGGCATAGTGGTAGAGTGCTTGCCTGGCATGCACGAAGACCCGGGTTCAATGCCTTGGTACTACATACATAGAAAAAAGCTGGAAGTGGTGCTGAGGCTCAGGTGGTAGAGCTCTAACCTACCTCAAATGATAGAGTACTAGTATTGAGCAAAAAATGCTAAGTGTCCAGGCCCTGAGTTCACATCTAATACCAATACCAATAGAAAAGTAAATAAATGAATTTGGCAGTCAGTGTAGGATGCATGTGAGAACCTGTTTCAAAAAAGAATAAAAGACCAATATTAAGAAAAGTTTAAAGCAGGAATCTGTGTCCTCAGCAATAGATTTCTATATGAACTATCCATAAACTTGTTTGAATATCGTCTCAATACAGGTTCACTATTATGAAGATGGCAATGTTCAATTGGTTAGTCATAAAGATGTACAAGATTCAGTAACTGTTTCTGTGAGTATGCAGTATTTTATATCTGTTATAATTGTTTTTTCTTTAAAAAATGAGTTTGGGAGCTGGAATCTTGGCTCAGTGGTGGAGTACCTCTCTAACAGTTATAAAACCCTGAGTTTAAACCCCCAGTACCGGGGGTGAGAAGGGAATGGGAATTAAGAGTGGTTTATCTGAGTGCTACTAGTTAATTTTGGCAGCTAATTTTAGTACCTCTCACTACCATCTGATTATATTAGTTTACATTTTGTCTTAAAAGTGTGATTATGGCTTTAACATAAAGGTTGTTAACTTTTGCTGTCTTTTTTTACTGTAAAATTTACTCAAGAACAGCAATACCTATAGTCAGTAAATACCAAGAGAATGGAAGGCTAAACTAAATTCTATAAGGCTACATCATTCTATAAGGCTATCAGGGAAACAACATTTTTAGTAATATTCAGTCTCGTGTTCTTTACTTGAAATAATTTGTTTTCTAATTTTTGCTTTTTAATTCTTTTTTTAAATTCTTTTTGTATTTGTATTAAATAGTACCAAATAACTTTTGTTTATGTATTTTACCTTTAGTAATACATTATTAAAAATGAAAATTGGTATAGGTGTCATTACACACATACTTCTGTGATCCTAGCACATGGGAGCCTGACAGAGATTGAGAGTTTGGGGCCAACATTGAAATCCTTCCACATTGTACAATTTATGTTTGCAAATAATTTTTTCTGAATTAAAAAAGTTTGCTGGGTGCTGGTGCTCATGCCTGTTATCTTAGGTACTCTGGAGGTTGAGATCTGATAATCCTAATTCAAAGCTAGTCCAGGGCTGGGAGTGTGGCCTAGTGGTAGAGTGCTTGCCTAGCATGCATGAAGACATGGGTTCGATTCCTTGGTACCACATGCATAAAAAAAGCTGGACGTGAAATGGGGACCAAGACATGAGAAAGGGTATCAATGTTTGTGAAGTAATGCACCTTCTATTAATTACAATAAAAAATATATGGGGAAAAAAAAAGCTGGACGTGGTGCTCAAGTGGTAGAGTTCTAGCCTTGAAAAAGACCAAGGACTGTGCTCAAACCCTGAGTTTAAGCCCCAAGACTCGCAGGAAAAAAAAAAAAGCTAGCCCAGACTCTTATCTACAAATAAGTACCAAAAAAGCTGGAAGTGGATCTGTGACTTAAGTAGAGTACTAGCCTTGAACAAAAGAGCTTAGGGACAGGGCCCAGGCCCTGGGTTCAAGACCCAGGACCAGCACACAATAAAGTTTTAGGCCAACCTGATCTGTATAGTATTACCCTTCTAAAAAAAAATAAAGCAATTGTTAAAATATTTATTAAAAGTAATAAGTTGCTAGGTATTAGTGATCTGTAATGGGCTACCTGGGAGGCTGAGATGTGAGAATCTTTCTTCAAAGCCAGCCTAGGCAGGAAAGCCCTGAGACTTTTTTTTTTTTGCCTGTCCTGAGGCTTGAACTCTAGTGATTTACCACTTGAGCCACAGCGTCACTTGTGGATTTTTTCTGTGCTTAAGTGGAGATGAGTCTCATAGACAGCATCCAGGACCTGTGTTCAAGCCCCAGGACTGGTATAATGCACACACACAAAAAAAGTGGCTTGTTTGACATCATAAATGGCAAATAAAGGAGTATATACATTCATAGGAATATATGAGCTTGCGTGATTGATTCTCTATGGACTTTTTTTTTCTCATTGTCAGTAGTGGGGCTTAAACTATAGGCCTTGGAGCTGTCCCTGAGCTCTTCAGCTCAAGGTTATTGCTCTACCACTTGAGCAAGGCACCACTTTCTGCTTTTTCTTTGTATGTGGTACCGAGGAATTGAACCCAGGGCTTTGTGCATGATAGGCACACACTCTATATCACTAGGCCAAACTCCTGGCCATATGGACATTTGTTTATAACATCTTTTTTTTCCACCAGTCCTGGGACTTGAACTCAGGGCCTAAACACTGTCCTTGTACTTTCCTCAAGGTTAGAACTATACCACTTGAGCCAAAGCACCACTTCTGGCTTTTTTCTTTGTATGTGGTACGAGGAATCTGGGCAAGCACTCTACCACTAGGCCAAACTCCCGGCCCCTATTATAACATCTTAAGCTAGTAATATTTTCTTTTTTTTTTTTTTTTTTTTCTATTTTTTTGCCAGTCCCGGACTTGAGCCCAGGGCCTGAGTACTGTCATTGGGCTTTTTCCCAAGGCTAGAACCACACCACTTTAGTCACAGCATCACTTCCAGCTTTTTCTATATAGGTGGTACTGAGGAATGGAACCTGGGTCCAAACTCTCAACCTTTTTCTTTTCTTTCCTTTTTTTTTTTTTTCTTTTTTGGTAGTTTTGGGGCTTGAACTCTCAGCCTGGGTGCTGTTCTTGAGCTCTTCAGCTCAAAGCTATTGCTCTACTACTTGAGCCACAGCACTACTTCTGACTTTTTATGTGTATGTAATACCAAGGAATCGAACCCAGGGCTTCATGCATGCTAAGCAAGCACTCTACCATTCTGGCTAAGAGTATTTTTTAGTCATCAGCATTTCAACATATAGTAATAATGACTTTTTAGGTATCCAGTGGTAGATTGGAAAGAATATTGATATTTGAGAGAATACTTGCATTCCATCTCTATCATACAAAGGCTGTTAAATTTGGTCAGTTCATGTAAGAGGATCTGTTTTCATCTACAAAATGAAAGTGATAATATATTCCAAAGTGTTAATAGGGAATATGCTTGTGAACAATTGGTAAACTAGGGAGTTATATAAATGTCAGCTAGTATGGATTATCTTTTCCAGTGTTTTTTAATTCACTACATATACATTATGAAAATTGTTTCTTTTCCCTCTTCCTTCTTTAGAATGAAGTCCAAACTGCCAAGGACTTTATTAAAATCATAGAGAGTGCAGAAAATGAGTATCAGGTAAGAGGACATGGCACTATTTTTTCTGGTTCCAATACTTAATTATAATTTGTTCTTAACATATATTAGACCTGTGTCCTTTACTACAAATGCAGAGTTAAAGTATAGAAACTGTGTGTATTATAATTTGACATTCTGTTTACAGTTGAGGATTTAGATTAATGCTAGTTTTAGCAATATAGTTAACATTCTCGGTTTTATTCAGAGTTTTGAAAGGAGTTCAATAGAAACTAAATAGAAATATCCTTTGTAGCATGTCCTTTCTCTGTAGGATTATTTTCCTATTCACTACCAACTCCACTTCTATTCATGCAAATCATCTTCAATCATTTGTTGCAGACAGCAATTAGTGAAAACTATCAAACAATGTCAGATACCACATTCAAGGCCTTGCGCCGGCAGCTTCCAGTTACCCGCACCAAAATCGACTGGAACAAGATACTCAGCTACAAGATTGGCAAAGAAATGCAGAATGCTTAAAAGCTGACTATAGGATTCTTCAGTGTGTGGAAGGAAAAGGATTCAACATGGTCACATGATAAATAAGTGATTTATAAACAAGAGTGATATTTTGCTAGGGCTTTCAAAGTTAACTGATTTTCTAGCCTCATGGAATACTGTTGAACCTATAGCATTGTCTTGATTTTTTTTTTCTTGGTGGTCTCTACCTTGTAGTTCTCTGTTATCACTATATCTACTAGTGTAAATCTTTTTTTTTTCCCCCTCCCTGCTACATTTAATGGAGAGATCTATCCTGGAGTCATTTTACTGTTTAGAAATTTTTCTTAGCCATGAATTCCTGTTACTGGTTTAAACAAAAAATATGGTCAGTAGGAGTTTTTTTGTTGTTGTTATTTTTAATCCCTATTCCTCAAAGCACTTCTGGTACCTTCAGTAGTTTTTACTGGTCCACCAACAGCTAAAGAGGCTATGCTACAAACTAGCTAAATGGAAGACACATTCATCCTTCTCCCTCTGACTGCTTTGATCATCATCTATAACATCTCATAAATATAGTTTGCAGAAGTTTAGATTGGGGATCTTCTGGTCTATTGGGGGGGGAGGAAATTTTCTAGAATTTCCATGAAACTCAGCTTTTCTGGAGGAATCTTGTTTTTAAATCCAAAGACTTGAACCACACATTCCCTCACATGAACGTTTGCTTTTTTTTTTTTTTTTTAATTATTGCATTGTCTTCTCATCAAGTACCATTGTGGTTAGAAACATCTACATTTTTAGGAAATTTCTGCCCATTTATATTTTTGTTTCCTCTCCAAGAACTGCTAACATATTGTGGATGTGGTAGAGTATGAAACTTGAAAAACACAGATGTTGAAGGAATAATAGGTATCTTGTGCTTTAAGATTTTGTGGCAAGATTGTAATATAAGCAAATGAAACAGACAACTATGTAAATTACAGAAACTAAAAATGAACCAAAGTGAAAAGGATAACTTCCAGGCAGTATCTTTCTATTGTAACCTGTTATTTAAGGGAATACTAGTGTTTTTTCTTCTAAATATGTGTAAAACTTGTTCCAAATCACTCTTCCTTGTTCTAGCCTGCCAAGAACTCATCTAACTGTGATGTAAGCAACTCTTCCCAGGTATATTGGCAGGTATATCGTTCATGATTTCAGAATATGCAGGTAACATAGATATGATATGGCATCTGGTAATGGTGGATTCATTAACATTGTTTACACTTCTATGACCAGGCCTTAAGGGAAGGTCAGTTTTTTAAAAACCAAGTAGTGTCTTCCTGTCTCCAAATAATTGTCAAAACAGAAGGGTGTTTGTGCTTCAGCTTTGTTTTTGCTCCGAAATACAGTCAAGCAACAGTGTATTTTCAAGTGAAAGCTATGTAAGCATTTTTGTTTATTTCAAATAAAATATATTTGTATTATTTGTCATTAATACTATCCATCTATACCACGCTATCTTCTGTACTGGGTAGTCCAATAGAAATATACTTGTTTTGTTCTAAAATCGTGTGTCTCTCTCCTTTCTAATCCATCTCTTCAGCTTTTATCCTTAAGGTAAGATACTGTGCTGTAATTCATCCTATTAAAGAGTGTTTAGGAGTTGGTTCTGACTTTGAACAAATGTAAATGTGGTAAGTATCCAAAGATTTATAAAAGAACAGCTGTGTGTATGCGTGAGTCTGTGCCAGTCTTGAGGCTTGACCTAGGCAGTGTCCCAGAGCTTTTTTTGCTTCATGCTAGTGCTCTACCACTTTGAGCCACAGCTATACTTTGGGTGTTTCTTGGTTTTTGTTGTTATTATTGTTTTGGTGATTTTGGGTTTTTTTTGTTTATTGAAGATAAGAGTCTCTGTGTCTTTCCTGCCTTGATTGGCTTTGAATCACATTTCTTAGATCTGTCTCCTGATTTGTCTCTAGGATTACAGGAGTGAACCTACCACTCTCCATTTAAAAGCTGCCAGTGACTCATTTGAGATTTCCAAAGATAACTAGAAAAATCTATCTTCTCTACCCATTATTCAAAAAGCAAGGCCTGAGCTTGATTGCAATCACTAGGCAGAAAGTAGAAATGAAAGAATCCTTGCTTGGGTAATATCTCACAATGGTTTAACTCTAAATACTACTTTACTTTCCTTCAAGTTTGGTTTAGCTACTGTTGACCTGTGGGAAAGGCTTTGTATCCTGGTTCCCAGCAGAGAGCCAGAGGGAGTTTCTGTATTTCACCCTGTATTCAAGGTCAGTTTAAATTCTCTCTCTCTCTTTTTTTTTTTTCTTGTTGTTGTTGTTCAGGCTGGCCTTGAACTTATGTTTCAGCATCTGCAGTTCTGGGAACACTGAAGTAACCCAGGCTAAATTCCCTCCTTTTTGAGAGCCATTTAACTATATTCCATTCTTAAGGAAATTCAGATCTTTCCATGAATTTATTAGCTTTCATCAACTTGCTCCCCAAGCTATCCCATTGATTTTCTTATTCCAGATAAACTTTAAAAGAAAAAGAAAAGAAAACACCAATCAAAAGTAACAAGCAAAAAAGCCCTCAAGTACCTCCAGGCTATCTAAAGCCCTTTGCTTGTGGAAGTAGGAGAAAGCCACCTGCAGAAGCCCTAAGACTTCTCCCTTAGTCAAATAGTTACTTGATTGTGTCTGTTTTATCACTCACTCCTGAAATTAGCTGTGGTAATCTACTAGGAAAAGGAGTTTTCAGTGAGACCTCACTTCTCTGCGTTTGAAATGAAATCACTGCTGTATCATCTGACTTTCAGTGGTTAGCCTGCTCTTGGTACCATAGTTCTATTGCCCATTTTTTGTTTTATAATCCAGAAACGTTGAGGCTAGACTTTTCTAGGGTTGTGAGATACTTAGAAAACTTTAGTACATTCTTTCCAAACTGAAAACAAAACAAAGTAAGGATGTATATATCTGAACACCAGTTCATTTATAGTCTTTTTGAGTGTTTATTTGAGGTGGAAATGTCATTGTGTAGCCCAAACTAGCCTCCAAAGTTGAAAACCTTGAAGAGTGTGAACTCTGTTGTAACTGGGCATAATTTGTAAGCTTGTATGAAGAACTTGCAAGTAAACTAGATAAGTTTTCCTTTGAATAAAGTGTGTGTGTGTGTGTGTGTGTGTATTTACTAATTAGAGATACATGTCCTCTGAAGATAGTATTCAGTATAGCACCTATTCAAATCTAAAAGCATTCTATTATTTGAAATGACTTACAGTATGAAAAAACAGTCTTGTTATTTGCAAGGATATACAGTTCTCATTATTAGGGTGGTAGTCATTGCTAATCTTGAATAAAAAAATATTGAAACTTGTGACAAGCTTACTTAAAAGGAATTTTCTCTCTAAAGCTTTCTTGTGCTTAAGAATACTAGACTAGCCTGGAGTTTAGTCTAGTGGTAGAGTGCTTGCCTAGCATGCATGAAGACCTGGGTCAATTCCTCGGTACCACCCACACAGAAAAAGCCAGAAGTGGTTCTATGGCTTAAGTGGTAGAGCTCTAGCCTTGAGAAAGTCCGAGGACAATGCTCAGGCCCTGAGCACAAGCCCCAGAACTGGCAAAAAAAAAAAAAAGAAAAATAGACTATGTTTTGGCACTACCTTTGGGCATCATTTTAAGTGGCAGAATCGCCAAGACAGTACAAAAGGGGAAAACATGGCATTAAATCATGGGAACAAAATACTGAAAAGAACAGGGTTTGTGAGGGTAAACAATAAAGCAAAGGTCTGGCTGGGAATGAATACACAGGAAACCAATTAAAGTATTGTAAGTATGGTCTTTGGAGTTAGAAAGAAATATGAAGTAAGTTTGCAAACTTAATGTCTTCAAGTAAAAATTGACCAATTTCAGAACTGTTTCTAGGTGCTTTAAGGCAATATATAAAATTAACATTCTTGAGCCCAACAAGTAGCAAATTAAGAAAATACAAACTAGACTTAGTCCAGTAATGCTATTGGCTAAAGGTAACTTTCAGACTTTTTAGTACTGTTCAGACAACTAAAAGGAATTAACTTTGAAGCTAGATTCTTTTAAGTGCAGATAAGATGTAACCTACTGTGACCCGAGCCTATATGAAAGATAGGAAGGTATTCTAGACATCTAGAACTGCATGCAAATGTAACAATTTCATATAAAGGGAACATTTTCCTCCAGACAAATTAGAGAGGCATGTCATGGTATTGACAGCCATGTAAACAGCAAAATTTTACCCAAGTGATTATTGTGTGTTTGGAGAACATCCACAGGTAGGTTCGATGGGAAAAAGGAAAGGTTCTAGGTCCAGGTATAATGAGCACCTAGATTTGCTGGTCAGAATTAGGTCAGAATTTGGGTTGGGTGTAGATGGTAGATTTTTGAGATGGTAAGCAACAGTAGACTAAGGTTTTGGGGGTTTTTTTTCCACTATAGTCCAGGCTGGCCTGGAACTCACCATTTATCTGCTTCAGTCTCCCACGTGATGGGATTATTTGGAGTAGTGCTCCTGCCTACCTAAGCAACAGCGATTTAGTTCACCCTCTTTATAATGGGGCCTCATCAAGTAATCAGGAGAAAAAAGATAAATCTGGGCGGGTAGTAAAGTGCTTGCCTAACATACATGAAGCCCTAGGATCCATTGTACCATATACACAAAAAAGGCCTGAAAGTGGTGCTGTGGCTCAAGTGGTAGAGCACTAGCCTTGATAATGCCCCAAAACGGTGTCCAGGCCCTGAGTTCAAGCCCCAGGACTAGCAAAAATAAATAAAAGGCAAAATCTTTGGCTGCTACTTTCCTCGTTTTTCCCATTTGCATAATCAATTTTCTAGGGCATTATTCCACCCCTCCCTCCTCCTCCGCTCCTATATTCCCATTCCTGTAGCTGTGATTCTCCCTACAATTGCATTTCCTGTTGTTAAAGCATGTTATTCCTGGCTTTCCTTGGTTTGTTGGCCTGGAAGAGGATAGAGGGTTAGTACAACGTGGAGCACGACCTGGGCCCTAGACTTTTTTCACAATACATTAGATTGTGCACGTGGCCTCTGTTGGGGGAATTTGGACAACAACACTAGCTTCATTTCTTATGTAACTTAGTATCTTTGTCCCATTCTAGTAGGTGTTTTTATTATTACTCTTGGGAGGTTAACTAGATGCAAAAGGCATGTTATATTTGTTTTTGTGGTAGCCTCGCCCCCTTTGGTTTGTCTAAACAGCTTCTTAATCTTAAACACATTGCTCTTTCTGGTAGTGATGTTAACTGTTAACCATTCATTGCCTAAACATAATAGCATCCTGCTCTCAGAGAGCTAATTATGTTTTGATGACTGGGGCAGCCTTACTTTCATTCTAAGAACAATAAAAGAGCAATACAGACTAGAGTGTAATTAAGTGCCCAAATATGTGGCTCAAGGTTAAGGATCACCAGCCTTTCAACATAATGAAGCCTATGTGGCAGAAAAAAAAAAGTCTTCACTGTGCTTCCTGGCAGAACCCCTTGTCCCTGACTCCCACACGTACTCACCTTTATCTCATTTCTTCCCCCACCCCTGTCCTTCCCCCAAACTTTAGTTCGTGCCTTCCTCCCTACATCTGAAACCCAGAGTAGGGAAATGGAGGAGGGGGGCGTGACGCCCGCTTCAGTGCTGGTTTATGTCCCCGGCTGTCTGGGGGAGGTGCTAAACGAGCTGCCCCAGTCCAGCTGCAGCCGACCCAGGTTCCAGTCCCTGCCCTTTGCTCCCCGGCTTTTCAATAAGTTCCCCAGGCTCTGGAGGGTGGGCGTGGGAGTAGCCCTGTGGAGTCTCAGGCGCTGTGAGCTGTTCGGGGGCCCCAAGCGATAGCCACGTTCTTCTGCTGGCTGGCAGCCAGGGGAGGAAGCTGGGGGTAAGGGGAGGGCCCTGAGGGAGGGGTCAGACGCCTCAGGAAAGAGTTAATGCAAAGAGGGGGAGGGGACTGGGCGAAGAGACCGAAGGGAAGGCTCAGGTAGGGAAGAGCGGAGGGGGAGGCCGGTGGAGCCCGGAGGCGTCCGGGATCCAGGGGGTCGGAGGCAGGGGCTTCTCGGCTTCGGCCCCTCACCCCCGGCCCTAACTTACAGCGCAGCGGCGACTTTCAGTTTCATTTCTCGGACCCTCCCGCCTGGGCCGCGCTGCCGCGATGCCCAGCAAGTTCAGCTACCGGCAGCTCCGGGAGACCGGCCAGCAGTTCGAGAGTTTCCTGGCTGCTCGGGGACTGGACCTGGAGACTGATCGCGAGCGGCTGCGGACCATTTATAACCGCGACTTCAAGACCAGGTACGGGCCGGCCCACCCTCGCCCCGAATCAGTCTGGCACGCCCGCCGCCACGATCCTGTGCTGGGGCCACCGTGCTCCGGGGCACGGACGCACGGCGTCCCAAGTGGATCTGGGGAGTCCCGGGGCGGCGCAGACCTTCCTCCCGCGCCCTGTCCACGCCCCGCCAGCGCCGCCCGGAGCCCGCCCGTTCTGCACGGGCCAGGCCCGGTGCCGATTCCCCGAGGATCCTCCAGGGCTACCCGCTTCCCCGCCTCCCGAGGCAGGGGCTGCGCGAGGAGTCCCCTGCAGGCTGCGAGGACAGCTCTAGCCTTGGGGCAGAGTGAGCCCCCGGGGGGTCCAGGAAGGCTGGGGGAGGCACTGCCTTGCAGGCTCCGGCTTCACGGGGATCCCTGGCCCGATGTTGAGGGGCTGCAGTCTCGGAGGGGGGGCGAAGAAGGGGGTGTCCAGAATCTGGGAGAGCTCCAGAGGCACAGTGTAGGAGGGAGAAATCTCAGACACGGAGAGGACACACGCACACGCACACACGCACGAACTACGTATGCAGACCCGGAGAGGACACACACACACACACACACACACACACACACACACACGCGAACTACGTATGCACCCAGCCTCCATTAGCACCTGTGGCTTCTCCATGGAGACCCAGGGCCTGGGCCAGCCTCCGGGAGGCCCCTTTCACCCTGTGGCTAAAGATATTTGGTCTCCTTTTCCTGTTACCACCCAAGTGAAAATCAAAGAGACTTCTGTCAAACCATACAAGTGTGCTTCAAAAACAACTCTATCAACAGGCTGCTGCTGGCTTTGGGCCGAAAACCAGAAAACAATTTAACAGAGATCAGTATAAAGAGTTGTACAAATAAACACGGAGGTGGGGGGGGGTGTCTTAATAAGAGATCTCTTGAAAGAAGACTGGGTTTTAGCAAGCCAGTAAGAGTAAAAATGACTCCTATGGTTTTGCGCCGAGTCTTCGGAGAGGAAGATTTTTTTTCCCCGCATATTAACCAGAATGTTGCTTCTAGGATATAATTTTCACTAATGTTTGGGCAACATCTGAAGAAGAGACAAAGGTAATGAAGATTTGCTTTGGGATCCGTACTGTGTGCTGGGCACTGTGGAAGCACAAAGATGAAAGATACACAATTCTAGGGAAGCACGACATGTGTACAATCTACTTAGAACGGGATAGGAGTTCTAGAGGACAGTCGTTGTGATTACCATTGGAACACCTCCTGTGGGCACTTGCTATATGTGAATTCACCTTAAAAGAGAACGATAGAACTCAACTCCAAATCTGAATACACAAGGCGGGATTTGTACTGGAAGAGAAGTTGGGGTGGGGGGAATGTCCAGTATATAAGAATATATTAAGGAAACATCAGGACCGGGGATTCTGGCCAAAATGACCTACAGAACTGCTGTTGAAGTCAGACCAGGTGGCTTGTGCCTGCCTGTATTTCTAGCCACTCAGGAGGCTGTAATCTGAAGACCACAGTTTAAGGCCAAGCCGGGCAGGAAAGTTCATGAGACTCTTAATTAACCAGCAAAAAACCAGAAGCGGAGCAGTGGCCTTGAGCAAAACCTTTCAGGGACAGTGCCTTTGTCCTGAATATCCCCAAAGTGGGAACTTTTTTTTTTTTTAGTCAGTTGTGGGGCTTGAACTCTAGGCCTGGACGCTGCCCCTTACCTTTTCAGCTCAAGGCTACTGCCCTACCCCCTGAGCCTGGGCGTTGTCCCTGAGGTCTTTAGCTCAAGCCATCAAGAGCCACAGTGCCACTTCCGGTTTTCTAGAGGTTAAATGGAGATAAGAGTGTCATGGACTTCTGTGCCCAGCCTGGCGTTGAATCTCCATCCTCAGTCAGCCTCCTGAGTAGCTAGTATTACAGGCATGAGCCACAGAGCTTGGCTTATGGGAGCATTTAAAAAAAAAAAAAAAAAACCCGGTGCCAGTGGCTAATGCCTGTAATCCTAGCTACACAGGAAGCTGAGATCTGAGGATCGTGATTCAAAGCCAGCCCTGGCAGAAAAGTCAATGAGACACTTAGCTCCAATTAGTCACAGAGCAGCTGGGAGTGGCATTGTTGCTCCAATAGCAGAGCACTAGCTTTGAGCAAAAACAGAAGCCCAGAGTTCAAGCAAGCCCAAATTTGGGGAGGGGGGGGGACGAAAGACTTCAGCACAAAAGGTGAGGGTCAAGTAACTTGATATCAAGAGGAACCTTTTATCAAAAGTGGGAGAATTCTTACAACACTGACTTATCAGACTTATAAAAACAAAAATATAAAGGAGCCAAGGGAGGGAGCCCCATTGTAACTCCATGGAGGAATCTGTCAACTGTAAACCAAAAATGCACTATGTTTCAGCAGAGATACAACCATCAGCCATGTTGGATTGCATGTAGCTGTTCATTAAGAGTGAATTTGAGGGGTGGGGACTTTGGGGCTTTTTAGTTTTGTTTTTGAGACAGTTCTCTCAGTCTAGGCTCTCAAACTTCAGCAATACCCCCTCCTCAACCTCCCAGGGAGCTGAGACAACAGACATACACAACTATTTTGAATTTACTTTGCAGTGCTAATAATTGAACACAGAGCTAGGCAAACAATTACTCCATCACTGAGCAACATCTGAAGCCCAGAAGTAATATTTATGGAAGTAATATTTAATGTAGGTACTTTTTATTTGTTTTATGCCAGCATTAGGGGTTGAACTCAGAGCCTGGGTTCTGACCCTTAACTTTTTCCATCAAGGCAAGCCCTCCACAATTGAGCCATGGCTCTACTTCTGATTTTTTTAGTAAATGTAGGGAGGTTTTTTGTTGTTGTTGTTGTTGTTTTTGCTAGTCCTGGATCTTCAACTCAGGGCTTGGACACTGTCCTTGGGTTTCCTTGAGGATAGATAGCACTCTACCACTTGAGCCACAACACCATTTTTGACTTTTTCTTTGTATGCGGTACTGAAGAATTGAAACCAGGGCTTCGTGCATTTAGGCAAGCATTCTACTACTAGGCCACCTTCCAGCTCTCTACTTCTGACTTCTTAACTAATTAATTGGGGAGGAGAGTCTTATAGTTTTTCGTGCAATGGCTGGCTTTAGATCCTCAGAGCTCAGCCTCCTGCATAGCTAGGATTATAGGCTTGAGCTGCTGCCAACTGGATGCTCGTTTTTTTTTTCTTTTTTCTTTTATGCAAGTAAGACAGGAGGTTGACCTTGGCCTTAGTATATGGAAGAGAAGGAAAGGCCTCTCTATGGGTTCATGTGTATCCTTTCATGTGGCTCAGTCAATGAAACGAAACTGAGAAATATTTGCCTTGAAGAGAAAATTCAGAGACAAGATAGTTATCTGTGAATATTTTGGAGACTGACTGGGTGGACTGAACTAGGTGAGTCTAAAAGGCAGAGGTTTTGTTTACATCCCTACCCCATGTAGTCTTTAAAGCCTGGTTGAAATACTGTGAAGTCAACCCTTATCTTTTCTATGGCAAACACTTGTTTCTTCCTCTGGGCACTGATAGCTTACTTTGAACGTAGCCTTGGTATTGCTGGGCCAGCTCCTGTCAGGCTCTCTTCCCACCTTACTCTCTATCTTCGTTTATATTCACTTATACTAGTACTAAGGCTTGAACTCAGGGCCTACAACTCTGGCTCAGCTTTTTGTTTAAGGTTGGTGTTCTCCCACTTGAGCCAAATTCACTTCTTGCTTTTTGCTGGTTAACAGGAGAAAAGTCTCTTGGAATTATCTCCTCAGGCTAGTTTTGAACCAAGATCCTCAGATCTCAGCTTCCTGAGTAGCTAAAATTACAGGTATGTGCCACTGGCACCCAGCAACCTACTTTTAATTTGATATACCTTTAATCCATATCCCCTTTCCTTAGCAATAACAGTGGATACGGAGGGCTTCACACTTGCATATTATAAAAATTAACTCTTGCAGTCATCTACATCTCAAGTATTTTTTGGTATTCGTCTACTGAATTTGTTTTTATTACCTTTGTTGTTTTATGTACACATATATGTATTATATATTAAAGTATGTAATACAATATATTTAACATACTTTATATATTTTTTTCCTTTCATTTTTGGTGGTACTTTAACTCAGGGCCTTGTACTTGTTAGCCCGGTGCTCTGTCACTTGACTCATGCCTCCAGCCTTATGTTTGTTCATTAGTTTGAAGATAGATTATGATGAGCTTTACTGCCTTGCCTGGCCTTAATCGATCTTCCAAGCCTCTGAATAAACAACACTTGCCTTTAAAATAGGTTTTAATAGTCAAAACTTTTTTTTCCTTTTTTTGCCAACCACTGGTAAGCTCACACCTATAAACCTGGCTACCCAGGAGACTGAAAACTGAGGATCAAGATTCAAAGTCAAGCCTGGGCAAGAAAGTCTGTGACACTCTTACATCTTAACACCACAAATCCTGAAGGAGAGCTGTAGCTTAAGTGGTAGAGTACCAGCCTTGCTTAGAAAAGCTTTGGGATGGTCCTGGGTTCAAGTTCCAGGAATACTTCCCCATCCCCTTCCACCCTGCCAAAGAAAAATCAACTTATTTTGGTTTTGGGTTTTTTTAATAGATCCATATTTTCATTTTCAATTAGAAAGTTTTCCCTATTAATCTAGGTTACTGTGTCTATAATACAATGATTGGGGCTTTTTTTCAACAATAGTGTATTTTTAAGGATTTTTTTTTAAACAGCTATCACCTTAGACCGTGGGTAGATGAATTCGGGTAAAGGCTAAAAGACAATCGTTTGAGAAGTATTTAGGGGTAATAGCATCTGTAGACATTACAAGATTTTGAAACACGAGTTCTGTCTGCCTGCCTTCCTCATATGTTCCTGCAGAAGTTTCCAAAACTAGACTTACCTGCTTGTTTCTCCCTCCTGTAAGAAATGAGAGGTGAACCACCAATATAGACCCGAGACTTTACTGGGGGACAGACCCGCCCGGATGCTCTAAGCAGGCATGGAGCCAGCAGCAGTGGATAGTTGTGAGTGGAATTTAAACAGAATTTAGGAAGCAGTCACATGGGTCACATTTCGTGGACTGTGGGAATTCTGGGGGTAGAGTCAGTTCCAAGAAGAAGGTGTTATGAAGGTATTGGGTGGGCTACAAGAACTGGGAGG
The DNA here is from genome assembly GCF_031878675.1 of Megascapheus bottae. Taxonomy (NCBI): domain Eukaryota; kingdom Metazoa; phylum Chordata; class Mammalia; order Rodentia; family Geomyidae; genus Megascapheus; species Megascapheus bottae. The sequence goes on from NC_143514.1 coordinate 21,800,141, forward strand.
AGAGTCTCCTGAGAAAGGAGTGTGGCAACAGGGGCAGGACTTTGTACATTACACCAGGAAAACAATCAGCTTTGGGGAAATTGAAACTTAACAGAGTTTTGTAAACAGATGGTAACACCTTGTGGGGACCCTAGACCTCCTCCCACAGGCCTGGACCATGATCCTTGTATATATATATGATTTTGGAGAAGATGGGATGATAGATGTACACCACCATATATAGCTTTTTTTCCATTAAGATGGGGATGGAAGGAACCTCAGATTTTTACTTTATTTTTTGCTTTGGCTGCTATGAACTCAGTCTTTGCCTTCCAAGCAGCTAAGATTACGGGTGTGAGCCACTTACACTCAGCACATTTTGTCTTTCCTTGAAAATAGATCTGTCAGTCTTGAGCCTAGGTTATCTGCTAACCACATCTGATTTGAGTGAGGAGGTGTACACAGTGTACAAGCTGTTTGGGGACTTTTTTCTTTCTTTCTTTTTGTCAGTTGCAGGGCTTGAACTCAGGACCTAGGTGCTATCCCTGAGCCTCTTTCTGCTCAAGACTAGAGCACTATTCTTGAGCCACAGCACCACTTCTAGTTTTTGAGTGGTTAATTAGAGATAAGATTCTCACGGAGACTTTTCTTCCTGGGCTGGCTTTGAACCATAACACTTAAATCTCAGCCTCCTGAATAGGTAGGATTACATGTGTGAGCCACCAGTGTCTGATGCACAGCCATTTTTTGTTTGTTTTATTTCGTTTTTGTTCTGTATGGCAGCTTGAATTCAGAACCAGGGTACTTTTCCTTAGGTTTTTTAACACGTCTGGAGCTTTACCTCTTGAGTCAAATCTCCACTTCCTGTTTTATGCTGGTTAATTGGAGACTAGAATCTCACAGACTTTCTGCCTGGACTAGCTTGAAACTGAGATTCTCAGATCTCAGCCTCCTGAATAGCTACCAGTTCCTGGCTTCCACAGCTGTTTTTAAAGTTCATGTACTGTTGTTTTCTTGTCGTTAAGTTATGAGGATGAGTGGAGACTCCACACTGTAGTCTCTACTAGCCTGAAATTCATGATCCTCCTGTTTTGCTCTGATGTACCCTACCATGCCAAGCACACATTTCTGAGAGAAGAAAAGACAATGCTTTGGGTGCATTATGTATGTTCTGGTACTGGAGCTCTCCCTTAGCTTTTTTTGCTCAACACCTTCACTTCTTTATTTCTCTCTCTGTCTCTCTCTGTCTCTCTCTGTCTCTCTCTCTCTCTCTCTCTCTCTCTCTCTCTCTCTCTCTCTCTCTCTCTCTCTCTCTCTGTTTCTCTCTCTCTCTCTCTCTCTCTCTCTGTCTCTCTGTCTCTCTCTGTCTCTCTCTCTGTCTCTGTCTCTCTCTCTGTCTCTCTCTCTCTCTTTCTCTCCTTCTCTCTTTCTTTCTTTTCTTGCCAGTCCTGGGGCTTGAATTCAGGACAGTGTCCATGACCTTTCTCAAGGTTAGCACTCTACCACGTGGACCACAGCACCACTTCTGGCTTTTTCTGTATATGTGATATCAAGAAATCAAACCTAGACCTTCATGCATACTAAGCAAGCACTCTACCACTCCTGGCCCTCACTAAAGGCTTTCTGTTGGTTAACATTTTTTTCTTTTCTTTTTTTTTTTTTTTCTGGTTGTGGGGCTTAAACACTGTCCCTGAGCTCTTCAGCTCAAGAGTATTGCTGTATCACTTTGAGTCACAGTTCCACTTCTGATTTTCTGGTGGTTAATTGGAGATAAGAGTCTCACGGACTTTCCTGCCCAGACTGGCTTTGAACCTTGATCCTCAAATCTCAGCCTCCTGAGTAGCTAGGATTATTGCCATAAGTCACCAGTGTCTGGCTGGATTCACTTCTTTATTCAACAAATATTGACTTGCCTTCCTCACTATGGGTAAGACAAATACTAGAGATACCTAAAGAAGGAAAGTAGTAGCAGTTAAACATCATCATTTAATTGCTGCTGTGATAAGCGCTAACAAAAAAGATCCCTTCATGCATTGGGAGAATACAATAGTGAGAATGGAAACATAACCTAGTCTAGAAACCAGAGATTTTGGGAGAAAGTGATATTTGAGTAGAATCTTGAAAGGTTGGAAGAACATTTCAGACACAACGGGAACAGGGTTTGGGGTTACTTTGAACTTGCTAACCTAAGACCAAAGGGAGGCAACATTGTTTGGGAAAGAACTTGTGAGCCATATTGTGTTATTTTATTTAAAATCTTAACAATAAACATGGAAGATTCCAAAGTAGGAGACCATTAAATCAGAGTTTTCGATTATTCTGGCTTCTGGTATAAAAGTGGCTTTAGATAAAGCCATAAAGTTAAAAACAAAAAAGTCTTATCTTTGCCTCTACTCCTGTAGTATATATAACTTCAACATATATTCCATGAATTAACACATAACCTTTTTTGAAATAAATAAAATCCTGTTCAGGGTAGCAACCTAAAGTTTGTAAACCATGAAACTACTATTCTCATACTGTATTTTGAAATACCATTCCTTTAGCTTTTTAGCCTTTTCTGAATTGAGTCTGTAAAGATTGGACACCATTCATATAGTGAGCAGAGGCCAGGGCCATCACAGGGCAAATGAAAGGCAGGGCATCTGTATAGAGGAGCGCAGTGGTCACAAAAGCAGGAATGGCTGAAAGACCATTGAAGATGATTGACTAGAGGCCCAACATCACCTGAGGGTCTGTATCTCAGTTTCTTCTCAAGTGAGTAACAGTAGTTGTTACCAAGTGAGGATCAAAGGTACTTAGCACAGAATACAGTAACTACTCAGTTGAAGTTTTCTGTTGATGATATAACTCATACTATATTAAAGAGCTGGACTTGAGCTTTACAGTATAGAGTCAATAATTGAGGTAATTAATGTGCTTTGTGTTTGATGATAATGCTGCCCTTTACAGATGCAAAGCCAGAGAAAGAGAGGTTAGACTGACAGACAAGCACACACACCACAGAGGAATGGAGGGCGGGGGGTGGAGGGGACTTAAAAGAGGTAAAAGGAGAGTTCATAGAACCCTGGAAAATAGAGGAGGGATATGATCAGATGGTTCACAGAAGAAATGCAAATGATTGTAAGTGAAGAAAATATTCTTGATTATATCAGTGACCTGGAAATTCAGATTTAAACAAGGAAATTGAAATTTTCAGATGTTAGAGACTGGGAAAGACCACTTCTAAAAAATTTTTTGTGTGTTGGTACTGAGATCTTGGAATCACAGTTGCTCTGGCTTAGCTATTTTCTGCTCAAGGCTGATGTTCTCCCACTTGAACCACAACTCTGTATCCAGCATTTTGGTGGTTAACTGAAAAAAAGAATCTCATAGACTTTCCTGCCCTGACTGGGTTTGAACTATGATCCTCAGGTCTCAGCCCTCTACATATCTATAGGCATGAGCCACATGCACCCAAATGCTCTGATTATTTTTAAGACAGAGCTTCTTGTTTTCTTTGTCTTGGCTGGCCCTAACTACTATACTCCTATTTACGCTATCCAAGTAGCTAGAATGACCAGTCTATAGTATCACACCCAGCTTTCTCAATTGAGATGGGATCTCCAGAACTTCTTGATTTTTTTGTTGTTGTTTTTTGTTTTTGTTTTGTCCTTGCTAGCCTTGAATGTCTCTGTTAACCTCTCATGTAGCTAAGACTACAGATATGTACCACTAATGCACATCTGATTATGTCTTTTCTTGAAAGCCATATGATCTGGCTGTCTTGGGCCTAGGTTATCTGCTAGCCACTGATGGCTGGAATGGGGACAGTGCCCATAGCTAAAGTTCCTGCACTGTTGTTGTTTTTTTTAATGTTTGGTTATGAAGGATTAAAAAATATTCTTACACTAATGACTTGGCAGTGTATCTGAATTTCTCTGAGAGGAATACACGTATTAAGACACCTGTCCAAACTGATTTTGGTAGACATTTGGGTTTGTGCTTCAACCTATAGGACTTTAGGAATCATGATTAAAGTTAGTTCTGACTACCTGACTCTTTTTTGTTTTATTTTAATTTTTTAGTGCTGACTACTTGACTACCTTTATTTTTAGTCACCCCAGTGGTATTTGATCCTTCTGATGCCTGATATGGAGACTTCTGGTTCTCCTTTCCTGAGAGTTTCCTTTTCTCCTTGGGTTGTCCTGACTTCAGACAAGTCACATTCCCTGGGGTGATCCTTGGCTATAACTCTCAGTCCAAGATTCTCTAACATTAGGCTTACACTTGGCCTGAGTTATCATCTTGTAACTCACATGAGCCACAACTGCCTTTGAAACACAAGAATCTCAAACCCAGTATGAGCAGATTTATGTTATGGGTCTTTTGTTTAGTCTACCTTTTCTTGTCTTTATTTTCTATTTAGGGGTAGTCCTAGATATCGAGCCATTGATTTCTAGGGTATCCTAGGCTCCTTTCCTCTTCTCACTGTCATTCCTCACTTTCTGCTAATTGATATTCTAAATGTTTTAGGATCTGCCCCTCTTCTATTTCTACCAGTGTCTTATCCAAACCTTGTTACCTTTTAACCCAAACAGTTGCCACACCCTTCTTCTAACTGGTCTCCCTGCCTACAGTCTTGCCTCCAGCAAATCCATCCTCCAATCCTGATGCCAGAGTGATCTGAAATGCAAATATGATCTTGCCACCCCCCCTGCTTAAAACCTTCCACCTGCAGTGGTTCTGTAGCCACAGGGTAGCCTCTGGCGGGGCTGCAAGTAAGTTGTTACTACTCCTACTACTACTGCCACCATTAGATACCACTGTTACTAATACAAATACTAATAGTAGCTAACATTTATTGAGCATTTTCCATTATGCTTTCCAATGATTTATTATCTGTTAAAAAATCATAGCCAGTTTCTAATTTTTCTAAATAGCACCGCTCTTTGTTGTTGGGGGTGGGGGGCGGGGCGGGATGGAATTGGGGGCCAGAGTTCTAGGTGGGGTACTAGGCAAATGTTTCTAGCCAGAAATGATCTTACCATGTACTCTAGGATATATGTAACTGTGCTGATTTAGCCCTGAGAGTTCCTGGGGATTATCATAGTTCTTAGGAACAGAGATTTCCTTTAACTCTCTACAAAACACCGGGGTAAGGTGACACTCTTTGAAATCGTGTGACCCAAGTATGTCACACATGGGAATGTCCTCGGGCTCTCGGGTCCCTGCTCACCTCTGCCATTCTTGCCATTCCTTTTTTTTTTTTTTTTTGCACTTTCCATTCTAGTACAACCAAACTGTATGTAATACTAATCATCACTCACCCTTACTGGGGTCTCCTATGTGCCAAGCACTGGGCTAAGTGCTTCCCTGCTATGTCAGTATCTCAAGTAAGCTTCGCCACCTTTTAAAGATGTCTTTGCTATCCCCATTTTATTAGTCTATTTGTTTTTATGCTGCTGAGGATTGAACTTTGCTCCTCACTTTACCACTGAGCTCCATCCCCAGGCGTACGTATTAGAGGAGGAAAGAAGCAAAGCCAGGCTTTGGGGTGCATACTGTAGTAACTGACCAGGGAGTGGCGGAGCCCAGATGGTGTGTATCCTTCATTTGATCACCTTGGGTGTCCTGTGGCCTGGGTAGTGAGTGCCCTTCATCCTCTGGAAACCTGATTGTGGTCAGTGCCCCACCTGGGCTCAGTGAGCTGTCCAAGGAGCCTCAGCAGCTAGGATCCAGTGGCCACACTAGCATTGGTGGGCTTGGGTTGAGTGGTCTTCAAGGCAGGGTCTGGATGTCTCTCATCTTGGAACCCCCAGCATCTAGTACAGTGTCTGGCACCTAACAGGCCTCTGTAAGTGTTTGTTGAGTTGACTAAACTGAATTCCAGTCGCTGAACCTTAAGGTTTTTGTCCTGCTGACCAGTTTTCCCTGTCTTCACCTCTCTAGGCACAAAGCCAGGCTATTTGATCTCTGGAGAAGGATCCTTTCCCTTCCTGCTTGGGTTCCACCTGCACCCTTTGACTTCGGGTGGAAACTGCTGTCTGATCAGCCAGCTTGCCCATACTCTGGACATCTCTGCTCTCTCTGGTCCCCCTCCTCCCCCACAGGCTGGGCCTGCGTCCATTCCTCTGAGTCAACTCATTTGACTTCCCCTTTGGCCTTGACGTTTTCCACTGGTTGTTTGCATTTTCTTTTTTTCTGTCCCAATAGTCCCTCCCCCTTTAAAAAAAAATCTATTTCTTTCTCTCTTCCCTTAGTTTTTCCAACCAACAGCCCATGATAGGAATACTCTCCTATGTAGCACACAATCTACAACCTGCTATTAAGACAATTATATTTTGCCTTGAAAAGAAAGTTCCATTGCCTTGCCTTAAGACATTTAAAATTCCAGCCATCCCCTGCCCCAGTCTCTTTCTCTGAGCCCCATATTGCCCCACAGCAATGCTGGTGTGTCCAGCACAGTGACTCTCAGGAGCCTTTGTCCCCACCCCTCTGTATCTTCTTCCCCCACCCTGTCTCCCACTGGCCCTGCCTTCCCTCACTTCCCAGTCTCCTCTGCTTCTGGCAGCTTTGGGAGCCCCGCCCCTGGCTTCTCCTCCATGCTGTATGGAATGAAGATTGCAAATCTGGCCTACGTCACCAAGACTCGGGTCAGGTTCTTCAGTCTCGACCCCTGGGTTGATGTGCGGTTCCCAGAAAAGAGGAGAATGAAGCTGGGGTCAGATATCAGCAACCACCACAAGTCACTGCTAGCCAAGATCTTTTATGACAGGTGTGTGTGTGTGTGTGTGTGTGTGTGTGTGTGTGTGTGTGTGTGTGTGTGTGTGTGTGTCTTGGGTGGGAAGGGTGTGGGGGGAGGGGCTGTCTGGCTGAGTAAACAGTGGACTGCTTCACATTGTTCAGTAATGGGGTAAGGGCAAAGATTGGACATGGTGGGGATGAGGGTGAGGGGGTTTGCTGAGCAGAGCACTGACATTCTGCCAACCTCCCAATCCTAAAATTTCACCTAGAGCAGCCCCCAAACCAGGCCCCTCATACCTCCTTTCCCCTGCTTGCCTTCTACTCACTTCAGGGCTGAGTATCTTCACGGGAAGCATGGGGTAGACGTGGAAGTCCGGGGGCCTCATGAAGCCCGAGATGGGCAGCTTCTTATCCGCCTGGATTTAAACCGCAAGGAAGGGCTGACCCTTAGGCTTCGGAATGGAGGGCCCAAGCCTGTTACTCTCACTCACCTCTTCCCACTGTGCTGGACACCCCAGTTTACTTTCTACAATGCTGATCAGGAGCTGCCCTGCCCCCTGGGCCCTGGTGAGTAGGCTCCCAAAGGGAAAAGACTGCACACAGGGGACTCACTCTGGGCAAGCGAAGCTTTGGAAAGCTTTGGACTGCCAGGGAGATCTCCCACCTCTTCCTAGTCACTCGGTCGTCTTCCTCCAGGTGAATACTATGAGCTCCATGTCCACTGTAAGACCAGTTTTGTGGGCTACTTCCCCGCCACTGTGCTCTGGGAACTGCTGGGACCAGGAGAGAGTGAATCAGAAGAGGCTGGAACTTTCTACATTGCCCGCTTCTTGGCAGCCGTTGCCCATAGCCCCCTGGCTGCACAGCTGAAGCCAACGACCCCCTACAAGCGTGTCCGAATCACTGGCAACCCTGTAGTGACTAACCGTGTAGAGGAAGGAGAGAGACCTGACTGGTAACTCCTCCCTCCAACCCTGTCCATGCTGGGCACATCCTGACTAGACTAGTTGTAGACCCTTGGGAATGGCCCAGGGGTTGGAGCCAGGAGCCTAAGTCTCCTTTCTAAATTGTGGATTCTTCTCTTGGGATCTTGACCTTTTACTGTCCAGGAAGCAATCTGCAAGACAGTGGTAGATTCCTCCGATCAGTCACTCAGTGACTGATGATCCAGCAACCCATTGTAAACATGGCTGTCTCTCCACCCATCTCTCTCTTTTTGATGGTGCTGGAGATTGACTCAGGGCCTTATGTATCCTGAACATATTCTCTACTTTGAGCTACATCCTCAGAGAGCCTCACATGCTAGGCAAGCACTCTACCACTTAACGCATACCCCCAGCCTTCTCTTTCCCTTGCTAGAGCTTATCTGAAACTCAAGACCCCCCCATCTTTGACCCCCCATAGATGGAATTACACGTCTGCATCACTCCTTGCAAGAAGAATTGTGAACAGTTTAATTTTTGTGAACAGTTTAATTTTGCTCCATACTGGGAATTAAACCCGGTGCATAGTAAGAAGGCACCATACCACTTGAAGTTAAATGGGACCTCACTCCTCCAGGTCTCAACCTACTGAGTGGCATGAGCCATGGGTGCTCAGTTTATATAATATATATATATATATATATATATATTTTAAAGGTGTTCCCAGTATTGGGCTTGGACCAGTCTGGCGCATGAGTTAGTACCCTGTGCATTTTGGAGTAGAGCAAACGTATTATAGAAAGACCTAGTGTGCCGTGTGTTGGTGGCTCACGCCTGTAATCCTAGCTACTCAGGAGGCTAAGATCAAAGGATCATGGTTCAAAGCCAGCCTGAGCAGGAAAGTCTGTGAGTCTCTGACCAGCAGAAAATGGGGGAAATAGCATTGAGCAAAAGAGCTCAGGGACAACACCCAGGCCCCAAGTGCATGGTCCAAGAAAGAAGAGTCATTATCAGAGTCTGAAGGTAGGAGGGGTTTCCATGTTAATGACTGCTCTTCTTCATCCCCACAGTGCGAAGGGCTATGAACTAGAGCTAAGTATGGCGCTGGGGACCTACTACCCCCCGCCCCACCTCAGGCAAGTGCTCCCCATCCTCCTTCAGGGAACAAGTGTCTTCACTGCCCCTAAAGAGATTGCAAAAATCAAGTAAGTACTACCACTCGCCACCCATACTCCTCTCTCTCCTCTGTCTCCTCGCTCTGACCCCTTCCACTGCCCAGCACCACTGTCCTCAGCATCCAAGCCTCTCACTGACAGGACTCAAGGTGAGCCAGTCAATGTAGGCCTTGCCCATGCTAGTGGAGAACAGCAAGAACACTTATAATTGGTTTAAACACACACACATACACACACACACACTTTATAATGTCATGTAGTGATCAGTGCTATGAAGAATGAAACCTAATATGAAACTAAAATCAAGGCAAGGTAAGGGGATGGATGAGTTGTGCTGTTTTACAACGGGCAGTTTGTCCTGGCCTCTGAGGAGAGAATGATGTTTCGATGAGGTAAGGGGAGGATCTGGAGAAAGCTATTCTGGCCCATAAGAACCATAATACAAGTAACAGTCAAGTCTAAGGTAGGGGGGATGGAGAGCACTGGGAAAGACCTGGAGCTCCCTTTGTGAGCCCGCTGACCCTCTGCTTCTCTACCCATCTAATCTTCCCTGCTTCCAAGGCTTGCATAGTTCTAGTGCTTTAGCGGGGAGACAGTGGAGCCCGAGACCCAGGGGCTTGCCTGCTGTGCCCTGTTCCTGCCCTCACCCCACATCTACTCGTCACTGCCAGGGCCCAGCTGGAGACAGCCCTGAAGTGGAGGAACTATGAGATGAAGCTCCGGTTGTTGCTGCACCTGGAGGAGCTGCAGATGGAGCATGACATCCGGCACTACGACCTGGAGTCAGTGCCCATGACCTGGGACCCCATGGACCAGAACCCCAAGCTTCTCACACTGGAGGTCGGAACTGGCATAAGTATACCGCAAGGATGGGTCCAAGTCAGTGGACCTTAAGCTGTGATTCTTGACAACATGTCAAACTAGAATAAGGATGAATTAGTTCCTGTCCACAATAGGAAACCGGTGGACATTCATTCTATGCCACAAGAGAAACATTTAGACAGAGCAGTGGGTTTTTTTTTTCCATAGACTCTGTTGCCTTCAGATTTGTGACCTTGCTTTCTCTGAGCTTATGTCCCCTTATATAAAAAGCATAGAGCTGGTCTGCATCATTTTCTGGTCCTTTTTGATTTTTACATTTGGAGTGTTTACAGACAAGAATAATATGAGTGAAACTGGGATAAACCAAGACTGATTGGGGAAAGGAGACTATAAAGACTGAGTTTTGAGGGGCCAGGAGTTTGGCCTTGTGTTAGAGTGCTTGCCTAGCATGAAAAGACCAAGGTTCGATTCCTTGGTACCACATATATAGAAAAAAGCCAGAAGTGGTGGTGTGGCTCAACTGGTAGAGCTCTAGCCTTGAGGAAGCCCAAGGACAGTCCCCAGGCCCTGAGTTCAAGCCCAGGACTGGCAAAAAAAAAAGTTTTGAACTAAGTTTCAGAGGCAAAGTAGGAACTGAGCTGACCAAAAGGCTAACTAGATGGACTGGGAGGCTGGCTGGCCTCACATTCTGGGGTCCTGCCCTCCATGTTCTAGGTTCCTGGGCTTGACACCTCTGAGGAACCTGAGAAAGTTGGGTTCTTTCTTCTCCCTCTGAGTCTTGTCCTATCTAATAGGAAAAGAGAGAAGGGTAGAGGGCCAGCATGAGCCTGAGGCCAGAGCTTCAGTTCTCATCTCTTGGGTCTACAGAGCCTTTGACTACCATCCCTAGGATAGAAGCTTGCTTGTGTTCATACCCTACAGGTTCCTGGGGTGGCTGAGAGCCGCCCCTCAGTGCTACGGGGTGATCACTTGTTTGCCCTCCTGTCGTCTGAGACACACCAAGAGGACTCTGTCACCTACAAGGGCTTTGTGCACAAGGTGGAATTGGACCGTGTCAAGCTGAGCTTTGCTCCAAGGTAAATGGGGATTTTCCCCCCACACCCCTTCCACCCCGACCAGAATACTTTCAGGCTTCTCTCTAAGGCCTGAAGAAACATATGCCTCCAAGGCAGGAGGCAGTTTCTATAGGGGAACCCTGAAGGACAGCAGCTTCCTCTTCTAGAGAGCTTTATATGGAAGTCTTGGCAGGTGGAAGAGTGGGAGGTGGCAAGAATATTTGTCCCACCTAACTGGAGCTCTTTTCTTTCCCTGCCCAAAGCCTCATGAACCGCTTTGTGGATGGGCTGACCTTCAAGGTGAACTTCACCTTCAACCGCCAGCCCCTGAGGGTCCAGCACCGTGCCCTGGAGCTGACAGGACGCTGGCCACTGTCACCTTTGCTTTTCCCTGTGGCCTCCTGTGGGGCTGCACTGCTTCCTGCAGATGTGAAGCTTAAGTGAGAATGGCAGGGACTCTGGGGCTGCTCAGGGAGTGGAGTCACAAAGCCCTCTGGGATGCTCCAGGTTTATGTTCCTGGCCCTTCTTGTTAGGCTATTCGACCGGAGTCTGGAGTCAAACCCAGAGCAGCTGCAGGCCATGAAGCACATTGTTATGGGTACCACTCGGCCAGCCCCCTACATCATCTTTGGGCCTCCAGGAACTGGCAAAACTGTCACATTGGTGGAGGCAATTAAGCAGGTGAGGTTTGAACACTTTTAAAGCTGCACTCCTGACTCCTTGAACTTTGAACAGCTGTCCCCAGATTCTGATTCCTTCTCCTCTCTAATGTTCCTCTTACTGGACAGCAGCATTAGGAAGTAAGAGTCTGCGAGGCGGCTGAGTCATTGTGCTGTTTGAACACTGCATAACTAATGGAGTTACATTTATGTGTCAGTCATCATGGACATGTATATTTACTTCAGTTGTTCCTGGGCCATTAAGGTGCTATTTGAACAAGCAAGGCTGTGGAAATCAGAGCTTGCCTTTTACGTCACCACCTCCCTGAGTTCTAGGAGACAGATGCTGCCACACATTCACACCTGAATCTCAGAGCCTCCAGAAGTTGTTTCCATACTGTACATCTTCATTGCAGGTGGTGAAGCACTTGCCTAAAGCTCACATCCTGGCCTGTGCTCCCTCCAACTCTGGGGCTGACCTCCTCTGTCAGCGGCTCCGGGTCCACTTACCCAGCTCCATCTACCGCCTCCTGGCCCCCAGCAGGGACATCCGCATGGTACCTGAGGACATTAAGGTACCTAGGGAGCCATAGAATGACATGGGATGGTTTTGGGGTGGGAGAAGATCAGATCTAGACCCTTGCTGTGTGACTTTGGGTAGGTTGAGAATTCTCTCTGGACCTTTTTTCCTTGTTGGTAGAGTGAGAGAGGAGGGACCTTCCCCCTTGTCTGTAGCTGATTCCTCTCTTCCTTCCCAATCCACAGCCCTGCTGTAACTGGGATCCTAGGAAGGGCGAGTATGTGTTTCCTGCCAAGAAGCAGCTGCAGGAATATCGGGTCTTAATTACTACCCTCATCACTGCCAGCAGGTGGGAAGTGTGTGCATGTGTCTTAGTTATAAGTGTAAGTACAGAGGAACAGGGCTAGGGAGATGGGAAAGAAGGTTCCATGGGAAGGGGACCACTACATTGAGGAGTCAGCTTGGGTAGTAAACATTTAAGTCAGGTAGTTAGGTGTCTGGGAACGACCCCTGCCTGGCCTGACACCTCCCAGGTTGGTGTCAGCCCAGTTTCCCATCGATCACTTCACACACATCTTCATCGATGAAGCTGGTCACTGCATGGAGCCTGAGAGTCTGGTGGCCATAGCAGGTGAGGGGCTCAGAATGACTGGCTGCAGGTGTGCCACCTTGTCTGGGGAAAAAGAGGTCCCTTCCCCACTCACCTTTCTTCCTATTCCATCTCTTGACTCCCAGGGCTGATGGAAGTCAAGGAAACAGGCAACCCAGGAGGGCAGCTGGTGCTGGCGGGAGACCCTCGGCAGCTGGGGCCTGTACTGCGATCCCCACTGACCCAGAAGTATGGGCTGGGGTACTCTCTGCTGGAGCGACTGCTCACCTATAACACACTGTACAAGAAGGGCCCCAATGGCTACAATCCCCAGTTCATAACCAAACTGCTCCGGAACTACAGGTATTCCCACCTCTCTCCCCTGACACTGCTGTCCCACACATGCCTCGGCAGGGGGCTGAGGGCCTGTGTGATTCAGAGAGACTCTGAGCAGGTTTCTTTCTAGCTCCACCACCGCTACCTGTCATCTCTGCAACTTGGTGTTTTCATTCTGGACCACATGACTAATTTGTATACTAATCTGTATACTAATAGGTTGTAGGTCTAAGTTTCCAGGCAATTCAGAAGATATGAGAATACAGTTTTTAAATAAGCCTAGAGCTATAAGCTATGTACTTCGATTTTTAGGGTGTTATGTGTGTACATGGTGCTTAGTATCACATGGGCTTACACATCCTTGACCAGCTATACCCTCAGTTACCTCTCCCCTTTTGAGACAGAATATCAAATTTGGATTCAACTCCAGGGCTCAAACAAGCCTGGCCCAACCTTCTAAGTAGCTGGGATGCCACTGCATCCATCTTGTATTTAGTAAAGGAATTCATCCAAGTGCCTGTGGCTCATGTCTGTAATCCTAACTATTCAAGAACCTGAGATTTGAGCATCATGGTTTGAAGCCAGCCTGAGCAGGAGAGTCTACAAAAAGGCTGGTAATGGAGCTGGGATCAAGTGGTAGCACCTGGCAACAGCAACAAAATTCAGCCATCAGAAATGCTTAGATTACCATTGGAAGTATGGTTGTAAGTTGTAAGTTGTAGAGTGCTTGACTCAAAAGCATGAGGTCCTGAGTTCAAAAAGATCTTAAAGCAGTAATCCCAGCTTACAAGAGGTAGGAGACCCCACCTGGAAAAATACCTTCAAACAAAAGGTTGAAGGTATGGCAGAAAGACACAGTGCAGAAAGCATGAGGCTCCTAAGTTAAAGCTCTACCATTAAAAACAAAAAAGATTTTTAGGTAATTTTTACACTATTATTGATGAGTGTAATAAATGCTAGCTTTGTCACACATGTTTTAGGGTTTAACAAAGTTTATCAGATCGTGGTCATTGGAAATAGTTTGTATGTGTACTGTCTTTATTTGCCAAAATTGAAATCTTTTGAGTAGATCCCTAGTATCTTAGTTTTGGAAAAAAGAAAGTCATTCAGCTGGTCAGTGAGATTCCTGGCCTGCATGCTGTGTGAATGCACACTTCGTTCTGCTGTGGTCCATAGGGCCTGGCTGTGACAGCCTCCAGGCTGGGGAAAGCCTCCATTGCAAGGAGCAGGAAGGTGGAAGATGTGTGTGAGCCTAGGGCAAGTGGAATGGGAGTCCTGTAGGGCAGACAGAAGCAATCAAACCCTCACTCTTGTTCTTCCTTTTCCTCCTACCTCTTAGGTCTCATCCCACCATCCTGGACATTCCTAACCGACTGTACTACGAGGGAGAGCTGCAGGCCTGTGCAGACACAGTCGATCGAGAGCGCTTCTGCCGCTGGGAGGGTCTTCCCCAACAGGTGAGGCTGAGCAGAGCAGGATCAGGATCCCCCAGCCTGTGCCCCTACTAGCCTCGTCCTACTGAAGGAATATGACCAGAGGAACTTGAATGCAGAGTAGATGCCATACGATCCTCCATGGTCTTGCTCAGGGACCCCTTATTCCCTGGAAGAGTTTGAAGGCAGCACGGAAGGGAAGCAGGGAAGGGTGTCTGAACGTTTCTTCTTACCCCATGACCAGGGCTTTCCCATCATCTTTCATGGTGTAATGGGCAAAGATGAGCGTGAGGGCAATAGCCCATCCTTCTTCAACCCAGAAGAGGCTGCCACAGTGACTTCCTACCTGAAACTGCTCCTGGCCCCTTCCTCCAAGAAGGGCAAAGCCCGCTTGAGCCCTCGAAGTGTGGGTGTCATCTCTCCATACCGGAAGCAGGTCAGGCCCTCCGTTTCCAGCAAAGGTGGAACCTCCTCACAGCTGGTACCTCCCTAAATAGGCAGAGAGGCATAGGAGCCCCAACCTCTGCCGGCCCTTATCTCAGGTCTCAGAAGAGAACAGAGGTCAGCTGTCTTCAACCTCTTTTGCCCTTCCTTCCCTCCTCCCTGGCATCCTGCCGGCTTCCCTCTCTCTTGCATTTGGGTGAGGGCACATAAGAGAGAAAGGCATTCTCTCTCTCCCTTCTCCCTCCAGGTGGAAAAAATCCGCCACTGTATTACCAGACTTGACAGAGAACTGCGGGCACTGGATGACATCAAAGACTTAAAGGTGACACACTATTCCACATTTCTCCCTGCCTTCTAGGTACCCCTCATTTCTCCACTTCCAGAGACCCCACCTTGTGTCCCTGTCCTACATCACTACCTTGAGAAAGACCTGAAACTCTACCTAGGTAGATCAGGAATGAGCTCAGGAGGCTGTATAGTTAACAAGCTCTCACGTCATTCTTACCAGCATGCAGGCAGGTATGAGGCCTCTGCCCTAAGGATGAAGTCCAAACTCCAGTCTATCAGAGTCTGTCATGTGACCCTGCCAGTCCCCCTCCCCCAACCAATCAATAGCTTGACTCTGAGGTGGTGGTTCACAACACTTGATATAGATAAAAATCACCTGGAAAGTTTTTAATACACTCAGTGCCAGGGCCCCACCCAGACAAATAATGTAGCTACCTGGGGGCAGAGCCCGGGTGCTGGTATGGTTTACAGCTCCTCAGGTGATTTGAAGTGTAGTCTGGGTTGAATACCACTGCTTTATGATGTAGAAGCCTCTCCCTTGCAATTCTGATCAGGAAGTCTAGATTATATCCAGGGTTGTATAGTCCTACTACAGCAAGTCTTAGTGATTATCTTCAGGAAGCTTTCAGAAACACTACTCAGTGAATAGTATTCTTTGCCATGGTGTTTGCTTTGAACCCTTTCTAGGTCCACCCCATAGCTGGTGAATCCTTTAGGTTTCAGCTTCCATATATACCTCGTCCTTTTTCCTGCCCATCACAGCCCCTCAGTCCCCTGATCTACAATTTCCCTATGACTTTGGTACCCTCCTTGCAGAATAAGCCCCCTGGGGCAGGCCTGTCCTTGTGGTTCCCCTTGAGCCTACCTGGCTTCAGACCCTGCCACTCCCTCATCTAGGTGGGCTCCGTAGAAGAATTCCAAGGGCAAGAACGAAGTGTCATCCTCATCTCCACTGTGCGGAGCAGCCAGGGTTTTGTGCAACTGGACCTGGACTTCAACCTGGGTTTTCTGAAGAACCCTAAGGTTTGAGGACTGGTGGGTGTCAGGAATTCTCCCTTCCTCCCAGTCCTTTCCTTCAGTAATTGGAACACCTCTTTTTTTTTCCCCCCAGCGGTTCAACGTGGCAGTGACCCGGGCCAAAGCTCTGCTCATAGTAATAGGCAACCCTCTTCTCCTGGGTCATGACCCCGACTGGAAAGCGTGAGCATTCCCACCCCGTCAACCCCATAAATCCTTCTTGGTGGCCACAAGCCCAGCCTGGAACACATGTCTTTGTTAAACAACTGTGTATTCCTCTGCTAGGCCTCACTGTATGTGTACAGCCTATGTACCTCAGATGACTTGAGGCCTGACCTCTGGTCTCTACCTCAGATGATGCATCATCATACTTCCTAGATAGGCCTGCCTAGTGTCACATGCCAATATCCTTGTGCCCACAGATTCCTGGAGTTCTGTAAAGAAAACGGGGGGTATACTGGGTGCCCCTTTCCTGCCAAACTGGACCTGCAGCAGGGACAGAACTCACTCCTAGGTCTGAGCAAGCTCAGCCCCTCTACCTCAGGTATGGAAGGTCCAGGGAGATCTAAGGAAAGAAAAGAGGGGGATTAAAAAAAAAAAAAAAAGACAAAATATACCTCCTTTCTTCCAAGGCCCCCACCACCGGGACTACCTCCCCCAGGAGAGGGAAGCTGAAGGGAGCTTGTGCCTGCAAGTGGAGCCAGAGTGGAGAAATGAGCTCTGAAGATACAGCTGCCTGCCTTTGCCAGCTTTCTCATGCCAGCCAAGCCTTAACCGCTGCCCAACCCTGAACCTGAACCCAGCCTAGCTGCCCCTGGGAAGGACAGGAAGGCTGAGGAGAGAGTTTATAGCCCAAGCCATTCCTCCCCTTCCCCTGCTGGGGAGAGTGACATACCAAGCTGCTAACAATTGGGGGAAGGGAGGAAGAAAAAGTCAGAAAACAAAATCTTGTTCTATGCAAAAGCCTCTTGCTTATGTCTTCTCAGCCCCGCCCCCAACTTCCTATGCCCCCAAGATGACCCCTACAGTAGGGGGAGACCATCAAGCTCTGCCCAGAGAGGGCCCTTCCATTTCCCTGTGTAGAGGAGGAAACCCAGTGGACAGGGAATCCACACAGATTTCTAAGTTTAGTCTCCACTACAGACCACTCCCCTCACCCACCTCCTAGGCTCACAGCCAGCCATGACCTCATCCTTTGCTCTAGACTCCACCCTGCCTCAGTCCTATCTTTGTGGATGGGGCCTTCACCAGCAACTTGGAAATGAAGATGAGACTAGGCTTGCAGCCAAAATAGGGACCACTAAAGACAGATGCCACATACACGTTAGAACCTGCAGCTTTTTATTCGTGCCCCCCCCATCAAATGCAGTCAGAGACAAGGCCATGCCCAAAGCAGAAACCCCAATTCACCACCCTAGACATCAGAAGTGTATAAAGTGCTGGTATGACTGTCCTTTGGGGAAGGCCACAGGGAACAGGCCCACAGACCCTGCTCTGGAAGGGCAGGACACAGGAGTTCCCAGAGCACAGGGAAGGGGAAAGAGGAGAACCCACCACCGTCTGGAGCTGGGGAAGTCTGATGCAGTCTTGGGCAGTTGCAAATTGCAAAGGAAGCCTTCAGCACAGAGTTCTGCAGAGTTGGAGTTGGGGTGGGTGGTGGGTGGGTGATACGTTCCCTACCCCTGTGTAGGGAAGAAAGGTGGGGGGGGGCGCCTTCACAGGATGGGACAGCCCCTCCGGCGCTTATTCTTGCGCACCTGAAGGCCAGCTCGTGTGGCCATCTCAAATACCTCCCGTACCCCTTCCTTGGTCTTGGCTGAACACTCAAGGTAGCCAAAGGCACTGATCCTATTTGCCATGTCCCGACCTTCCTCGGATCGAACAGGCTCCTGGGAAGAGAGAAGATAAGAGAGGTTAAAGGAAGCTCATGCTAGGCATAGTTCTCCCTATCAGCAAGAACTTGACTAGAGAACTTTGGTCTTACTCACAAAGTTCCCTGGCCCTGGCCAGCTCAGGAGTTTCAGGCCAGGAACCTAAGACTACATTCTAAATCCAGTCTATTCTCTCCCTTTCCATCCAGCCCTATGCCCTACTGACCAAGTGGTCACCATCCCTAAATAATCTCCTTACCTCATTCTAGCTGCCATAGTTTTTTCTTAATATGCAGACCTGATGTCCATCCCCAGTTTAAAATATTGTCAGGATTATATTCTGAATATATCAAACTTCTTTATCTTGGCAGCTTCCTCTGATAAAGTAGTCTTCTGGCTAGAGTCACTTAACAGATCCCTAAAGAACTGGCTTCTGGCTTTCTCTCCCTCGCCCTCTGGGCCTTTCTTAGAATGCCTTCTCTCTCCAGGTGTACCATTGACACAGCTTGTACACTCCAAGTGAAGGCCAGCTGTCCCTGAGAACAAGGACTGTTTCTTAATAGGCCCAGTTTGAAAAAACAGACAATAAACTGGAAGAAATGGAGGCAAGTGACCCTGGACAAGTCACTTCTTTTTGGTTTTTCAACACATACCAAGGGCCCTTCTGTTATGCCCAGATAAGGAGTAAATAACGACAGTCAACTCCAACACCGTGGACTCAACTAAGAAGTCTGCCATTAGTTACCAGCCTGCTGCCTCTCAGAGGGCCCCTTCTGCCCCCAAGGGTTCCTAGTATTTGGTCCATGCACCTGCTTCATCTTGGCCAGCTCTCGCCTGGTATGTTCATCTTGTCTCAGGTCCTTCTTATTTCCCACCAGAATGATGGGTACATTGGGGCAGAAGTGCTTCACTTCTGGAGTCCACTTCTCAGGAATGTTTTCTGTATAGACATGTCCCAAATGATGTCAGTACCTCCACTTTGCAAAAGACCCCTGCTCTATCCACAGCAGCATAAGGCTATTCAATATGGCAGTTTCTTTTACCATTCAACACCCCTCCCATACCCATCTTCCCCAAGGGCCACAGTTGCCACAAGAAAGGCAGAGCCAGGGACCACCCCCACCCCAAATTCAGCCTCTGAAGATGGCTGATTCTAGGGGTCTCAATCCCACTGAAGCCTCACCCAGGCTGTCGGGGCTGTCAATAGAGAAGCACATGAGGATGACATCAGTGTCTGGGTAGGACAGAGGCCGAAGGCGATCATAATCTTCTTGCCCTGCTGTGTCCCACAGAGCCAACTCCACCTGACATACAGAGCCAGTGAGTAGCTGGTTCTAGGGTCCCAACCCTTTGATACCCAGAAGATCTGGGTCTTTAAGCTCCTTGAACATTCATTGAGTATTGTTACACAACAAACTAGGCTCTAAAAACAATCAGCTTGGAGCTGGGTACTAGTAACCCATGCCTGTAATTCTAACTAGGAGGCTAAGATTGAGGAACACTGTTCAGAGCTGGCCTGGGCAAGAAAGTCCTTGAGACTTTCCTCCAATTACCCAGCAAAAAGCCAGAAGTTGAGATATGACTTAAGTGGTAGAGCAACAGCCTTGAGTAAAACAGCCAAATGAGGGATTTAAGGCTCCAGTACTACCATTACCTGGCTTCCCTTCCCACCCCCCTCCCCCCCAATCAGGTTTGGTTGCCATTGTCAGCACTATTCTATTTCACCTTTACATCAGCATTTTATGGGGAGATCCTGTGATCACCATTTTATTCCATGTGTGTGTGTGTGTGTGTGTGTGTGTGTGTGTGTGTGTGTGTGTGTAAATCTAGAGGCCAAAACTTGGTCCAGTTTCTAGACCAAGTGGTAGAACCACAGGATGCATCCAGGTTATCTAAGGTTACAGTTTATCTTAACTTTCAAGTGATTGCAGGAGGAGAATAAAGCACGTTAGTGTGGGAGTGGTGAGGAAGGACATACTATATCAAGGTGCCAAGGTAGTGTAGAAAAAGGTTCTTAGCTCTCACCTGCTTGCCGTCCACCTCAATGTCTGCGATATAGTTCTCAAAGACAGTAGGGACGTAGACTTCTGGGAACTGGTCTTTGCTGAAGACAATGAGGAGGCAGGTCTTTCCACAAGCACCATCCCCTACAATCACCAGCTTCTTCCGTATGGCAGCCATGGCTAGGGTGGCAGACATCCAAGCAGAGAGGATATGCAGGGAGGAGGGAAGCAAGGGACCGGTAAACCCTTTTTTGCTGGAAGTGGGGCTTGAACTCAAGGCTTCCGTAACTTTTTTGCTCAAGGATAATGCTCTACCACTTGACCTACAGTTCAAACTTTCCAGCTTTTTCCTGGTTACAAGTCTCATGGACTTTCCTGCACTGGTTAGCGTGGAACTGAAATCTTCCGATCTCAGCCATCAGAGTAGCTAAGATTACACATGTGAGCCACTGGTGCAAGGCCCAGATAGCCTTTAGGACACCCTCCCCACCCCCAGCCTTCAGCAAGGAAAGGAGAAAAGTGGGCTTGCGCACTTATGCTCTTCCCCAAAACCAATCCTGTAAGCAGAAGACCCTGGTCTCTGATGAGGCATATGTCTCACCTTTGGGTTAGAAAGGAGAAATAGGCTGTGGAACAAGCCCCATATTTTATACAGCTAGAAAATGTGTTTAAAGTCATTCAACAGACACCTAGACTACAAAACAGCCAGCGTTTCTCTGCTTTGTGTAGGAGAGTTTCACATGACACTTCAGTTGTTAGCAGGATTTCAGGATTGTGATACATTTCAAGGTCACCAATCACTACGATGCAATCTAGTACAGACTGTCCTGTGCACCGGTCATGCCTGCCTCATCACAAAAGAGTTCCTCTTCAAGATTCAAGACCTGCAGAACCAGATGCGGGTGGTGGATGGGGAAGGCCGGCAGTAGCTGCACAGTCCCTAGGGGCCCCACAAGACATTGGCCATAAGGATGAAGAGCGCCTCGGCGCCCAGCTCCCTGCCACGTGGATGGTGTACTGCCTATTTTGACACACCAGGAAAGTAAGACTGAGTGAGGGTCAATCATGAGATTTAAGAGTCTGGCACCTTATGGCCAGGTAGAGCACTCAATCTGGGGCTGTGCGGCTCCAGTCTGTGCCATCTTTCCAAGTCATTCTACAGGTGGAAAGGAGAGCAGAAGCAGTGGAATCCAAACAGAGGACAGTGGCAACAGCCAGCTGGCTTCCCTGGCCTACCCCACCCTCTCCCCCAAAGCCTCCAGCCACACAAAGCAGGCTCAGTTCCTGGCAGTGCCCACAGCTCTCCTGCATTCGGGCAGTCTATAGCCTCCCCCAGCCCCCCTTCCTCTGGGCCTGGCACCAACACTAGGTCACTCAGCTCCCAGCAGGAGACAATGACCACACTGTAGGAGCTACACATCCACCACAGCCGTGACTGAGAATCCACTTGAGAATCACCTCCACCCACTCTGGATCAGCCCCATCCTCCCCTTGTCCAGCTCACTCTTAGGCTCTGCCTATCCCTCCCTGTGACTCAGGGGAGGGAGACAGTATCCCAGGATGTGCTTGTGTCCCTCTCCACAACACCCAGGAACATGCAGTTAGCTCCTCACACGAGAAGTCCATCACACCTTCACAGCTTCCCTCACTTCCTCCTTCCCCAAGGAAGGGCTGCAGTGACCCGGCCTACAGTCTAGGAGGGAGAGGGAGGGCTCCTGAGCAGAGACGAAGTCTAGGCTGTTGGGAAAGGAGAGGGGGCTAGAGCGGAGGCTGGGAGGAGACTCAAAAGAGACAAATGAGGCCAGGCTCAGCACCAACCAGGCAGTTATGCAGGAGGTAATCTGATCTCCGGCCCTAAACCTGGCTTTTTTTTCCTCCCTCTCCCTCTCCCCCACCCCCCTCTCTCTCTCAGTCCCACATCCTGTCAGGCTGGGCTGAACAGCTTTACTGGAGCATACCACTACCACTTCACTCTCAGGCTTCGGCCTGCCCTTTAGGAAGCAGAATCTTCCAGCCCCAGGCTGGTTGTCCTCAACCAGGATCTGGGGTTGCCCCTCCCTCATCTCTACACACACACATTCACAAAACTGCAATGTGGGGGAAGAAGACATGAGTCACAGAGAATTTATAGGAGTTGAGAGTACATAGCCACTCTCTCCCGCCAGGAAGAGGCTCTCTGATGGAACTTCAGAAGACAGTCAAGAAAGCATCCACCCTGACACTGCCAGCAGATTCTCTCCAAAGAGGGGTCCTGTGGAAAGTCTCCCTGTAACTGCAGCCCATCTATAGGATTTCTTCCAGCTCCCCGAGCAGTGTACAGATAGGCTGGCAACCGTTCCAACCACAAGTGGACAGTGCCACTACAAGTCATTCACCATGCTGAACACACGGACTGTGGTCACTTAAGCATATGTATGTCACTGCAGGGCCACGGGAAGACAGCTGGGGAGAGGTTGGGGCCAGAACTTGGGTCAGCGGCATGCATGAAGTGACCTGATAACCCAGCCCAGTTAAAAGACTTTCTTAGTTAGGCCAAAAGACAAGAGCTGGCAACAGAGACCAGGCCAGATCAGGCCAGCAGGCCCAAGGCCAAGATGGCATGGACAACAGCTCCCTGTGAGAAGTAACCCCAGAGGATCGGCTCCATTGAGCCTAAAAGGGACAACTAAATCTCACACTGGGCCTGGAGTGGAGTCTGAAGAGAGGCCTGGGAACGTCTGGAAACTTCCCCAAGGCAAGATACTGCGGATCCGCTAGCTCTCTCCTCAACCATTCTCCACACTTCCCAGGTAATCCAGGAGGGCTCTCGGGAAGTCTGGGGAAGGAATCAGTCCTTCAGGAGATAGCTCTTCCTCCCCTTTAAAGCCAGATATGTGGGGAGCTCCGGGCCTCTCTAGGTCCTTAATACAGGGTAGTCTTTAGCTTGGTTTGGGAGTGTGAAGGAGGGGCCAGAATTTTTCACAGGCACTGTGGGGGGGGCGCGGGCGCGCGCACACACACACCCCGATCCCTCGCGGTCATCCCCCCCACCCCTCCACCTCAGCTAGTCCCCAAGGCACCGCCTAGACCCCTCCGAGAAGCTGCACCCCCCCCCCGTCACACCCCGCCCCATTCCCACATTCCACCACCCTCCCGGCCCCGGGGAGTTCCCACCCCAGCCGCGCTCCGGCCGGACCCAGCCCCACGTCGGGCCGCCCCGCCGGGGCTGGAGCACGGGCCTGAGGATCGCTCGCGGAGACCCCTGTGTGTCCCTCGTTTCCGGAGGTTCCGGGAAGGCGGGAGGCCAGGAGGAAGGGGGCGCTCGGGGCAGGACCCCACAAGACAGAACCCCACCCCGGTAGTTCTCGGGGTTCCGTGCTTCAGTTGAGGGAGGGGGACGCACTCCCCGAGCCGCGGCCGCGCCCCGAGCTCCGTTCGCTCGGAAAAAGTGCTCGCTGGGGGTGAGGGGAAGGAGAACCCGGAACCCTCCCCCCCCTCCCCGGCCCCACGCCACCCACCCCTTCCCCCACCCCGACTACCTTGTGCTCGGCCGGCTCCAGCTGCGCGGCCGGCGCCGGAGGCTGAGACTGACCGGGGCGGGCGGGGAGGGGGCGCCCCGCCCTCCGGCGCTGGGACGGGAGGGGCGGGCCCGGCAGGGGGAGGGTCGGCAGGGGGGGGGGACGGCCCTTACCTCGGCCCGCCCCCGCCTCTGCCCGGGCGGCTGCCGGGTCGGCCGGCGGGGAACTGGGGACGCCGGCCCTGGGGTGGAACGGAGAGCTGCCAAGGCCGAGAAGGAGTGGGGGGAGTGTCGGAGGGAACCCCAAAGGATTTAGCCTGTGCCCCGCCTTCCAACCCAGAAGGGCGGACCGGCGTCGGGAAAGTTGAGAGGCTCCCGGAGTGGGGTCAGGAAGGGCCGATGCTGCCCCCCGGTGGCCGCGCAGCCATCCGCTCCAGCCCCACTTGGGCCCTCGGGAGATGGGGAGCCGGACAAGGGTTGCCGAAGATGCCCAGCCGCTGCTCCGGGAGCCATGGCAGAGCGAGGCCAGCCTGGAGTCATTCCCAGCCTTTGAAGACCACGCAGGACTTCCATGTCCAGACCACCATTAGACTCTGTCTCACAAGTCCTTTTCTTCCCTTGCCTGGAATTTCTGAAGCCAATTGCTATTTATTCTTCAAAGCCCACTCTGGAAAATGCTTCGAGATCCCCAGCTGGGAACTCTGTTCCCACCCCTGTTATATCATCATACCACTATTATGGTACGACGTGTTGCACAGGGTATTTGACTACACGCGTAATTCCTTCCCTGAGGAGGTGGATGGAGGAGGAGGAAGTCTGCCAACATTTTATTAGCCTGTGCTTAATATGCTTCCGAGCTTAACTCTGGAGCCATTGTAGATCTTTGTGCTAAGTACACCCATCCTGTTTCTCCAGTTAAGAAACTAGGACTGGTGTTTATGATGTAGTCTAGTAGTGGACTGCCTGCCTGGCCTAGCACCTGTATGGCCACCAGGACTGACAGCACAGGATTGTAATTCTAACACAAGGAGGCTGACACAAGGGAGGTAGGAAGAGAGAGAAGAAGGAAGGAAACTAACAAAAGTGGCTCAGCAAGTGTTTGCAATTTGTGACAGCAAGAATTGATACCATTGGGCCTGTGCTGTCTTCCCTGCTGCCTCTCATGCTTCCCCAACCTGACTTATGACTGGCTAGCCAGGGTGTGGCATGTTAGAAGTTATATAGATCTCAAGCTGATATTGTACAGCTGATTTTTTTTAAAAAAGGAAACTGTTGCACTGAGCAACTTGCTTACCAGTTTTTTGGGGGGCAGGGAGGAGAGGTGTGCATGTGCACAAGTACTAGTGCTTGACTCTGGGCTTAATGCTCTTGCTTGGCTTTCTTGTTCATGGCTAGTACTCTACCACTTGAGCCATGCCTCTTCTTGCTTCTGGCTTTTTTGCTAGTTAATTGGCACTAAGAGTGTCATGGATTTGTCTTCCTCAGAGTTGGCTCCAAACCTCCATCCTAAGATCTCAGGATCCTGAGTAGCTAAGATTATGGGCTTGAACCACAAGTGTCCTCAATGAACATTTATTATGAGCTGAAAATTTAGGTGCCAAGATGAATTTCTCCCTTCAAACAATTTACAGCCTAAAAGAATAAAGGCATTTCTAAGATAGCTAAGATTTATTAAATCATTACATGGTCCTTGCTTACATACTCAAACTACTTAACTAACCTCAGTCTTAGGAAACTTAATACTGAAGAAGGGGGGCTCAGAGGACTTATAGACATTGTTAGCTCTGGCATCAGACCTTCTATTCCTGTGGACTCTTTGATAGGCTCTTATAATCCAGGAAGTCACTGCCATAGAGGCATTCATGGGCTGTAGGATGCCCAGCCTTAGACAGGTGGAATGTGCTAGAAAAAGGGATGTGTAGATTTTAAATAATAACTTAGAGCAACTGCAGGTTAACAGAACTATGGGAATTCTAGAAGGGCAGTGATAATGGTGGTGATGGCCTCCATGAAGCTAGAGAAGGATATAATAGATAGCTAGATAATGACAGCCTTATGTGAGTCTTTTTTTTCTTTCCATATATTTTTATTGTAATTAATAGAAGGGTTACATTATATTCACCAGATAATGTGACTGTATTATACGATAGTCTCAGGGACTGAATAGAAATTTTGCTCTAAGTATAATAAAGTTAAGCCATTAAAATTAAGACACTTACTTAATAAATAACTAAGGTGGTGATAATGAAGATAATGATAAGTAAACAAATACAAAATATTTTTTAAAATACATAATGGGGGTCAGGAGCATGGCCTAGTAGCAGAGTGTTTGCCTAGCATGCACGAAGCCCTAGGTTTGATTCCTGGGTACCACATACACAGAGAAAGCTGGAAGTGGTGCTGTGGCTCAGGTAGTAGAGCACTAGCCTTGGGAACCCCAAGGACAGTGCCGGGACCCTGAGTTCAAGCCCCAGGACTGGCTAAAAAAACTAATGTATGTATATGTATATGTGTGTATATATATGTGTATATATTCAAGGTTAGGCATAATAGAGACTGAGATGATCATGGTTCAGCCCAAGCAAAAAAAAAAAAAAAGTCAGCAAGACTCCTTTGAAACAACAACAAAAAAGCCAGACATGTGGGGGGTCCAGAATGATTGAAACTTAGATAACCACAGGGATGGGGGAACATGTGAGATCCTACCCAAAAACTAAACTAAAAATTTAAAAGGGATAGGGGAAAAGGTCAAGTGATAGAGTGTCTGTCTAGCAAGAATGAGGCCAAGAGTTCAGACTCCAATGTCTATAGATCTATGTATACATGTATATATTCAACAATACAGTCGTGCATTCCTTAATGATGAGGGTGTTATGAAAACTTCACTAGTGATTTCATCGTGTGAACAGCATACTATAAAGCATACTTTTACAAACTGAGCAAGAAGGGCCTAGTATACACCTAGGCTATTTGCTATATATTGTCATATGTGCAGGCGATTTACTAAAGCGTCATTAATAGCACATGGATGACTTCTGATAGTGACCAAGTCCAATATTTCTAACTTGGAGGATGAGCGGGGGAAGGACCATGTTTATGGGAGACAATGGTAAGTTTGAGGTATGCTGAGGCTGTCTGCTGTCTAGATGTTTGGGAGGCAACTGGGATATATTAAAGGGATATATTAAACTGAGTCTATTAAAGGCTCAGCTGCAAACAAGAAGGCAGATGGATGAAGTCAGAGGTGGATGAAAATACTTCTAGCCAATGCAGGAAGTGGAAAGAGGGCATGCCAAAGACAGACCTAGAGAAACCAGGTGTATAGCCCCATTAGTCTTCTTTCCCTCACTCCAAAGAGTTTTTCCCTTATCTTTCAATGTTTAGTCATAGGAAATAAGGAAATAAAGACACACACACACATACACACACGCACATACACACACAATTTTATCCATCTGGTTTATTTGCCAATAGCTGTAAATCGCCACTAAGGAAGAGTTAAGGAGACAACTTCAAATTTGGACTGAGAGAGGGGTGAGTATGAACAGGCTGGGATGGCAGTAGGAACCATGAGCCCTTCAGGAGTAATTGCCTGGCCCTCCCAGGGGGATAACGAAGACTGAGATGTCATCCCCGGAACCCAGCTTGTTGTTTGGGAGACGCCAGCCACGATCCCGGGGGGTTCCCCGGGCCCCTAGGACCAGAGCTTGGGCCAGAGCTGTATACCTGCCAGGAGTACATGTGCACACTCATGTTCTAAATGTATATGGGAAGCCAGTGCATAGGCCCACAAGTGTGGCCTAACTTCCCTTTGTCCCTTCCTTCACCATGTGCCATCCCCTCATCACTATGCCATGCAGCCCCTACCTGCTGGGGTCATTGGGCTCATAGGCTGACAGCACCCTGTCCACAGTGGTGGCTACCTCAGAGTCACTGGTGACATCCCATAGACCATCAGTTCCCAGGACTAGCACATCATCTGGACAATGCTCGTACTGTGTCAGGTCATATACCTGCACCTGATGGGAAAGAACTGAGCTGTGGGGTTTGCAGGTCAGGTTAAGGGACTCTGGGTGAGGGCCAACTTGAGGACCCTGCTCCCACCCCCAAGAAGAGATGGAGCACGCTTACCTCAGGAAAGCAGGAGAGGAAGGGCTTGATGGGCAGAGTGGAGCTGCAGACCTTAAGGTTGTGGTCTCCCAAGCCCCGGGTCACCCCTATGGTGGCCATCACCCGGGCCTGAGGGAAATGAGAAGGGGTTCTGCTATTTAGGCCTTTCACAGACTCTCTGAAACATGGATCCCTCTCACCTTTGGGTAGAACCCATACCTCCTTAGACAAGTGAAAGCGTATCCCACTTCACCACCACCCCCGCCCTCTCCCACCTTTATTAGGGAGTTTACCTTTTTGCCTTCCCCACACACCAGAGGAAATCTGAGATCCTCCAGTTCAATCTTTTTGTAGGCCCTGGAAATAGGGGAGTAGAGGAAGTATCACCCTGCAGCAAAGTTCCTCTTCACTAGTGGCTGCACACAACCCCCCTCAGAAGGATCATATCCCCACAAATCCCAGGCATCAGCTTTCCACCTAGATGCTGGTGAGGGACTGGTTGTGTTGTTATGGAAATGGCCCCAGCTCTGAGGGAAGCATTACCAGCCAGTCATGCTCTGGTCCCTGTAAAGCATCCTCTGGCCCAGCTCCTTGGGCTGAATTCTGCGGGGAAACTCCAGGTGGGTGAATTCACTGCCCAACAGCTCTGGTTTCAGGAAGCCCTGAAGAGGTTGGGAAGGGCCAGTTAGAGCCCAAGGATGGCACATTACATTCATGACACACCCTGGTACACCATACAAATGATGTTAATTATAGTAGATCTTTATATAAAGTTTTCCACATGCCACACACTGTTCTATTGTTAGCATAAATGAACTCATTCACATCTCACTCCAATCCATGAAACAGGAAATGTGGATATTCAGAGGTAAATGTAATTGTCAAAAGTTCACGCTATTAGCAGAATATAGAAACCAGGATTTAATCCCCATGCCGGCTAGCTCCAGAGTTAACATGTTTAAGAACAAAACTATTTGTAATCAGGGACCTTTTGCTGTCCCTTTACCCTGCTTCTGATGCTGTACTCTTTTTCAGCTGGAGTCACAGTGTGGGCACTGGGGCAGCTCAGGTTCCTTCTTACTACATCCTCCTATCAGCTCAGCCCTGCTCTTCCTAGTCCATGCAGCTGCCCTTTCCCCAGAGATCAGGACTGCTATTGGTGGCAGGACTATGAGAGTTCTTAGGGACACAGTAAAGAGGTATGGCCTCAAAGAATGGGCATACGGAGTTTGTCCTACTTACAAGTAGCTGAAGCCGCTGTCGTTCGGTCTCCGGGGTAAACTCCCTGGACATAGGAATGATTTCACCATTCCGGACAATGATGGCTCTGCACAGAGACAGAAAAGGTTCTCCTAGCCAGGCACTGGTGGCTCATGACTGTAATCGTAGCTTTTCAAGAGGGTGAGACTGAAGATTGTGGTTCAGAACTAGTCCTGGCAGGCAAGTCTGTGAGACTCTTGTCTCCAATAAACCACCAAAAAAGCCAGAGGTGGAGCTATGGCTCCAGTAGTATAACACTAGCTTTGAGCAAAAGAAGCTCAGGGACAGTGCTCAGGTCCTAAGCTCAAGCCCCAGTACCAACACCAAAACCAACAAACAAGGCTCAGTCCTCTTTGAGGAGAGTTTCAATACTGACCCTTAGGATTTCTTACCTGAGCCCCATCTTTCCTCTTCTTTCCCCATCAATCTTTTATTTTTATCCTCTGCCACTTCCCTCTCTCTATTCACGGTGAGAGGATATAGCCCCTTATAACCACGTTCAAAATTCTCTTCCTCCATACCTGCTATCACCTGCATTGGCCACATACACCTTGCCTAGCAGATACACCACAACCAGCGCACAGCAGCCCCCATCCACTTGGTAGCCACGACGTTCCTGGGCCATCTGCTCATCCTGCCAAGTGAGGAAGGGTCAAAGGGAGAGTGGAAGAAGAACTTCCAGGCACATGATTACTCTCTCCATGCCCATCTGCAGAAATCATCTGGCCCATACAGTCCATACAGGGAAAGGAGCAGCACACGGGACGGGGGAGTATCCCTTCTCCCTAGAACCAAGCTCCACACAGGCTCTCAAAGGTGTAGGACATGCTCTGCACCACTCCTTGAACCCACACAGAGTTATGCTGAGTGTCTGCCTAGTGTGTCCTTAGCCTAAACCCACTTACCATGAGCTGGAAGGCATTCTCAATGGCCCCTATTACTAGGCTCTCGTGGGACACTTCCTTCTGTGAAGACCAGCAGGACTGAGGGCTGACCAGGTGAGAGGTATCTGAGGAACATGGAGACCCTGGGGTGGATGGGAGGCAGAGAGGAGGTGGCAAGGGGTCCTGAAGTATTTCTACCAGATCCTTTAGCTGTTCTTGGATGTGTCGATGCAGGAGCCTGGATGCCATTTCTGCAGCTCCACCTCCAGCGTGCCCATCAAACAAACCCCAGTAGTAGAAGCAGAGTCCCTGGTAGAGAAAAGGTTGGGAGATGAATTTGTGTGTGTGTGTGTGTGTGTGTGTGTGTGTGTGTGTGTGTGAGAGAGAGAGAGAGAGAGAGAGAGAGAGAGACAGACAGACAGACAGACAGACAGACAGACGGACGGATGGACAGACAGACAGACAGACAGAGAAACTATAGCATCCATATAAATATCAGAGAGGCAAACTGAGCTTAGATCTATTCATTTACTCATGTAGGGTCTGCATAAACATTAAGAGAAGGGACAAAAAGTCCCTGTTTATGATTAAGTCATCCACAAACATATGAGCATCTGCATTTTTGGCGGGGGGTTCAATTGTGGGGCTTGAACTCTGAGCCTGGGCACTGTCCCTGAGAACTTCCATTTAAGCCACAGTGCCACTTCTGGTTTTCTGATGGTTAAATTGGAGATAAGAGTCTCATAGACTTTCCTACCCAGGCTGGCTTTGAATAGATATCCTCAGATCTCAGCCTCCTGAGTAGCTAGGATTACAGGTGTGAGCCACAGTGCCTGGCTTGCATCTGCATTTTTTTTTTCTTGGTGATACTAGGGTGTGAACTCAGGGCTCATACTTGCTAGGCAAGCACTCTACCACTTGGTTCCCAGGCCCCGCCCAAAGCATCTGCATTTTAAGTAGAAAAGGAAACATTTATACAAACATAGTGGAATCTCACAAAGCAAAGCCAGGTGAGGCTTTGAGGTATGGTAGAGATAGGAAGCCTGGTGAATTAGGTGGCAGCTCTTGTACATGTCTCAGATTTAAATCGGAGGCCTAGAAAAGGGCCTGGGCTTACCTGACTTTGGCTATTCTCTCTAGGGGCCCCTGCAACACTCCTCCTGCGGCTGTCCACGTAGACCACTTCACAGCAAGCCTGGTCCTCATTGTGTCGGCTCTTGCCAGCGTTGATGACCCTGCCAGACCAGAGTGACCACGTCAGGCTGGACACCAGACCAGATCCCAGAATAACCCCCACGTTAGACATACACACATCCTTTTCTGGCCTGCCTGCCAAGCCCAGAAAGGTCACAGCTGCCCGGGATGGAGGCCAGAGGGAAGAGAAGGAAGGGCCAGCAAGGAGTACAGTCTGGGTGACAGGCCCTTCCTCCTCCTAGACAGGGTTGTGGCTGCACCTGTGGGGCTCAGTTCCCCCCATCTTGGCAAAAAAGGCGGCTTCCGCAGTGGTGCTGATGGGGAGGGACCAGATAGAAACAGGAAGTTTTCCTTCTTTCTGACCCACAATTCCACACCTAATTTCAAGCAATACTCTGTCCTCAGCATGCTGCGCCATCTCTCTAAAACCAAGCAGCCAGACGGAGTGCTGCCCCCCTGGCAATGGGGCAGGGCTCCAGCCAGAATGAAGAAAGAGGGATTGAAGCAGACTAGACGTGTGGCCACACCTGGACTTGGCAGGAGCCACACAACCACAGAATCCACCAGTTGCAGAGCTAAAGCCACCTCCCTCTGAGACTTTGTGTCCCCCCACCCCGCCGCCCCCAGCCCTGCTTGGCCTTCCCAGCAGGTGTATTAAAAATACTCTGAGCCTGGGAGCAAGAGGCCAGCTTCACCAGCTCAGTGCGAGTCTCTAGGTGGCGGCCGCCCCTGCCCCGGTCCCGGGAAGCCAGTCGCGTCCTGGCGTCGTGGGCTATTTCTGGGTGTAGAGGGGGAGGGGAACGGTAAGAGGGACAGGGAACTGGGACGCTGCGCCCAGGAAGCCGGCTAGCGAGTCTTTCAACCACCATTCCCCTGTTAGAAGGAACCCAGCTCCTTCTGGAACCTTTCCTCCCCTAGCCTTGAAATTGCCGGCCGCTGCTAAGAACCGGCTAACTCATCCTCGGCGGCGCCCTCCGCCCTGCCGGGACCGGGATGGAACCCCGGTCCTGAAGCCACCACGACGGCCAGTGCGCTGCAAGGTCCTGACGCAGGCGACTCCGACTCCGGCGGCCTCGACTGGAGGAGAGAGGGCCGGGAGCGGGTGCGATCCCCCGGGGAGGTCCTGGCCCAAAAGGGCTCCTGGCCCAGAACGCCGCGCCGGGGACATTTCCCAGCACCCCGGATGCCGAGTTGGGGAGGGGCGGGAGTCCCGTGCAGGTTGGGATCCCCCAGGGAGGAGGAGCTCACTCGGCGTAGCCCGTGCTCCAGGGCAGGCGGCGACCTGTGTCCGGGGGGCTTTGCACGACCCGGCCCGCGTGGTCGTCGGCGCGTCGCAGGCCCCTGGGACTCAGCTGCAGAAAGGTCGGTCTGGAGAAGCTCGCCCGAGCCTCTGTGGTCTTCGCTGGAGCCCCGCTCCCGCTCCCGGGCTTGGCAGGGGGGCTCTTGGGTGCTCCTGAAGCAGCTGCCTTCGGCTCGGAGGTGGGACTGGGCAAGTCCGGGGATTTGGGGCGCGGAGGCGGAGTGCCTCCGGAGCTCACCAGGTGCGCCACGGCTGAGCGCACCCGGTTTAGCATGCTGTCTCCCGGCCCCGCCCTCCGCCTGGCCCCGCCCCGAGAAGGCCCCGCCCCTAGGGCGCGGAGTGGGCGGTGCTAGGTCCCAATCCCGGCAAAACTTTCACTGGCTCTAGGCCACCCTGGGGACCGCCCCACTGGTTCTGGGCCTCTGCCCCTCCTTACCCCGCTGATATCCGCACCCTAGTTTCTCAGAGGAATAATCAGAGTCTGTTGTGGGAAGTAGGTAGAGACAGGAAAACAATATTTCAGTCTGGTTGAGTTAGACATCAGTAGAATCTTCCCTTTGTGACGGTGGTTGCAATCTCCTGGTTTTCGAGGCTGGGTGGCCACCCTCCTTGGGGGTCAGATGTCCGTGGAGCCGATGATCCTAACAAAACAGCCACTTCAGAGCCTCTGGGTGTGACAGCACCTCTGGTGGAAGCTGCTGAGATCAGCGACACCCGTGGGTTGGTGGTCCCCATCCAGTGATGGGCACAACCCATCTTCCTGGATCAGCCTGCTGGGGTAAATTCCCCGACTCCTGAAAGCCGCGCTGAAGGCCATCTTCACATCCGGGAGAGTGCCACTCCCACCCCATTTTCTTTGTCAGAACCTTTCCCTCATAGTTAGACTTCCTTGTCTTTTGCTTTGTTGTAAGGAGAACAAAATTACGATTTTTTTGAGGACTTACTGCACAGTAGGCCTTATACAACAAATACGTTCCATAAATATAGGCCCCTTATACTGCACACCACCCCCTCAGTGTTACACCCATTTTATGGATGAGGCAGGACTGTCACCTTTGTCATTCTATATGACTTACCCTAAGAGATCATACAGCCATCCCGAAATTCATGCTGTGTCTGCCACCCGATACCCAAACAAGGTTCTGACCTGAGAACCAAGTTATTTCTTTGGACTGTTAAGAAAAGGAGAAGATGGCAGTATGGGTTCCGCCTCTTCGCCGAACTTGAGGAGAGGCTATGAACAATCCAGATGTTGAGCAAGTCCTCTGGTTGACACCAGGGGGAGACAGAGGCCAAACTAAACACTGGAGAAGGATGGCAAAGCCTACTTCTTGGAAGACCCTTAGCAGGGTGGTACAGAGCTGAGGCCTGAAGAGCTCTATCCCTAAAGCTGGTGTCAAGGAGTTGATCACCAGGAACTCAGACACCTGGCTCCCAGCACAGTTCCAACCAGGGCAAGTTATTGTGGTCCAGATGTCATGGGAGGCTTTCAGGGACCACTGGCAATGGGTACGTGGTTGTGACTCCATCCAGATTTTATACCCTGGGGGCTTCCTGATCATGTTCCATTCTGCTCCCCAGGCTAAATGTCTCCAAGAAGGACGGCATTCTTGGCAGTTGCTATGTAAACTCCTACAATGGTCCTTCAGATTTGTATAGTGGCTGTAATAATGCCAGTGCTGTGAGTAGAAAGAGCCAGAAAAATGACATCACCAGAAAAAAAGAAATAATCAGACCCAAAAGCAGAGCAGCACAGGCAGCTGGGGACAAAGAACACACTGCTGCGATGGGTGTCCTCCTGTTGGAGAAAAATCAAGCCAGCTTTCTGATAAATGGCATCACATCAGTAGAAAGCCAAAGGCTGAATTAAAAAAGCATATAACCCCTGGCTATTTTTTAAATTATTATTCAGTGTTTCTGGGACAGCTTACTTACCATATCACAGTGTCACCCTGCTTCCTATCCTCTGCTCTTCACAGCACCCAAGGTGTGATGGTTAAAGTGGGCCATAAACCTGGAAGACCCTTGACTCCAGCACTAGATCATCAAATAGGAACGCCCGTGACTTCCATGGGTTCTAGTCCCCAGCTGTAACCCAAGCCCTGACTCTTAGCTTTCCTAGCATATCTCTTGTACTCTCAGACCTATCTCTCATCACCGATCACCTTGCCTCATTCACTCCCTGCCCCCTCCCCAGAGAGCAGAGATGAAAAGGGATGAGGGGTGAACGAATTCACAGGTACTTTCACTGCTGAGAGTTAACTGATACTGTAATGAGTGATCTGTTCATATGAAAGCACAAGGCCTAAGCCAGAGAGGAATAGAACAGATTTGAAATAAGCCTTTTTATCCCAGGTCTCAGAACTGAGCTTCTTCCCTAGCCTCCACCCCCACCCCAACACACACACACACACACACACACACACACACACACACACACACACACACCACATCCCAAAGCCCTTTTAGCTAAGAAACACCTGTCTCACCTGTCTCCTGTGAAGAGACCAATTAACAGAGCACCTCTGTTCCCTCTTGTGATACTTCTATACCCAAAATATAACCCTGCAAACAATGACACAATCAGATAGACTACAGTTTTGCTGAGGAAAAAAGTCCCAGAAGGCAATCTTCCCTTCTTGGAGCTAATAAACACTTTAAGTAGCACTTAAGTGTGAAAGAAGGACTGCATTGTATTAAATGAGTGTAGATGCGATGTGTGAGTACCGAATTGAACAGAGGCTTTCTAGAATCCTCAGAACTCGAGAGCACATGCGGGTCTGGGTGACTCCTCCTCACTCTCAGCCCCATTTCCCCCCAGAACCCCCTTTTTCCACCTTCCCTGAGCCGCAGAACCAGGGACCCTAATCCTAGGGTGCTCCAATGAGCTGTCCATTGCAATGGAACTTTCAGGACTCCAGCTCTTGTCTCTTCTCTTCCTGTCCTGTGCCGGCAGGGGCCGCTGCGTGCAGGCTGTACCTGCGGAGCACCCCTCCTAGCCTAAGGAGGTGGTGGAGCCCTCTGGGCCAGGGGGGTCCGAGCAGCCAGGGGACCCCAGGCTAGGAGGCAGTGGGTACACGCTGCCCATCTGCCGCAGGAGACTGAGAGAGGATCCCACACGGCTCTGCGGTCCCCGCCTGCAGGAGCCGAGCCCGGAGGGCCCCCCACCAGGAGGGTGATGCCGGCTTAGGCAGAACCCCGCGGTTCCCAAGGCGCAGCCACGTGGTGACAGACCAGGACAGCGCTCGGTGGAAAGGACCGTACCTTAGCTGGTTGCTTCTGCCTGCGCCTAGCTATGCAGAGTCCTCATCCTTTCTGAAAAGGCAGAAAAGACCTCAAGCCTACAAGCTGGATCAGTGAGCACCATGAGGGGCAGGTAGGTCTCAGGTGGGGAGGGCCAGGTGGGCGCTGAATGAGGGCGGGAAGGCGTGCGGGGGGGGGGGGTAAGTCTAAGATACGTTGTGGTCCACATCCTTACCCTCTTGCCAGTCTGCACAGGCTGATGCATCAGCCTCAACCACAGTGGGCTTGGGGCAGACTGGCTGGGAAACGAAAATAGAGAATGAAAGTTGATTTAAAAAAAAAATTGCAGAAGCATCTTTTCTAGTTCCGTTAAGAGAGCGAACAGAATGCCAGGGATCCTGGATCCCCATCCCCATCTCTAGCCCAGGCCCTTTGGACCTTAGAGTACACAGGAAAAATGAGTGGATTGGATTGGAACTTGTGACCACTGGAGAGAAAGAGGATCTCTTAAAAGAACACAAAGTCGCATCTGTAGTGGTCAAAATGAAAGTTCCTGAAGGGGGCAGGGTGAGGAAGGAGCTACTCAGCAAACAGGCCCATGGGGACCGATGGGAGTTGTCTGCTCAAGGGCACACCCTTCCTGTGGGTGTTGGCATCGCTTCTCCATCTGCCTCCATTGCCCCTTTATGCCTGTGAGCTGGGACACAGGATAATTTGTCTTTCCTGGGCCTCACATCCTGTGAGTTTTACTTCTGTCTCTGCTGGAGGCTGAAACAAGAGAGACCCTTAGGGAGAATGAGGGGGCCCTTGGGGACTGTAGCCTCTGAGGCTCAGCGACCTATGATATCCCCATTCTAATCCTGGAGGGGTAGGGAATGACTGCAGAATTAAGCCAAATATATTTGAGTCCTTGAAGCAATGGTTGGGTGTGTGTTTGGGGTGGGGATGATGACAAGAGTTGGGGCCAATGGACTCTCCCTAGCCGCCTCTTCCAGCAAGATCAGATGGATTCTGCTGAGAAACCCAAGTCCAAAGAGATGACACCACTGAATCTCAGGCCACGCCCACCCCTGCTTCATTCCTTGGGCAGGGAAACTCCTGGCCACTTATCTCAAGAGTCTACAAGGACTCCCTCATGTGCTTTGGGTAGAAAGACTGCCATTACCCTGAGAATAGCTTCACAACCGTCTCTACAGCTGTCCTAGCCCACCCCTTCTCCTCTCCCAAGTTTTTCCTCACCCCCTGCAGAGGCCTGGACTCCCTCTGTTCCTGACAACCCCTCAAAATCTTTCCACCTGTCCAGGTAGAGTCAGTCTGAGGCTGGCAGATGAACAAGTAGAAGCTGAAACATCCCCCCAAAAGGTAAGCGGGGAGACATTTAATGATGGGAAGTGAGGAAGGGTAAAGGCATAGACTGTGTCAGCATCCAAAGGATGCTGGCATTTGGGTTTGGCTCCTTGTACTCCTAGGATGATGTTGGCATTTGAGGTGGGGGGGAATGATTAGCAATGTTTCCAAGAGGCTGGCAGTCCTCCACGCTGTCACAGGCTGAGGCAGTGATCCAGGCCAACCCTTGAGCTCAATGAAGGGGATGCAGCCTCCTGGGGCTGTTCCTCCCTGGCTCTGCGTTTCTTCTTCCCTAGGATTCCCCAGTTTCTAACCTTCTTTCTGTGATAGATTTGGGAGGCCCGAGTTGGCTTGATGGAATGGAGGAGAAGTAAAGGAGAAGAGCAGAGGTGAAGTGCAGAGGATGTAGGGAAAGCTGTTGGGCTCTGGCCTCTGCTAACCACACGCTGTTGGGCCTTAGGCCTCTTAGCTTCTGTTTCATATCTGTCTTTTTAAATCTAAATTTTGTTTAAGTTGAACTGCAACTGCATTCCCAAGGTTTGAAAAATAAGTCTACCTACAGCTGTCAACTTCAACCTTCAAGTTTCACTTCTTAGTGGCAAATATTGCTAGCTTTGTATACACTTTCTGGAGGTAGTTCATGCATATTAAGCAACAGAGATGGCCCCTCCCTATTACACATTTTATACATAACATTCCATACAGATGCCTTCCTCACGGGTGGCTTAGCATTGAAAATCATTGTGCATATCATTACATAAAACTATTCCCTAGGTGTTTTGTTTTGCCAGTCTTCTAGCTTGAACTCAGGGCTTGAGCACTGTCCTTGAGCACTTTTGTACCTACCTAATTTCTTGCATTTTACTACTACTGAGGAATCAAACCCAGGATTTCATGCGTACCAGGCAAGCACTCTATCACTAGGCCATACTAGCAGCTGTGTGTGTGTGTGTGTGTGTGTGTGTGTGTGTGTGTGTGTGTGTGTGTGTGTGTTGGTACTGGGACTTTCTGGTACTCAGGGCATCCACTTCCAGCTTTTTAGTGGTTAATTGGAAATGTGTCTCATGGGCTGCCTATTCTGTTTTCAAATTGTGATTCTCAGATTTAGCCTCCTGAGTAGCTTGGATTACAAGTGTGAGCCATCAATGCCTGTTTTTTGTTTGTTTGTTTGTTTTTTTTCCAGTCCTGGGCTTGAACTCAGGGCCTGAGCACTGTCCTTGGACTTTCTCAAAGCTAGAACTCTACTACTTGAGCCTTAGCACCACTTCTGGCTTTTTTTCTATGTATGTGGTACTGAGGAATTGAACATGGGTCTTAATGCATGCTAGACAAGCACTCTACCACTAGGCCAAACTCCCGGCCCTGCCTGTTTTTGTTTTGTTTTAGTTTTTTATGTTTTAAGCAGTAGTACGGAAGGGAATACATTTGTATAGCCTGTACACTGTATCTATCCATCCTTTATTTATGCCTTGCTCATCTGTAAAATACATCTAACAAATCTGCTTTGTGAGATGATTGTAAAGGGTTTAAGATCATTTGTGTGAAGGGTCTAGGTCAAGAGTTCAAAGAATGGGGGTCGGCATCATTGTTCCATTCCTAACATATCCCCCTGGTTCCTTCTTCCAGACCCATTCTGAAGTGTCATCTCCTCCACAGTCTCTCCTCTTCACCCCCCAGGCCTCTGATAACACCTTTTTTGTCCTATCCTGACTTCATGCCAGGCTGCAAGTTGCCTGGGGACAAGGTATGCGTCCTGCCTGGAGACCATGGCACTGAGAAAGGACTAAGGCTGGCCACTTGGAGCTCCTCCCCTGAGCAAAGTGGGATGTGCATTTCTCTCCACAGGATGAGTGAGAGGGTCACATGGAACTGGAGCCCGGGTGGCTGGCTGCTGGCACTGTGCGTGGCCTGGCTGTGGACCCGCCTGGCTTCAGCTTCTCTGCAGCCTTCACCTGCCACAGGTTTGAGGGAGGTGTGGGGCTAGGAGAAGAGTTTCCTTGGTCACCATGAGAGCGGGATAATACCTTACCCCATTCCACATAGCAGGCAAATCAGAGGTAGAGTAAAACCCACGGATTTCAGGGTCTGATTCCTCTGATCATTGCCTTGTCCTCTTCTCTCCCTGGCCGGAGGAGGCCTGGGCAGCCCCATTTCTTTTTTTAAAACTCCTTCCAGGTTGGAAGGTGTTCTGTAAAAAGAGAGAACAAGAGGACCTTGCATGAGGGCTTAAGTCTAGCCTCCTGGCCTAATTCTGAGGTTTTCCTTCTGGGATGGCTAAAGCCTATGTAAGCGGATGATCCCTTCCTCATGTTGTAAGCCCTGAGCCCTTACCCTCATCCCGAGAAAGCTGAAAGATGGGGGCTGGTACAGGACTCCACTTTCTTCTGCCTAAGGGACAGCCTCCCTTAGGAGTGTGGCCTCCCTGGGGAGGAGGTTGCCACTAGAAATCTTCCTGTCCCCTCCACACTGTGTCTGTGAAGCACTCTGTTACTGAACTGTAGCTCAGCCCTGGGAATCTATTAAATGACCGTTCCCCAAGCAAAGAGGAGGGGCTTGAGGAGCCCCTGAGCTGGTAGGAGGGGTGCAAGTTTGGGAGCCTAATCTTGTGTGCCTTGGCCTCATCAGTCCTGGGCACCTGCGAGGTAATTGCTGCCCACCGCTGCTGCAACCAGAACCACATCGAGGAGCGCTCTCAGACTGTCAAATGCTCCTGTCTTTCTGGCCAGGTGGCAGGCACTACACGGGCAAAGCCTTCCTGCGTGGATGGTGAGAAAACAGAGCCGGGATGGGTGGGTGGGGAGGCCCTGAGAAGCAAAAAGGAGGTTGTGTTCAGGACTTGCCATCTGTTGGGGATCCGATGTCACCTCATTGGGGCTGTCAAGATCAGGGTCTCAAATGCTAGGGCACCCTCTGAGGGACAGGAGGGCAGATGTGGCCATCTCTGAATCAAAGATGAAGAAAGCTCTTGTTACACTCACTCTCCCACTCCAGCCACCATCTGGCACATGTGCACATACACATTCCAGGACTCCTCCAAAGGGGTCCTCTTCCATGTACTGCCTTCCTCCTCTCCTCGTGTAGACACCGTGTCCAGACCCCTGTTCCCACCTCTCCATCCATATCCTGTTCACTGTGCTCATGCACAGTAGCTTATGCGGTCCTGGACACAGATCCCACACTTGCTCCCATGCTATGCACCAGTGTGGGGAGGAATACTGAAGATTATGCCTTTGTGTGAATGGCCTGGCTGCTTTCAAGGCAACCTCCCCCACTTCCAACGTCTTGAGCTGCCTCTGATGAAATGAAGATCCATGCAATTAAGCTTGAGAGGGCAGTTTCCCCGTGGCCTCTGCCTGGCCACACGGTTGTTTCTCTGGGATCCCTACAGTAAGGGAAAGAGAACGGAAGTTCATGGCTTGTTCTGGGACCCCTCATAACCATTGTGGTGCTTAAAAAGAACTTAGAACTGGTTTTCTGCCTCTGGCTCCACAGCCTCCATTGTCCTCCAGAGGTGGTGGTGTCAGATGGAACCCTGCCTACCTGGGGAGGAGTGTAAGGTGCTCCCTGACCTGTCAGGATGGAGCTGTAGCAGTGGACACAAAGTCAAAACCACCAAGGTATTGGAATGAATGCTTCATCTTTTTTTTTTTTTTGCCAGTCATGGGGCTTGAACTCAGGGCCTGAGCACTGTCCTTGCACTTTTCTCAAGACTAGAGCTCTACCACTTGAGCCACAGCACCACCTCCAGCTTTTTTCTATGTATGTGGTACTGAGGAATCGAACCTGGGTCTTCGTGCATGCTAGGCAAGCACTCTACCATTAGGCCAAACTCCCGGCTCTTCATTCTCTTGCGTACTTGGGGCAACAAAGGGGAATTCAGAAGTCCTAGGGGGTCCAGGAGGACAGGATCCCTAGGTGAGATTTGTGAGCTACAAAAGGGTACCCCAAGAAAGTCCCTCTGAATCTGTCCTGACTCTGGAGACTTGGAATGAGGGCTCAACATCCAAACTCCAGGGGGCCTTTCTAGGAGAATTCTTGATGTTACATATGCTTTTGTTTCTTCCTCTGTGTGTTTGCCTTCGAAAACTGCCAGGTGTAGAACGATAAAATGGAGTCAGGTGTGGTGGTACATGCCTCTAATCTTGGCCCTCCAGAAGTATAGAATCATGATTTTCAGGCTTTCCCAAGTGACCTAGTCAGATAGAGGCTAGCCTGGCTCCAGAGTGAAACCCTGACTCAACAAACCAAACCAAACCACACCAACAGCAACCATGTGAAGAACTGGGAAACTTGCCTATATAGTTCAGGAAAGAATCTCTCCAACCTGAATCCCAGTACACTAGCCAGCTCTGTCTGTCACTGCCTCTGCCATGGACTAACCCCAACACTCACCCCACTGCCACAATTATCGGACAGTCAAATCACTCTGTCTGCTGTGACAGCACTCAAGAAGATTATTTTCCTGGTTTGCTGCCTGCCCCACAAAACAAGGGGTAATTAAAATTTTATCAAACTTTTCAGCAATTCCATGTGTGTCATGGTTAATTAGTTGCATTGTGTTGTCCTTACCATTTGTACAGAGAAGTGACACAGCAGGATGAGTCAAGGTACAGCTTTTCTTCCCCACAATCACACACAGCAAGCAAAACCAGCGAAGAAAAGGGCAGGCTCCAGGCTTCTGAAGAAAGCAGTGATTTTTCTAAAGCACAGAACAAAAGCAGTTGTGGCAAGAAAAATTTTGCCTGGATATAAAGTAGCAGGGAAAAGAGACAGGCATTTTGAGGTTATTTAAGGCTAGGAGAGAGTGAGAGCCAACACAGAGGTTAGAACATTTGTTACCATGTTATAGATCTGGGCTTGTAGCCTGAAAAGCTAATGGCTATGCTTGATTTGTATTTGTATAGGCCACCAGGTTCCCCTTTCCCAACTTCAGCTTTAGAAGTTTTTGTCCCCTCTTTAGGAGGAGACAACCAGAAGTAGTGATCTTCTAAGTGAATTGCCTTTCTTGGATAGTCTTTGCATGCTGGCAAGCATCCCTGTTGACTTCTCTAACCTTCATCTACCCTATCATTTGCTTCTTAGGTCACTCGATAGCTCCTGTGGGGGACTGTGGCTTGATAAAGCCCTGGACTGAAGAAAGATATCCAGTTGTCAGCCAACAAACATGGGGATTCACTTACCTGAACATGGGCCCCATGCCACATGTAGCATCTGTCTTTCTAGGGGTATTTCAGTGAAGTTACTCAGAAGATATGGATGGATTTGAAACCACATACCTGGGAAGCTGTGCTCTTTTGGGGAAAAAGAAGGTCAAGATGCCATTCTTGCCCTTAAGGAATTATCAAGTTGGAGAGTGAGTGACAGACAACTTAGACTTTAAGTACACTGACTTTTTGAGCCATCTTCTGTGGACATGGTGAAGTTGTGTTGTTGTTGTTGTTGTTTTTGCTAGTCTGGGGCTTGAATTCAGGATCTAAGCACTGTCCTTGAGCTTTCTCAAGGCAAAGGCCCTACTACTTGAGCCACAGCACCACTTCCAACTTTTCTATGTATGTGGCACGGAGGAGTCAAAGCCAGGTTTTTTTTTTGTTTTTGTTTTTGGTTTTTTTGCCAGTCCTGGGCTTGAGCTCAGGGCCTGAGCACTGTCCTTGGACTTTCTCAAGGCTAGAGCTCTACCACTTGAGCCTCAGCACCACTTCCGGCTTTTTTCTATATATGT
The DNA here is from genome assembly GCF_031878675.1 of Megascapheus bottae. Lineage (NCBI taxonomy): Eukaryota > Metazoa > Chordata > Mammalia > Rodentia > Geomyidae > Megascapheus > Megascapheus bottae. The sequence goes on from NC_143514.1 coordinate 21,842,535, forward strand.
GGTACCGAGGAATCGAACCCGGGTCATCATGCATGCTAGGCAAGCACTTTAACCACTACGCCAAACTCCTGGCCCATCAAAGCCAGGTTTTTGTGCATGCTAGGCAAGCACTCTATCACTAGGCCAAACTCCCATGGTGAAGTTTTGAGGCTGAGACTTCTATAGTTCTTCAGCCAACCCCTGACCACAGAGCACAAAGACAAAAGGGTCATATTCTTCATCCTTGCATCCTATCCCTCAAGTCAGTCCTGAATCTCCAACAAGCTGCTAACATCTTTTTTTTTTTCATAAAGCACTTGTTTATTATTGCTATAATCAAGGCAAAAATCTCTTAAAAACATTAGCCTTGATAATGGATGTATAATCAGAACCCATGAATTTACAGTTTGTTCTCTGCTGCTCAGACTTCATTGTTGTACACGCACCACCTACCACAACACCTTTGTTATACAAGAGGAAGAAGAATGAATCAGGGATTATAAAAGTGGCTTTTTACCACTTGCCTAGTTCCTGACTTCAGATCAGTCATACTGCCTTTGAACCTGTCTCACTTAAAAAAATAAAAGAGGAGAGGGCACAATAAACCTACCTGCTTGGAGGAACAGCTGAGATAACAAGAATGAAATCACACTATAAACTCTTAAAATATTACACAAAATACAATATTATTAATGCAAGGAGGGGAGAGATCATTACTGAACAGACTAAGCTTGTGAGAGCCTGTTTGACAGTCACTGAGAGCCTTAAATCCTAAGTCAGGGCAAAAGATATGAATGACCAAGTTTTCAGTCTTACTTACTAAGGGAGTATCTGGCATAACAAGCCACTGAATATGGACCCAACTGTAACCTAGAAACACTGTCAGTTTTATTTTACCTTAATATACATTTATACAGAGGCAATAATAAAAAGGCTATTATACAACGATTCAGTGAGTTTTACCTAGTTTCAAGAATAATGCATGAAGCTGCTAACATCTTTTTTTTTTTTTTTTTTGCTAGTCCTGGGCTTGAGCTCAGGGCCTGAACACTGTCCTTGGACTTTCTCAAGGCTAGAGCTCTACCACTTGAGCCTCAGCACCACTTCTGGCTTTTTTCTATGTATGTTGTACCGAGGAATCGAACCTGGGTCTTCATGCATGCTAGGCAAGCACTTTAACCACTAGGCAAAACTCCCGGCCCCTAGCTGCTAACATCTTTTAGCCTTCCACCAGGCCAATGGCATCTCATTTAGAAGAGATTGGATTGCATCAGGAGAAGGAAAGCCAAGATGAAACTACACAGCTATCCCGTGAAACATTGAGAAGAATAGCTGAGTTTGGGCTCTTCATTGAGTGATCCATAGGACCTTAGTAAAATCACTCTACGCCAACACCTTAGATTTTTGTTTGCTTTTTTTTTTATCATGAGAAAACAGAGTCATAGAATAATGAATAATTTGTCCTAAATCTCATAGCCTGGACTACTGAATCTCTAAAGACTAGCACTTAATCTAACATGTTCAATCTACCCCCTCAGGTATTGAGCCCTGCAAAATATTAGCTAGTCAGTAGCAGCATTTATCTTGAGAGGTTCTTGAAATGAGACTTGGCTCAGGACTCATCCCGAATGCCCCTGGAGGATGCTTGATTTCTACTGTTCCCTTAGTACCCAAATTCCAAACAAGTCCCATGACGACCCAGAGGTACCTCAGCCCAGTTACAGTTGAAGTCTCCTAGCTGTCAACCTATTGCCTGCCAGGACTCATTTCCTCTGGACTCAGAAGCATTCGGTCCAGGAGAGTTGGGGTGGGTAGGTCAGCGCCTTCTTCCTGCAGAGGCCCCAATGAGCATGGGGGCGGGTGGCAGGCTGGTCCTCTGTCCAGGATTAAGACCAGAAGTCAGACTAACATTCTAGATGATGTAGGGGTAACTCATTGGTTTATGAGGATTGTCATGGCCTTAGAGACTACCTTGGATGGTGCTGCTCTGTCCCACAGAGAAGGCATATTGGTGGACGGCGTAGGGCTGAGTCTCCCGTTCTTCCTTTGTGCCTGCCTCCCCATGCAGTAGAACCCAGGCTGATACCTTCCTTCTTCACCCCACCCTGCTGTACTTGTTTTTGGTTTTTGTTAATGGAGTGAACAATGGTCCAGTTTCTCACTAGACTAGAAATATGAAAACGCCAACTACTAAAATCACTGCTCATGGATGAGTCATGGAGTTGAGTAGCCAATTATTGGGCTAAAGGCTCTCAGTGTCTCCTTTGACACTGGAGAAGGATGGCTGGAGGATAGATTAAGGGGTTGGCAAACTTTTTCTGGAGAGAGTCAAATAGTAAATATTTTATGCTTTGCAGACCATGTAAATCCTTGTTGCATAGTCTTCATTGTCACTGGTTTTCTTTCGTTTTGTTTTTAAAAACCTCCCTGAAATGTAAAATCCATTCTTAACTTAAAATCAGATGCTGGTCGCTTTTCAGCAAGTTGCCAACCCCAGGGAAGTTTGTGAAGTCCTGGGCTGGCCTCCAGCCTCCCTGCCTGCCCCACTTGAAGGAGAAACCTGAGCTCAGGGTTGAGAGACAGGTTTTGTTTTTTCTCATAATGCTCCTTGAGAGATAGGCAAGTGAATTATTTAGGCTACAAATGAGACATTTTTAGCAGTCAGACTAAAAGCCGGCTGTCCTGGCTGCTGGAATGTGGGCTGCTCTGTTTCTCCCTACCCTGGAGATCCTGCCCTCCTGCTCTTCTGCATCATCCATGTGAGCTGGGATGAGCCTGAGAGCGTGAGAACCCTGCTGCACAAATGCTCCTGAGCTGCCAGCCCCAGCCAGCCTTTCCCACAAGCCCTACTTCAGTCAACATCCTGGCTCCTACCTCCCCTGAGCACTCACATCTCCACTTCCAGAGAATACTCCTTTCTGTGACATAGGTTCATTCACTGTGTTTACTCCTCAGAGCCTCATTTCCTCCTGACCTATTCACGTTTCTTTGGTGGGCTTAGGGGTTGAGTATTCCTTATATGGTGAGAAAGGCCTCTGACAGCAGAGGGTCTGGCTGAGAAAGGCAGCAACAGCTACTCCCTGAGCTTTGCTTTACAATGAAGTCAAAGTTGTATGTTTTCTAGCTATCACAATGACCACCATGGTTTGGCTTTCTTTTCTTCCATTGGTAATGGGATCTCAAATTTTTTTGAAATTTCTGGTCCCCCACCCCCTCATCTGTACAGATCTTTCTCCGTCCGTCCCTCCCTTCCTCCCTCCCTTCCTTCCTTCCTTCCTTCCTTCCTTCCTTCCTTCCTTCCTTCTTCCCTTCCCTCTCTCTCCCTCCCTCCTCCTCCCTCTTTCTCTCCCTTCCCTCCCCCCCCACTCTCTCTATCTTGTGGTCGCTTAAACTCAGGACCTCATTCTCTTGCTTGGCTTTTGCATTCAAGACTAGTACTTTACCACTTATACCGCCCTTCCACTTCTGTGTTTTGGTTGAAAATAAGAGCCTCACAGACTTTTCTATTCCATTTGGCCTTGAATGTGGTTTAGGTAATATGCCTAAAGTAAAACAGCAGATTGGTGACATATACTGCCCAGTGACACAGATAACTCGTCCTTTTCACTGCTGCACATGACTTCTTTTTTATTTTGCCAGTCCTAGGGCTTGAACTTAAGGCCTGAGCACTGTCCTTGGGCCTTCTCAGGGTTAGAGTCCTACCACTTGAGCCATGGCACCACTTTCAGCCTTTTCTGTGTATATGGTATTATGGAATCGAACCCAGGGCTTTGTGCATGCTAGGTGAACACTCTACAATTACTCCATTCTCCCAGTCCCTGCACATCATCTCTTAACTCTAAACAGATGGAACACTGGAAAGAGGCCATATTACACTATGGATGAATGTAAAAGTCTCATTCCAGAATCATTCAGGTCTATAAATGCAAGGGGAAGAAGAGAGAATAGTACATACCAAAAGAGAAAGAAGACAGGAGGAGCTGACATCATTTATTTAGAACATAAAAACACCAACACAGGGCTGGAGGTATGGCTCAAGTGATAAGAGTGCCTGCCTAGCAACCTAAGATCCTGAGTACAGACACACACACACACACACACACACACACACACACACACACACACACACACACACACTGGGGCTTGAATTCAGGACCTGGGCATTGTTTCTGAGCTTTCTTGCTTTAGAGTGGTACTCTACCACTTGAACAATGATCCACTTTTGTATTTTTGGTAGTTAATTGGAAATGAATCTCATGGATTTTTCTGCCTGGGCTGGCTTCACAATGTGATGCTAAGATCTCAGCCTCCTTAGCTAGCAGCACCCAACTTGCTCCTACATTCTAAATCAGGATTCTAGACTATATTTCCAGCTTTGTAAAAGGCTCCGTGTGTATGATTCCAGACCATTATAACCGTGCTCAAAGGGATTTAAATCCCCCTCAAGCTGAAAACTCAAGGGGTGTAGAGCACCTTCAGGTTATTATCAGTGCTTCAGGGCAGTCTTGGAAGGAACTGGTATTAGCCCTTGTGGCTGGAAATGTGTCTTGCAATCCTAGAGGGATTTTGGGATATGATGTATCCCACTTCTATCATAATCCCAGTGTGACATTTTTAGGATACAGTGAGCCAGGCAAAGAAGATCATCTAAGGCCACAAAACAAAACAAAGCAAAACACAAATAACAAATGCACGTGTTGGGATTAAAGGAAAAGATGTGAGAAAGAGTAAATAAGCTATCTGCTGGAGCCATAGCATTGAATTACAATTCAGTGAAGGGATGCACCCATTTATTCCCCTGTAAGAATCTATGATGTAAGTGTAATTAACACCAGTTTACAAATAACAGATGTCCCAAGGGAATGAAAAAACAAAGCTCATGGCTTTGATTACTGCTGTTATACTGACTGGGGAGTTCAGAGTAAGGAAAAGGCATAAGAAAAGTGAACATTGAAGGCAAAACTTTACTAAATTTTGAACTTTATGCTCATGATTTTTTTTTGCCAGTCCTGGGCTTGAGCTCAGGGCCTGAGCACTGTCCCTGGACTTTCTCAAGGCCAAAGCTCTACCACTTGAGCCTCAGCACCACCTCCAGCTTTTTTCTATGTATGTGGTACCGAGGAATCGAACCCAGGTCTTCGTGCATGCTAAGCAAGCACTTTAACCACTAGGCCAAACTCCCAGCCCAGATTTTGTTTACAACTTGTTCTTGATTATTTGAGCCATGCCTCTACTTCTGGTTGTTTTGCTAGTTAACTGGAGATTAGAGTCTCCTAGATTTGTCTACCAGGGCTGGCTCCAAACCTCAGTCCTCAGATCACAGCCTCTTGAGTCACCAGTGCACCAAGCTAGGATGGATTTTTTTTTATGACTTGTCTCATTTAACTTCATGGTTTTTTCATAGAGCTATTGGCATCCTCACTTTTGCACACAAGGAATGTAAGCTTCAGAGGTTCAGGAGAGTTTGCCAAAGATAACAGAACTCACAAGCAATAGAACCAGAGTTTGCCCAGAGTTAAATAAGTCTGTTCAACTGTCAAGCTCATCACACCCTTTCAGGACACATGAGCTGTGTTCTGGTCATTTCCTTCAAAATGAACTATCTGAGAAGGTAACTATAACCACTCTATACATTATCTCAACAATAAAAACAGAAAAGAAAAAAATGAACTATCTGACTAAGATATGGAACCAACCCAGATAACCCTCAGTAGATGATTGGAATAAGAATATGTGGTACTTATACAAAATGGAATTCTATGCTGTCATTAGAAAAAAATGGCATTTTCCTATTTGTAAGGAAATGGAAAGACTTGAAAAAAATCATATTAAATGAAGTAAATCAGACCCAAAGGAACATAAGCTCCATGGTTTCCGTCATTTGTAATAATTAGTACACATCTAGGACTCTCCTAGCAGAGGATTACAATAGCTCAAAAGCTATGTACATAAGGCCATATAGAATGAGACTAAATGAAATAAACTCCAGGATATGGAAACAAGAGGTTTATCTTTTTGATTATTGTTCTTAATGTGCTATGTTATTTCTTTTCTCTTTTTTTCCCCTTATGATTAATCTCATGTGGTTACTATATCTGAGTTTGTTACCTGGCATATTGTAATATGTTTATTTGAAATAGGGAAGGGAAAGGGGGAAACAAGATGATTGGCAGGGTGTGGGGGAGGGAAATGGGGACAAAAACATGAGAAGTGATATCAATGTGCGAGAAGTAATACACCCACTACCTGATGAATGTAACTGTAACCCCTCTATCCATTACACTGACAATAAAATAAAATTTAAAAACAAACAAAAAACCTCAAAATGAACTGTCTGAGCATTCCTCAAGTCATACATAGGAAAGGAGCAAGAAGAGAGGAGGGTTCTGTGGGTAAACAAAGAAAGAGAACTGGACCCAGCCTGAGTGCCAAGTCAGCCAAAGCTGAATGAGAAGCAGCCTGGAAAAGTGCTGTGTGTGTGTGTGTGTGTGTGTGTGTGTGTGTGTGTGTGTGTGTGTGCGTGCGCGCACATTGAAGGGAAATCTGAACAGAGGTTGAGTGGAAGTAGCTGCAAAGAAGGCTTGAGGCAAGTTCAAATAAGGAATGAACCATGGCCAGAATACAAAGGGTAAGGAGATGAGGAGAGGTGATGTTGCCAGTCAGCCTGGGTGAACCTGGGAGAAGCTAGACACTTTAAAAATGTCTTCACACAGAATCCAGCATTGAATATCCAGTGGGACTTCTGTTAATGGTATTTTTAGGGGCTGCCATTTTTTTCTTAGTCCACTGTAAGATCACTGTGAAGTGTTTGCTGATAGACTGGTGGTTCTGGGGGACTAGTTATCCAGGAATTCTTGCTGAAGAGAGACCATACTGCCCTGGAAGGAGAGGCTGCTAGGGTGCTCAGGGAGGGTGGTGGACATATGCAATTTGGCTTCTGAGCCTTGTCTTCCCTTTCACTCAGTTTCACTGTCCCAATTCTCTTATACTTTTCTTTATGCATTTGAGTTCACAGGCCAAGCTTGGAGTGCTGGAAGCAGTCTGAGCCCAGCTAGAGAGAAGCACATAGTGGAAAAGCTCTTTTGAAATCCTCACTCCCCCACCCCTAAGATGTTGAAACAGATGTTCAACAGGTGGCCCCTCAGACCATCTGAGGTCCTTCTAACACTTGGAGCAAAAAACAGGAATAGGGAGAGCTTCAACCAAGTCACACTCCACACAGTCCGCAAGCCTTGTGAAGGGGCACAGCCAAAAGACATCCACAGCCAAGAAGATGGGAAAGCTGCCATCCTCTAGGTGGGAGAGGGCAGTTTGCTCTGCTGCTTGCTCTTGGGAGGTCTCTTGGCGACACACACACACACACACACACACACACACACACACACACACACACGCTGGCTACTTACATAGCCTTCCACCAGCTAGGGGGCCCTGCAACTCCTGTTCGCTTTTAGTTGCTGATTGTTAAAGATTAAGCTGATGTTAAGCTGATTACACATCAATAATCTTCCAAAAATTCCTTTAATTAAGTTTACTTAGAAACAATTGGTAGCCATTAATGGTTTCCCTCATTTGTCATAATCAGTACAAACCTTGGGCTCTCCTAGCAGAGATTTACAATAGAACAAAACCTAGATACATAAGGCCATATAGGATGATGCTAAATGAAAGAACCCTCCAGGATCTAGAAACAAAAGCCTTATAATGAGTGATTGTTGTCCTTAATATAATGTTATCTCTCATCTCTTTTGCTGTCCCTTAGCTATCTCATATTGTTACAGTATTTTACCTTGTTATCTGATATATTGTATATATGCTTATTTGGTTATTTGAAATAGGATAGGAAAGGGGGGAAAACAAGATGAGGGCAGGGGTGGGGGGAGGGAAATGGGGACCAAGACATGAGAAAGGGTATCAATGTATGTGAAGTAATGCACCTTCTATCTGGTGAATATAAAGTAACCCTTCTGTTAATTACAATAAAAAAATATATGGAAAAGAAAAAAAAAGAAACAATTGGTAGCCACTAGCCAATGACAAGATGTCAGAGAAGGGAAGGGTGGGTGGCAGAGTGCGGAGGGGCATTTGGGGGTGTGTTGCAAAACTTGTAGAGGGCTTCTGTCTCTGAGCTAAATTCGGGACAAAGCTCCCAGGACAGACAAACAGTCCCTTGCACAGTGTCCCTCCCCCGCCCCTGCACTCCCCGACTGAGGCTGAGCACTCATTCCCGGGGATTCTTCTGCTTTACCAATGGCCTCCACCCCCTTTACCCCCCACCCCCCCGGCCGCCCCAGCACTCTAGGCTAGCACTCTACCACTAGAGCCACAGCACTACTCCGGCTTTTGGAGTGGTTAATTGAACATCCGAGTCCCAAAGACTCTTCTCCTGGCTGGCTTCGAACCTCACTCCTTAGCTCTCAGCCTCCTGGTGTGACAGGAGAAAGCCGCCCCGGCCCTCTTCATCACCATCCCGCAGGCCCCAGGGCGGCCAGGCGGGGCCCCCGGGGAGGGGCCGGCTGTCCCCACTGGGGTGGGACCCTTGGGATGCTCCGCTGGAGCCCGAGAAGGGGACCGCGACCTCCTCCCGCAGGTCCTGGGGACCAACTGGATGGGGAGCACGGCGGGGGGACCTCAGGTCCTCTGGCTAATCTGGGATTCCTCTCCATGCGGGACTGGGCAGCATGCAGGCCCAGCCTTCCGTGTGTAGAAATGGAGGGTGCAGAGGTGCGAGTGCTTTCTGCCCCAAGCTGAAGCTCATTGAAAAGCTGTGCCTATGTATGTATGCATGTATGTATGTATTCATTCATTTAGTGAACTTTAAGGTTGGGTGCTGGTGGATCACACTTGTAATCCTAGCTCTACTCAGAGATCCCAGTAGCTCAGTATCCGTGTTCGAAGCCAGCTCAGGCAGACAAACTGGAGAGGCTCCAGACCTTCTTATAGGCTTACTTAGATGAGCCTGAAAGGCAGACAGGAAGGAGTCAGGCAAAGATTGTCAGCACGCAAACATTTTTTTTTAAAAAAATGGAGTCAAACAAGATGAGGGGTGGGGTGGGGGAGAGGGAGAAAGGGTATCAATGTATGTGAAGTAATGCACCTTCTATCTGGTAAATATAATGTAACCCTTTTACTAATTACAATAAAAAATATATGGAAAAGAAAAAAAATGGAGTCAATGAAGGACCTGCCTCTTTCTCCTTAGGCCACTCTTTCTATGTATCCAGAAATGGAATATGAAGGATTGACTCCCGCCCTGTTTTCCTAGATGCACAAAGATACTAGGCAGGCCATACAAGCAGACAGCCTGACTCCAGCAGGGCAATATATCTAAGTCCTGCTGTAAACATTCTATCCTGGACCCAACAGAGAAGCCCCCACCTCCGTTGAACTAGTGGCTTTGCATTAACCTCTGCCTCTTTGCTCAGACCCCATAAAACCCAGCTCCTGTTTCAGCTCTGACACACAGTCTCCAAACCTGTGAGAAGGCTATGTCCCTCCATACTCTATCTCAATAAACAATCCTAGCTGTGGAAGATCGAGTCTGGCCTGTTTCCTTCCTCTTTCCATTTTCTTAACAGTCAAACTCTTTTTGTAATTATCCTCACTGACTGTTATTACCTCGCGTTTGAAAACAGTGCCTGATGTTGTAGTTATTGTTAGAATAAGGGTAATTGTCAGGGAAGCTAATCCTTACTGGAAGAAATCTCTATGGAAAACTGGGTCACTGGAGTTCCACTCTTTCCAGTGGCTCACCTTTGTAATACTAGCTACTCAAGAGGCTGAGATTCAGAGGGTCATAGTTTGAATCCATCCCAGGAATAAATCTGAGAGACTTCATCTCCAAAATAACCAACTGAGACCTGATCTGAAAGTGTGGCTCAAGTGATAGCATAAGGTCCCATCTTCAAACCCCAACAGAGCAAAACACAAAAACAAAGGTAGTATCTGATTTTGTTACCTGGAATATTGTACATACATTTATTTGTTTATTTGAAATAGGAAAGGGAAGGGGGGAAAACAAGATGACTGTGAGGGGGTGGGGGGAAGGAAATGGGGACAAAACATGAGAAGGGGTGTCAATGTGTGAAAAGTAATGCACCTACTACCTGATGAATGTACATACATTATCCCAACAATTAAAAAAAAAGTAAAAAAGCAACAAGCACAACAAAACTTGGCCAGAGATGAGGTTCCCCAGCTGGCCTGAGGTGTACCTTGCTTTGAATGGTTCGTTGGAAAATCTTGGTGTATATGCCAGGCACCTGTGCAGCTCAGGTCAGTTAGCCTTTCTGGAAAGGTCTCCAAATCCATTGTTGGGGAAGGCAAGGACTTTAGAATCCACTGATCTTTTAACATTCCTTGCAGAAAAAGCTTTGCACGTTTCTGGATATGTGTTTAATTGGTACAAACATTTGGCACTGTCAATTTCTATATATTTTAGGAAAAGGTGGAAAGATTGGAAAATCCAGTAATCTGCCAGTACGAGATCAACACATAATTTTCCTTGAGCTTATTATAATTCTGTTCTTCAGATAAACAGTTTGCTCCCAGACTATATAGCTATTAATATCTGGTGATTAGATAGCAGGGCCTTGGAAATACCAGTTGATCTGAGACCTGGGAAGACCACAGACCTGAACTTCAGGGGTCCACAGACCAGGGAATGCAAGCCCCACTCAGCATGTGATTCTATTTCAGATCCTCAATTTCCAGGGTCTTCTGGGCTGATCTACTTTGTAAGTCTCCTTAAAGGTCTTTGTTTGCCTGTGTCTCAGATCTCAGCTGCCTCCCCTGAGCAGTCAAAATGGTCCAAAGTAGAGATTGAAGGACAGCTGGTCCACTCCTTGGTAGAGAAAACAGGTAAAGAATGTAGAGAGCAGTAAATAATAAATAAATAAATAATAAAGAAAGTGAGAAAAGGCTCTAATAGCCTTCTTGAGGGCCATGTTTCTTCCATCCATACTTTGTCTCTATCTTGTCTTTTCTAATGTAGTAGGCCCACAGTAAGTAGTGATTCTTGTCATGTTTCTTTGGTTTGTGGGCTAAGTACAGACCTGTACCTGAGTTTGTAGAAAAGAATACTCAAGTGTGAGGACAGGGAAGGAACTTGATGTGGGAGGGGTAAATGTGAGTGTGTCTGTATATAGATGGCAGGGTCTATGAGGCAGGGTCTCTGTGAGTTAACAAGTCTACGTTGTCAAGCCTGGTGTGGTGGTGTAGTTCCATCCATTGAAAAGACTGAAATAGGAGGATCACTTTAGCCCAAGAGTTCATGAAGAGGTTCCAGACACACAGAGCTGTAAAAGTTGGGAAAATGTCATGGTGGGACAGAAGTACGGGGGTGGGGGTTACTGTCCTCAATTCTGAAGAACAACCTCAAGAACACCTGTGCTTCATGTTGGCAAAAAATATCACAATGCTTATAACACTGCTGCAATTATTTGTTGGGCCAGGAGTTTTGTTCTGAGTATGCAAACTAAAATTAACCAACAACTAGGATATGTTAGATTGCAACTATTGTTCAGAATTCTCAATTTAAAATTTTTGTATTCATCGAACAACCTAAGATTCATCAAAGCAACTATAAGATACAGTAATTGACATGAAGATGTTAAAGATAGAAATCTTGTAAAATGTACTCATTCATATAAAATACCATTTTATTCAGGTTCTGCTTGACATTAGATTTTGGAATGGGTTCTTCTCTCACACTCTCACACAATCTCAGATCTTATCTAGTTCAAGATATTATTATTATTATCATTACAATTTTTACAAATTAAAAAAGCAGAAGCTCAGAGAGATTAACTAATTTTTTCCAGATAAAACTAAGGAGTAGATAATGGAGCCAGGACTTGAAACAAACTGAACATTCAAACTTTCCCTTTGAACCAGGCTGCTCTTGCTTCTCCTTCCTTCTTCCTTCTCTCTCCCTCCCTCACTGCCTCTCTTTCTTCCTTCCTTTCTTTCTTCCTTCCTTCCTTCTTTCTTTTTGTTCATCTTGGGGTTTGAACTTGGGGCCTAGGTGCTGTCCCTGAGCTCTTCTGCTCAAGACTAGTACTCTATTACTTTGAGCCACAGTACTGTTACCCTTTCCTCCTCCATCTTCTTACCCAGTCTTCCACCTTAGACCTTTGGCAAAAACATAACCACCATTCCCTGAAATTAGGTGACACAAGCCTTTCCCTGAAAATAGGTGACACAGGCTTTTACCTGAACCCAGCTCTATAGAACTGTACTTTTGCCCTGCCTAGCTGCTACTCTGCCGATGAGGTAGCCTGTGAGGTTACTGATATTAAAATTCCTTTTCCTTTGTATGTGACTATGTGTCTAAGTGATTTTCTTGGGGAAGCATTTCAAGTATCACTTCTGGTTTTCTGGTGGTTAGTTGGAGATGTGAGCCTCACTTTCCTGCCCTGGCTAGCCTAAGAGCCTCATGAACTTTTCTTCATGGGCTGTCTTTGAACCATGATCCTAATATCTCAGCCCACTGAGTAGCTAGGATTACAGGTGTGAGCCACCTGGCTTTGCTTCTCATTTCTAAGTTCTTTGAAGTACATGTGCCACCTGGGTTCTCTCCCAAAGAGCACAGAAGTCCAGGACAGAACTAACCCCTTGGCCAATGAGCTAGTGAGAGAGGAATTCAGACAAGGATTCTTCACATAGTAAAACAGATAGGAAAATTTACCAGGAAGAAAATTTCAGGTAGGGCGATAGTATACAGAAAAAAAAGAGGACCTGATAAAAGAGAGAGAAAGGAGATTTATTATTATATGATTTGCCAGTGAACCACTTCTGGGGTACAGATATGAGTATTAGGTTTAAACAGGAGAAGAATTAGAAGGCACATATGTATAAAGACTTCCAGTTACAGATGTAGTTGAGCAAGTCCTTATCTCCTCATCTCTGTTCTGATGTTCTCATTTCAGAGTTGGTGCTGCTGTCATCACCGGAGTGGAACAATCTGGTTTCTCTGAGATGATCTCTTCCGTTGCAGCGTGTGTAGGCTCATCAGTACAAGTACATGTCCTCATTCGGGAGTGATCTGTCTTGCAGACCCTACTGCTTCTTAGGGGTAGGTTCAGTCCCTTGTCATAAAGATATTTTTCAATAGTCTTCTTTTCTGTGACCCAAGATGACTGCAAAATGACTGTGGAGAGGATGACCAAAAACAATGACAAAAACAAAATAGAGGTAGGCTTTTCTTCTGTGTTTATTCATGGTAGCAAAACAGTTTAAGTGCTTGTTACAAAAAGCCCATTCAAGATTGAAAGTAGCCTGTCTCTAGGCTGAGAACAGCATTTGAGTACTTGAGATTGTGAGAAATTCCTTTCCCTTGGTCAGGTCTATAGAGCTGAGCTCACTTGAGTGGGGAAGTTTTGTTTATAGTGCAGTGTTTTCTTCCAGAGACCTGATGACCTTTTCCTCTATTTTAAGTTTTCTTTACATGTCCTCATATCTCAAGGTCAGCTGCTACCCATTAAATAACAGCAGCAGCAGCAGCAGCAGCAGCAGCAGCAGCAGCAGCAGCAGCGGCAGCAGCAGCAGCAGCAGCGGCAGCAGCAGCAGCAGCAACAGCAATAGCTTTCTGACACTTTTTCCTCAAGAGGGCTCAGGAGTCTGTTTGGCGACCGTTTGCAAGGTTTCACCCCCCACCCCAAACTAGCAAATGCACTATATTCAATCCTCAGGAAGGATAAACTAGGGATTTATGCTTAGCAGGACGCTTAGGGAGGGAGAGAAGCCCTGGGGGGGTCTCTCCAATGATTGCACGAAGTTTCTCATCTTGGCTTTGGCTAAGTGTCTTGAGGCTGCAGGAGAGGAGCTGTGGACAGAAACCTCTTCTCAAGGGTGGGGCATTAATGCTTCCTTTGTTTTGGAGGTTTAAGGTGAGTCAGGAAGATGCAACTTTGGCCCTATGGGCTCTCTGAAATTTGACACAGTTCATCTTCCAGAAGGAGAAATCCATTATATATGCACGCACATTTGCTTCCACCACTCACTGTCAGAGACCCATTAATATGTATGCACTACCTCTGGTGCTTCCTATTCTAAAGCCTGAGTCCCCTGTGTCAAAAGGAGCAAAGGAAATATCAACAACCATACCCACTTCTCTCTCCTGGCTCATCTCCCAGGCTGATCCTTTCCCTCTGCTCTGCTTTGCATCTTGTCTGAATTGCTCTTTGTTGTTCAGTGCCATCAGTTCCTGTCCAGGGCAGTTCAGTGTCATGGTTTTCTCTATTTGGGACCTCTCCTTCCAGTGTGCACTGATCCACTCAAGCTCTCAAGCTCCCAGCAAGAGCTGCAGATCATCACACAACCATGCCTGTAGCCAGATTCATTTGTCCAGACAGAAATCAGCCAGCTCTGGATATTATCAACTGGAATTACCTCAAGGACTGAAAAGCTAATGATTAAGAGCTAATATTTACTAAATGCTATTCAGACTCTTCACTGTCATCAACTCAGTCGCTAGTCCAGTCTTAAGAGAAAGACAGTATTGTTAGCAGGCAAAGAAAACAAGAAACAGAGAGTATAAGAAACTTGTTCAAGGGCCAGGAGTATGGCCTAGTGGTAGAATACTTGCCTCACTTGCACAAAGCTCTGGATTGAATTATTAGGTACCACATACACAGAAAAAGCTGAAGTGGTGCTGTGGCTCAAGTGGTAGAGTGCTAACCTTAAGAAAGCTCAAGGACAGTGCCCAGGCCTTGAGTTCAAGCCCCAGGACTGGCAAAAGAAAAAAAAATTAAGAAAAAGAAAGTAAAGAGAGAGAAAGAAACTTGTTCAACTTCATTCAGCTAGAAAGTAATAGATCCAGAAGCTGGATGTGGCTCAAGTCGGGTGCAGGGTGGGGCGGGGGGGGGAGAGAGAAAGACAGAGACAGAGAGAGAGGAAAGAAAAGTCAAAAGTGATAAAGCCAAGTTTCATAGTCTCACAAGTTAAACACTCATACCAGCTCATTTTCTGGTTTTAAACAAATAGAAAGTCAGACAGGAAGCTGAAGTACATGGCTCATGCCTGTAATCCTAAGTACTCAGGATGTTGAGGCCCAGGCAGGAAAGTCTTTAAGACTCCATCTCCCAAATAACCAGCAAAAAAATGGAACAGTGGCATGGTCTAAGTGATAGATTATTAATCATGAGCAAGAAAGCCAAGTAAGAGCATGAGACTCTGTGGTCACTCAAGACACACCTCTAGTTCAGCTTTTTACTGGTGAGCTGGAGACAGTCTCTTGGATCTTTCTTCTCAGACTGGCTTTGAACCGCCTGAGTAGCTTACGTATGTGAGGCAGCGGTGCCCAGCTCCTATTCCAAAAGGATAATGCATCCTGAAGTCCCTTTTTCATCTGGCTTCCTCCACAGCTCCCATCTGCTTTCTCCATGCCTAGAAATAAGGAGATATATGGGGATAGAAAAAAAGAAGCTCAGCTAGGCTGCTGACGAACTGGACATTGCTTATTGAAATTTCCCCTCTAAATGTAGCTACGGGGAGGGGGCTGGAGGTTGCCAAAGGCTCTGATGAAATTCAAACAGCTGGAGAAGAGGCTTTAACAGGACCTACTGAATGCAAATCAATAATCCAGCACTTCATCAAGCTGAACCAGATGCTGGGCAGAGGGAGTGTGAGGGGATGCCAGGAAACAGAAATGACAAGAGATTAGCAACCTCTTTTCTTGGAGTAAGAAACAGGTACAGCGTCAGGCACAATGGAAAAGTCTAGCCTGCAGTCAAAGGTGCAAGCGGTGTGTCTCCTATTTAAACAGCACAGCCCTTAGTTGGAGCTCACCCATTTGTTGATTCACTACTTGAACATTTACTAAGGACCAACCAACTAAGCAGGTACCAGGCATTACTCAGAGCTAGAAAATGAGGTCAGGTTCTGTAATCTAAGACTTACAGTGTTGAAGTCAACATACTGACTGATGAAAGAATAAAGGGTAGGCACTCTGCCAGAAGGCAAAGTTCTACATCTTGGGATGTACAGAAACCATGGCCAGTTCTACTCAGCTAGATCTGAAAAGATTTTATGTACCAAAGTGAATCTTGAGGGTTTGCTAATAGGAGAAGAAGGAAAACCATCCCAACCTCAAGCACAGTGATGCTAAGTTTCCTGGATACGTGAACATGACAGGTGTTGAGTTAGTTATTTTCCTCATCCCTGAAAATAAAACTCTGATACAAAATAATTAAGAGAAGAAATGATTTATTTTAACTCATTGTTTCAGAAATTCAGTCCATCATGGTGAGAGGCCAAGGCAAAATAAAGCAGTTCATATCACAGTACCAGGAAGCATAAGACCTTCGGAGAGCTGGTCAGTTCCTTGAGCCTTCTACAAAGGGGGTGTAGAAGCCCCCAGTGAAACCACAGCCTGTGATCAAAGCAGAAGTCCCCACCTTCACAGCTTCAGCATACATAGGTGAGGCAAGATTTTGGCCTAAGTCTTTATTGACTTATCACAAACAAAATTAAGAACAAAGGCCAAGTAATCTTCATATGTAATAAAAGAATACTTTATGAGTAATATTGAAGTGCTTATTGGAATCAACATTATGTTAAAGTATTACCGGACCCATTAAAAACTCTCAAGAATTGTGTGTGCGTGTGTGTGTGTGTACACATATGGGCAATTAGACAATCACAATCATAATCTGTGGCCCAAATGTGGGACTTTAAAATTTTTTCCCAGTCCTGGAGCTTGAATTCAGGGCCTGAGCACTGTCTTTGAGCTTTCTCAAGATTAGAGCTCTACTACTTGAGCCATAGCACCACTTCTGGCTTTTTCTGTGTATGTGGTAGTGAGGAATTGAACCCAGGGCTTTGTGAATGCCATGCAAACACTCTACCACTAGTCCACACTTCCAGTCCCAAGTGTGGGACTTTTGACCCCTTAATGTAGCAAGAGATGGACAACTCCCTCCAATGAAATAGCAAATGGTCAGAGGTTCCCTATGCCCAAGCCTTGTTCCACCTCTGCCCTCAATCATCACTACTCTCATGTTCTTTTAGTCCAAACTATACCTTCAAAACCTTTGTTTTTAATTCACATAAAGTTTAATCAGTCAAGTTAATGAAAATATCAAAAATTTTGAGTTAGTATATGGCAGAGGGAATTTAACTTCTGTTGCAAATAATACAGTATTTGGCATTTCCATTATCGTCCAGCTATGCTGCAGAAAGAGCAATTACATTAAACCTAAGTTCATCAGAGTCACGCTCCATAAACTTCTTGCAAACTTCTATGGCATCCTCTAATAACGTTTCATCACTAGTTTCCCTGTGGTTAATTGGAAATGGTTTCCGCCCATCTAATTCATAGAGATGCCCATCTACATAAACTAATGCAATAAAATGAAGACCTACTTTCTCATCTAGGCTTGGTGCCTCAGTCTGACCTTCATGGGCACTGGTCTCATGAGTAATTCGAATGGCGCCATAGTTCTCTAGGTATCTGGCTTGTTCTTCAGGGCTCATGGACACAGACTCCTCCAGGAATTTTTTCAACGTTGATCCAGATTCAAAGTTCATCTTGTCTTTGTTGTTCACCATAGCATGGATTAACCCAGTTGTGCCACAGGCATTGCTGACAGTTTGCTTCATGAAATACACTGATGAGGTAACATCCTATCCCTGAGATTTAATTTTTTCTTCCTCCTCTGTTCTGAATACTTCATACCTTTCTGTAATAGGGAAGAGAAGTAACACTGCACACACTGGTCTTGGCACCATGCTAAGAAGTTTAGGATCCATCCCGTAAACATCAACAAATTGCCATTCAGGATGTGGATTTAACTGTTTGACCTTGGGGTTGACCTTGATCTTAACTGTTGGTGACCTTGGGGTTGGCCTCCAGCGGCAGCCAGCACTCACCCTCCATGGCTGCTCCACCTGGCCCCTTGCCACCTCTGACAGCCGCCACCATCACCTTCAAAACCTTTTACCTCTACCAATTCTCCTCCTTTTCCCCTTTCCTTCTCCCCTTGACACTGGATCTCAAAAAAACACCAACATTCTATATTTCTCCATGATTGTTAGGAGTGGAGGGCACTATGTGTGTACATGCTCTATTTGCTATGATTGATATGGCCAAAATTAAATAGTGACTTTTAGAAAGTCCTATTAAATGAGAGAGAGAGAGAGAGAGAGAGAGAGAGAGAGAGAGAGAGAGAGAGAGAGAGAGAGAGAGAGAGAGAGAGAGAGAGAGCCCCAAATCAGACACCAGCTCTTGGCTATTGCCATACATCCCCAAAATAGACTGCCCTGTGCCAGACCACTCCTGAAATAGGTACCTGGCTGATCTCCTCCTCCTGGTGTCCTAGTGGCTGTTTCTGTTGTGGCAAAGATGGACACTGGGAAAAAGCTTGCCCCAATTCTGTCCCCCCTCAAGCCTTGCCCACTTTGTAGTTCATGGGGACACTGAAAAATGGATTGTCTCCAGAAGCAAAGCCCTCGCTCCCTGGTACAGCCAGACCCAATGTTCTCCCCTCCCCCCCCCAGCTGGAATTAGTTCTTTTCTTTTCCAATAGTCTACTCACTTGAGGATATGGATTCTTAATTTCTCCCTCAAGGCAAAACTCCTCTAAGAGGTTGCAAAAAGCCCCTGAGGAACTCTTTCCTCTCATGTGTTCCCTAACTGCAGCTATCCAATTGTTCCCATATTCCCCTCCTAAACCTTTCTGTACCTTCATTCTCGAAAAGAAAAAAAAAATTGTGGTAGTCTAAAAATGGGTTTTAAAAACAGAGTTTGGGCTATTCCCCCCCACACTGCCTGCTTAAAAATGCATGATTAACAGGAGGGATTTTGTAAAGACTATGAACTTAAAACAACTCCTAGCAAATTCAGGACACTTCCAAGGATAATAGTTTAGGAGAAATGCAGCCTCCCGGACAGATAAGCCCTTGGACAGAAAGGAAGATGAGAGCCAAACAGAAGTTCCTATCTGCCAACCCCCAGCTTCCACAATGGTCTATGGTGAAATTAGTAAGAAATGGGTATCAATAAAGCCTAGCCAATAGGAATTTAGCAGGATCAGCATCTACCATAACACTGCCAGCAGCACCTTTAGAGTCATCAGTCAAGTTACAGGATTGATAGATTGGGATCCATCATGAAACCCATCATGAAAGGGTTTCAGTACAATCAGGCAACACGAACCTTCCACCAGTGGTGAGATGCCCACCAGGTGTACGGCTTAAACTTCTCAAGGAAGAAGTAACTACATTCTCCAAGGCAATGCTGTTTTCCCTGGACATCATGAATTCCCAAGAAGGAGGCCCCTCCACTTAGTGTTAGGTGCAGAATGGCCCCTCTCCTGAGGAGATGGACATCCAGAAAAGACAAGTGATGGAGCAACAGCAGCACTGCCAAGAGTCTCCCATTTTCCCACCGGGGCATCCCTCATCTGCAACCAGCACCCTGTTCTCATACTCTCATGTAGTGGGCCTCCATACCCACCTCTGACTCCCTAGACTCCCCTCCATCCACAAGGGCTACTCCCCTTTGCCCCCCGCCTCTGCCAGCGAGAGTCTAGGGGGCCAGCCATGATGATGAGAGTTCTGCACTAGGATTGACTGCTGCCCTGAGGCCAAGCTGAGGAGGATGCAGTGGTCAGGGAGGATGCAGTCCCAAAGGTATCTCTGTGTTTGATCTCAACCCCCAACTGGGCAAACAGAGAGAGTGGTGGAGGAGGCCTCATGGAGATGAACAAACAGCTAAACAAGTTAGGAAGATAAATTCTTATTAAAGAGTTAAAATGGAACGGTGACTACCAAGTGTGCTGCTTGTGGAGAACACTTTATCAGTGGAGTTGAAATGAATGAAGCTCCTTTTTGAGTGGGAGCTTTCCAGTGGCCTCATCAACATCCTCCAGTTCTCTCTACCAGTCACCCGTTGCCAGCCCCATTCCTAGCTGTGATGAAGAAAAGAAAGAGATTTCCCTTGAGTAGTAAGAATTGTCTTAATGTGTGTTCCAAAATGGAAAAAAGGAAACATTAAGACTAATGCCCGAATATTTCAAGTAACAGATGGTATGAGTAAGTCTTACACTAAAAACATAGAGCTTATTAGTGAAGTTGTAAAGTTAGTATATAATTAAGTTGGTTATTATTTAAAAACCAATTTAAAGATTTTTCCTAAGAGCAAGATTAATACACTGAAGTCAAACTAGCATCCCATTCTTTATGTCAATCTACAAAAGTAATTGCCTGTATACTATTAAGTTTGTCAGGTTTTTAATGACATGTTTCTTTATGACAAGGCCCTCTAAATGATCACTTTTAAGTAAGTATATAAAACTAAAATGCTGGGTTTTTTCCCTTACTGACTAATACATCTGTTTTCCAATTTTGTAAGCTGCCTTGGATATCAGTCTGAAAAGAACACCCAGCAGGCCTATGTTCCTGCACTCCTCATTATGAAAAAAATGGGTTAGTGATGTCTACAATGGCTGCAATCTTAATTAGTATCCTAATGTGCTATATACATTAAAAATAGCTGGAAAGTTTAATCAGTTACTGTTTTAAAACTTTCATAGTGACTACTGTTAAAGTTTTTGTCATTACAGATTTGATCCTCTTAGTCAGACCACAGAAGGATAAATTACTATTACAAGTGTTTATTGGTCAAATTTAACATTTTTTTTGCCAGTCCTGGGCTTGGGCTCAGGGCCTGAGCACTGTCCCTGGATTTTCTCAAGGCTAGGGCTCTACCACTTGAGCCACAGCACCACTTCTGGCTTTTTGCTACATATGTGGTACCGAGGAATCGAACCCGGGTCTTTGTGCATGCTAGGCAAGCACTCTACCACTAGCCAAACTCCCGGCCTTAACTTTGTTTTTAATATGTTCAAGATAAGCCCTGTTTAAAAACTATTTATATTGATTTCCTTGTTGCTTAGATTGGCAATGAAAGAATTTATTGGCGCAGATTCTCACTTGACCTGTCAGTCAAAACCCTCCCTCCACCCTCTATGGGATTTGATCAACTGGGACACCTTATCCCAGCAACAAGCAAAATGCCACTGGGACATTATCCCAACAAGGAGAAGACACCTAACCAACCTACCAGGACAAAGCTTATTCTGGTGAGGAGAGACCATCCAGAACAGTTGACTCCTAAATGGAGTCACTTGTGCTTAGCCTTTCAAAAAGTGACTAAAGCCACGAGGTCAAAAGAAAATAGTTCATAAGCATTTAGTACGCATACCTATCTATCTTCTAAATGATAGGAACTTACACCCTTGCCTTTCTGTTACCCATTATTTTTTATTTATAGTAGAAATGATAGGTTTGTATAGTGAGGGATAGTTTAAAAGTATCAAAAAGGCCACAGAGGGAGGTAGGGGAAAAAGCTCAGTCTCAAGCATCTGCTCAAGTGTCTAACTGGCAGTAAATCAAGGCCCTCTTCTAGGACCTCAAGATAAGGACCTGGACATTTAAAACCAATAGGTATTACATAAAAGTTAAATGGGTGTGTAGTCCAGAAACCCAGAGACTGTTGCCCTCGTCCTTTGGGATCTGCATACTCAGATTATTGCTATCTTGCCTGCTGGCTATAATTAGTGTGTTCTAAAAACTAAGGGGCAGGCAGGTGGTGGCCCTGAGCCTGAACCAGCCTCATCAACAGGGGCCACCCTGCCCTGGCCTGTCCCCTGGTGCTTCAAGGCCACTGGCTGTGAACACAGGCCCTGCCATGACCAATTTTAAATTGAGCATCATGCAGCTCAGCAAGGAGACAGAGAAGACCAAGTGATAGATGAGCAAGACATCTCCCCGGTGGAGAGCCACTCCTTTGAGGCCTCTCCAACTCCTCACTTTTACTCTATCCTTGGCTCCAAAGATAATGGCTGTATAAATTATATGGCACTCAGAGTGGCCTGGGCTGGCAAAGATAAGGACATGTATCACAGAAAATGCATGTCACAGGTAAGGATATATATCATAGGAAATGGAGTAAAGACTCAAAATTGATGGACATCAGCAAACTGGCTCTGTCAACTTGCCTCCTCCTCTACTGATAGCCCCTGCTCAGGAGAAGGTCTTGGGTCTTGCCATAACCCAGGTCAGCCCTCTTTATAAACCACTATCCCAAGAGAAGGCCTTGGGTCTTGTCATGTCTCAGGCCAAACCCATCTTTCTGGGACCACCACACAGGAGATGGTCTGGCCTGTTTTAAACAAACCAGTACAGTCTGCTGTCATGTGGCCACTGCTCTGGAGAAGGTCTAGCTGGATTCAGATATATCAATCATAATCTGACAGGGAGGAGAGAAAGAGGGGGAGGATAGAAGCAACATAAAGCAACAGCTCAGGATCACATAGGGGACAGCCAATTTCTGGGTCTTGCTGCTCATTCTTCTGAGTGGCCTTTACTTTCTCTTTACTAAATAAACATCTTACAACTGTGCTCATCATTCCTGGCATTATTTCTATACTACTAGAGAACAAGAACCCACAATGCTTGTGTGTGACCTTTGTAGTTCTACACTGGGAGGGTAAAGCCTAAACTTGGTACATGTGTATGTGTGTCTGTGGGGGTGGGGGAAATAGGTTCTGTTTACTATTCTAAGAAATTTGATTTTTGATCCATCCAGTATACTAGTAGATGATTTTGGACTTTACTAGGACCATATTTTAATTTTTTTAACCCATTGTAAATAATTTTCACCTTTTTAAAATCCCAGCAGAAGAAGTCACATGCAAACAGGCCTTTTATATCCTCTTACCCATGGTGATTAACATCTAAAGAAGGTGTAGTAGGTGAGGAGATAATTAATAAATTATTTTTTACTTTGTACCACCTGGCTTTAATGTCTGAGTCTGATCTTTTATGATTAAAACAATATTATCTAATCCATTGTTTTTGCCAATAGTAAGGCTTGAACTCAGGGCTTGACTTGCTTGGCACTCTACCATTTGAGTCACAACTGCAGCCCAGCTTTTGCTATTTATTTGGACATGAACTCTTCTGCACTTTTCTGCCTAGACTTTGAAGAACAGTGTTTTGGATCTCAGTCTTCTGAGTAGCTAGGATTGCAGATGTGAGCCACTGGCATCTGGCTTTTAATTCCCTGTCTTCTTATCTGTTTATACTGCTTCATTGTCTCAATTTCCTAAAATTAATTGCCCAATAATTCTTGATTAGTATGTGTCTGGAACATAATTTTTCAAAGAAAGGCAAATTTTGTGATTATTAAAATACTTGGCTTCCTGCTCATTACAGTTGTACAGAGAAGAGCCATGCAGAATTTCACAATAAGAGAAAATCTGGAGTTAAAGAGTCAATACACCCCCTGAGCAAGGTTAAACTGTGACATCCTGCTTTACAACCTACCTGGGCTGTGAACTCCCTGCCACTTTTGTTTAGTTAAGAGATATATGCCACCATCTTCTTATAGCTGGAGTTGTCTCCTTATCTGGTCAGTACCTAATTTTCCTGGACTAATTAAATAGATGTAAAATTTAGTTTCTACCTTTAAAAACTCCACTTAACTTCCCTTTGGGATAAAGCCTTCCTTTATAAATGGTGATACACATTTCTACCCACTGGCTTCAAGAAAGGGCCTTCAAATATCTCAGTGTGTGGTGTTCCTCTGTTTCAGCTCCCATGGGCATAACATTATTATCTAAGACCACACATTAAAGATGTTGCACATAGTAAAATTTTACAGAGTTTATTTGTATAATCATTCTTGAATTATATAGTACCAAATCACTAGCAGTTTGGGCTCTGATGTGTGCTTGGTAAGACTTCAATGAGCTGTTCAGAAAGTAAGATTAAAAAAAAGTATTTGGCTCACAAAAAAGAAAATATTTAATAGGTTAAAGTGGAAAGTCTCTGGGTTAGTTGGTAATTTCTAATATGTTAAAGTTTTGTTTTTATCATTTTTACTGAATTGGGTTTTAGTTTCTTTTGTATATGTTAAAGTTTTTTTTTAACCATTTTTACTGAATTGGGTTTCAATGTTCTTTTGTAGGACCTCAAGGCTCTGGGGCCATCTTATCCTAGTGACCCACAAATTTTGTGAACATGTATGTGAGTGCACACATACCTGTGTGTTTGATGTCAACAATTATCCCAGAGCCTCCCTGGGCTAGATGAATAGTAACGAGCTACATATCCAGATCTAAACACAATTCATAGCAAGGAGTTTGTCTTACAGGATGTACTTACGTGTTCTTTATTCTTATCTGGGTCCCTTCAACATTAAGGATACGCTAATCTAACTGGCATAAAATCTGTAAGAGAAGGTGCCAGTAGTTCAGGTAAGCTGCCTGCTATTGGTCACTAGGCTGAGGATGCCCCAAGACCTTGGGTTTGTACTCAGAGAAAATGAAACCCAACTTAGTATAAATGGTAACGCAAAACTTTAGCTTATTAGATAGTGCCAAGGCTCTGAGAGCTGCTGGGTAGATGGATTCCCTCGAGGAAATGGAGTCTACTCAGTCAAGAAGGTGCCCTACTTATTTGACAAATGAGTTGCTACCTAGTTATATAGCTCAAAAGTCAGGTACACAGGGCTAAAAGCTTTGAAAGCATTCTGTTCCAGGGTGCAATGAACATAGCCTTAGCTCTTCTAACCAGTTCTTTCCTTTCTCCTTGTCTCAGGCTGTTGCATTCAAACACACACACACATACATATATATGTATATATAATATATATGTATATATTATTTTTGAGATAGGGTCTCAAGAACTTTTTTTCTGAAACATGGGAAAGGGTGACAATGTTCAAGAAGTAATGTACCCACTACCTGATGAATGTAACTGTAACCCTTCTGAACATCACATCAACAATAAAATAAAATGAAATAAAAAAAAAAACCCTTTTTCTGCTTGGCTGGTTTCAGACTGTGATCTTTCCATTCTCAGCTTCCCGAGCAGTATGATAGGCCTGAGCTACCAGCATCCAGCATTCTACAGGTATTCTTGATATCCCCTGAAAAATCATGCTTTTAAGCAAAGCCAGACTTCTCTTATTATAATTATTTTTATTAAAAATTTATTAACCCTGATTTTTGCATCATATTTCAAATGTCATGTTTAACAAAGATACATGACACTGTTACCCTTTGATGAATCAAACTCAGAAGTCAAACATACTTAAACCCTAACTTCCTGGCCAACATCCCAAATATGCCATCAGAACTTTAGAGCAGGTAAATTGATCCCAGTCCTGGTATTGGCAAGAGAAAAAAAATCAAGATGAGAATAGTAAAGGTGACAGACAATCTTATTAGGAAAAGAAATACGGCAGCAAAAGCAACATGTGGCAAAGAGAGCACGTCAGCCCAAGTCAGCCATCTTACACCATCTTGCCCATTGTAGAGCTTAGCCTTGGGTTGAATAGAAAACTGGAGTCCTTGAAGATAGCTTTCTGATGGATGGATCACCGTTCTGTTTGCTGAAACATGCTGGTGCCAAAGATTTAGTGCCCTATATTTCTTTCTCTCTTCCTTTCTCTCTCTTTCTCCCTTCCTTCATTCTGTTCTCTCTACCTCCCTCTCCCTCTCCCTCTCCTTCTCCCTCTCCCTCACCCCCCCCCCCTCTCTCTCTCTCTCTCTCTTTCATTTTTGCCAGTCCAGGGGCTTCAACTCAGGGTCTGAGCACTGTCCTTGGACTTTCTCAGGGCTAGAGCTCTACTACTTGAGCCATAGCACCACTTCTGGTTTTTTCCATGTATGTGGTACCAAATCAAACCTGGGCCTTTGTTCATGCTAGGCAAGCACTCTACCACTAGGCAAAATTCCTGGCCCTTTCTCATCCTTTGTCCTTACTTCTTCATTCTTTTTTTTTTAACCAGTCCTGGGGCTTGTACTCAGGGCCTGGGCACTGTCCTTGGGCTTTCTCAAGGCTAGAGCTCTACTGCTTGAGCAACAGCACCACTTCTGGCTTTTTTTTTTCTACATATATGGTACCAAGGAATTGAACCTGGGTCTTCGTGCATGCTAGGCAAGCACTCTATCACTAGGCAAAACTCCCAGCCCACTTCTTCATTCTTTTGTAGTCTTCTGTCCCCATTTCATTGTCAGTCAGGTTTTGGTTTATCATTTATCCTGTCATCTGCAAGTTGCATAGACTCCTGTTTCCTGACTGCCTGCTTTTCTACTAACTCACATCAATATAGATGTAAGGCCACTTCAGGTCAGTGAATCTGAGGTTAGGAGCAGATATAAGAATGAATTAGCTTATGCTCTGAATCAGGAGCTCTAATAAATTTGTAGATGAGAATAGGTTCTGCTTTTTTCCAGAAGTCTGCTCGATCCCTTTTTTTTTCTGTGATCTTAGTGAGAGAGGAAAGTTCAACAGAAATTAATCAACTGTGTTTCTATCCTGTGCAGTACACCTGTCACCAGGCTTGGGATCGTCTACTAGACTATTGGCTCTGAAATGAACAATTCCTTCTGGTGTGTGGATGACTCCAGGTCTCCACTTCTGTGGAAATGGAAGACGGCTCTGGGGAATAAAAGAGGTTCTCTGCTATAAAAGAGTTAGCATATGAATTTTCAAGTAATTTTCTTCCCTTTGTCCTAGAACCTCAAGAGATTAGACATGCTTACTGACAGTTCTTGTAATTTACATTTCCAAGTAGTATATGAAAGATAATGTATTTCAACAAAGTTCCATTGGCCTATTAAAACAAAATCGCTTTGGGTCTTTGTTTCTTCTTTTGTCACTGGATTTTTAAGTCCCTTAATGCATTGTTGGGGGGTTTGGGGGGGAAGGAGGGGCATTTGGAGGTAAAGAAGAGAGAAAATTAGAGCTGGGACTTATAGAATTAGTTGTGTGTGTGTGTGTGTGTGTGTGTGTGTGTGTGTGTATGAGTGTGCAAGACAGAGAAGCAGACAGACTAAGTAACCTAATTAAAAAGCTAGACTAAGTAACCTAATTGTAATTTCAACTTCCTAGACAGGCAGGGATCACCCTAGGAAGCCTGAAGAGCGGAGGCTTGTCCCCAAGCTTAGCCTTTAACCCAGCCTAGACTGAAGTGGATGCTGTGAGATGAATGGGGTGGATCCTGTCCCCCAGAAAAATGGGAGCTGATCTTGAGAAATCATCTCCGCTCATATCATTATCACAGTTGCTCAAGAATCCTGCTATCTCTCACAGGTTGTAAAAGAAAAAAGAACAGAGGATCTCCATGTTAATGAGGTTAGTGAAGCATCTCTATTTACACCCTTCCACAGGGAGCTTTGTTCTGTCCTCTCAATAAACTTCCCCTTGCCTTCCGAAGCCTGGGGCTTGAATTCAAGTCCTGGGCACTTCCCTAAGTGTTTTTGTTCAAGGCTATCACTCTACTACTTGAGCCACAGCTCTACTTCTGGCTTCTTTTGGTGATTAATTGGAGAGGAGAGTCTCATGTACTTTCCTGCATGGTCTGGCTTTGTCTGGGATCCTCAGATCCCAGTCTCTGTATAGTTAGAATTACAGGTATGAATTACCAGTGCTGGGCTTCTTTTGGTATATGCTTTCCTAAATATATAATACTTCCCTTTGTAGTTATGCAGACAGTGTATAATTATAGTACCAGCAGTCACATGTTTTTCTTGACTCTCAGTGACTCTTTACCATATCTACTTTACAGAAAAGGAAGCTGTCTCTCAAAAGTTAAGCTAGGGGTTTTAACCTAAAGGTTCATGCTTGATTCACATATCACGGACTTTCTCCAAACAATCTTTTGGTTCCTTTCAGAGACTTATTGGGACAATGACATTTCCACTGCCCTCTACTCTTTATCCTCTCCCTCCTTCCCCTGTGTCCTTCATGGCTGGGAAGGGGATAAGGGCTGTGGAGGAGAAGAGAGAGGACAAGGAGAAGATAGAGGGCAGGGAGAGGTAGAAGGGATAGGAAGAGAGGAGGTAGTGTAGGGAAGGATGAAAGACATAGAAGGAGAGGACTGAACTTTACCTACTGCACTGTTTGACTCTTGTCATGTCTACCACAGCCCATGCCTGGAAAAGGGAAAGCTCTCTTTTCTCCCTTGGGTGGAGTAGTCCATCTAGGTAAGAGGGAGGAAAAGGAAAGGGAAGAGTAAGAGGAGGCGAGGAAGGAGGAGGTGGAAGTGGAAGAGGAGGGAGAAGAAAGGAACATAGAGGTGAAGGATGATGACAGAATAGGAGAAAGAGGATGGAGTAGGAAAATTGGAGAACAGATCTTTTATAACTTGGCAAACTACTAATTCCATTATTAACGAGTTCACTTGAAATCCACAAACGTTAGTCCTATGCTGCTTATAATCCTAGCTACTCAAGAGGCTGAGATTCAGAGGATCTAATTTCCAACCAGCCCAGGCAGAAAAGAACACGATATTCAATCTCCAAAATAACCAGTATGTACTGCCATATGTCTTACTTAAAGTTTTCTTCAAAAACCAATATGTCCATGTTGATCCAGGGTCCTGAAATACTTTGTCCATTTTACTCCTTCACTCTTCAGATGCTTCCTAAGCATACCCTATTTCTCGTAGCCTTTTCCTCTTTATATCTAAATATAATTTGTTCAGTGAAACATGATAATCAAGCCTGGTGCTGGAGACTCATAATCCTAGATACTCAGGAGGCAAAGATCTTAGAATCCAGGTTTGAAGCCAGTCTAAACAGAGAAACAAGATTCTTCTCCAATTAATCAGTCAAAAGCAGGAAGTAGAGATGCAGCTATAGTGATAGTGTATCATCCTTGAGCAGAAAAAGCCAATCAATAATGCACCTTCTATCTGGAAAATATAATGTAACCCTTCTATTAATTACAATAAAAAATATATGAAAAAAAAGAAAAAGGCAATCAAGAGCAAGAGGCGCTGTGTTCATGCCCTAGTACTACACCCCCTCGAAAAAGATAATGTGACACAAAGGGTGTCACATTATTGTGGAGGTATGCTTGTTCTAGGAAAGCATAAAATCACTGAGGGACTGTGATATCAATGGGCTAGACTTGAAGAGAGCTGAATGAATATTGGAGGAAGAAAGCACTACAAAGTGGCCAAAGCAGAGTGGGGTGACCAGGCAGGATGCAAGGTACCAGTGAGTAAATGAGTTTTAAAAAATCCTCAGAAATATCTACTATTTTAACTGCCTCCAATATCACTTTATAGGTTTGGAGAGCCATAGATCCCAGATAGAAATTAACATTACATCATTAGGATATATTGCACTGTTTCACTAGCAAAATACAACATGCCCTCTATATCCATGGTTTCAGTAGCCATAGAGTCCACCAACTGCAGGTTGAAAATATCAGGGCAGAAAATATAAATCCACCAATCAACCAACTAACTGACAAAAACAACTGCACTTACATTGAATATGTGCTTTTTCCATTGTTATTCTCTAAACAACACAGAATAGGATACTTATATAACATTTGTATTGTAATTGGATTCTATGGAATCTGCAGATGATTTAAAGTATATGGGAGGATGTATATAGATTCTTTTTTGTTGTTGTTGTTGTTGTCTTTTGTTTTGTTTTTGTTTTTTTTTGTTTTTGTTTTTTTGTTTTTTTTTTTTTTGCCAGTCCTGGGCTTGGGCTCAGGGCCTGAGCACTGTCTTTGGACTTTCTCAAGGCTAAAGCTCTACCACTTGAACCTCAGCACCACTTCTGGCTTTTTTCTATGTATGTGGTACCGGGGAATCGAACCCGGGTCTTCGTGCATGCTAGGCAAGCACTTTAACCACTAGGCCAAACTCCCGGCCTTTGGTTGCTTTTTGAGATAGGCTCTCAGTTTGCTCAGCTGCCTGAACCAGGATTCTTCTATTTATGCTTTCTGTAATAGCTGGATTGACAGGTATTTGCTACCAGGCCCCATTGTTGGTTGAGATGGAGTGTTATGAGCTTTCTTCCTGGGCTAGTGTCAAACTGCCGTCTTCCTGATTTCTGATTTTAGCCTCTTGAGCAGTTAGTATTTTAGACCTGAGCCAATGGCTCCTCAGCTATCTGGGTTAAATTTCTTGGGGCTTGAAATAGCTAGAGTAGTTTGGCTAGAGACTATGACTAATGAATGGTTTTGAGAGTACAGACTAAAGAGAACAAAGTCATTCTCTCCATGATGAGTGAAGAGAAATGAGGGCTGCTCATTGCCTTCCATGTTTCTCCCTTCTCAAAGTCCAATTACTCCTTTCTTCCCTCTGTAGAAAGGTAGAAGAGTTTGATATTGGGAAACGAACATTTGTTAGACTGTTGTGCTTCACCTTCTTGGGCCTTTTACATTGGGTATGATTGGTAGGCTCCCCAGATGAGGTTCCTGCAGTTTCATTAGAGGTCCAAGTGAGAATGACTAAACACTGATCTACACCATCTATCCATGCAAAATTTCCTCCCTCCTTTTCCTGTCCTCCTGGGGTGTGGGGGGGAAGTATGTAGGAAGCAAAAACGAAAAAGCAAAACAAAAACAACAGGGACCAGGAGTTTGGCCTAGTGGTAGAGTGCTTGCCTAGCATGCACGAAGACCCGGGTTCAACTCCTCGGTACCACATACGTAGAAAAAAAGCCAGAAGTGGTACTGAGGCTCAAGTGGCAGAGCTCTAGCCTTGAGAAAATCCAAGGACAGTGCTTAGGCCCTGAGCCCAAGCCCAGGACTGGCAAAAAACCAAAAAACCAAAACAAATAAACAAAAATCCTCCCACTTGTCCCTTGGAACCAATTTCACCCTGGCCGACACTGTACAGTAGATGTATTAGTACCCATGCTGGGTGATCTGCCTTCAATAAATAATGTTGTGTGTTCTAATGTACCTGGCATGAAATATTTAGAGGTATTAATGCATTTCAGCTTAAATAGTCACCAGAGCCTCTGTCCAAATTGGTGGTGAGCTTAGGTCATGTTTCTTTTTTCTTTTCCTTTTCAAAAAAAAATATCAGATATGGAGTGCAGGCTAAAAGTTTCAGGAAAGGGACTGGACAATCTCTACACCCTGTGTAGACATAAGTGATGGTGAGGGGTAGTGGCCCGGGCACTCCTGTTGAGGGTCAGTGATGGTGTCCCGAGCCTAACTCTGACTATCCTGAAGGACTCTGTGTTCCTGTGGTCATGGAAACCAGATTGATTGGGGGCTGTCTTCCCTGATTATTAACTGTAACACTTATCGGCTGCCAGTATTTGAAATATGGGGTACTAATGATGGGATAATGTAATATAGATAATAATACAACACTCAAATTGCTGAGTATCAAGGACTCCATGGGCAGCTCTGACAGCCGAAGATCTGGGAAGGCTGGGCTCAGATGTCTGTTGGTTGACATGTCTATAAATCATGCCTAATAGTAGTGATCTTGATTGGCAGGTGGTAAGTGTGGGAAACTCTGAAGGTAAAACAGCAAGAGTGAGTGAATCCGTGCTCAGTAAGGTAGGGAAGCTATTCAATCTTCTCTTCCCATTTAGGGCATTAAATTAGGAGAAAATTGTGTGTGGGGCCTCTCTTGACAGACAGCAGAATTTCCTTGCCTCATGTTCGGAATATTCATACCATTCCCAGATTATGTCTCACTCTGTCCAGCCCCAGATGAACTACACTGAGAATCTAACCCAAGAGCATGAGGTGGCTGGGGGCGGGGGTAGGAGGCCTAAAAAGAAGGGCAAAGTTACTTAATTCATCTACGGCCTATCTGTCACCTCCACTTCCCCCGTCAGAAACCGATTGGGAATAGGAGGCTTCAGAGATGGAGCTAGCTCTGAATCTCACTTGAAAGCCTAAGTATTTCCTTTCTTTCTTTCTTTCTTTCTTTCTTTCTTTCTTTCTTTCTTTCTTTCTTTCTTTCTTCCTTCCTTCCTTCCTTCCTTCCTTCCTTCCTTTCTTTCTTCCTTCCTTTCTTTCTTTCTCTTCCTCTCCCTCTCCCTCTCCCTTTCCCTCTCCCTACTCTCTCCCTCTCCCCGCCCCCCTTTCTTTCTTTCTTTCCCAGTCCTGGGAAGTGAGTTCAGAGCCTGAGAATCATCCTTGGGCTTTCTCAAGGCTAGTAATCCACTGCTTGAGCAACAGTTCCACTTCTAGCTTTTCTATGTATGGTGCCAAGGAATAAAACCTAGGTCTTTGTGCATGCTAGTCAAGCACTCTACCATTAGGCCAAACTCCCAGCCCCTCCCTTTTTTAAAGCTCAAAAATGGACCTGTTTTCCCCAGTGTGGCTGCTTTCTTAGCATGTGCCTACTTCCTCAAATGTTTGCCATACTCAGTTTCTTCTTAGCGTTCAGAGCCAGGAGGAAGTTTGGGAGAAATTTCAGTGGCAAGACTGTTGTCAGGGAGTATATAAATATATGTGTTAATTATTCAACAATTGACTCTCAGTTTCAAATCCATCCATCACCTGGCCTGTGCTGCTGGAACTAGCACTTGGAAAGCCACAGTTCTGCTTTGCTAGTAAACATCCTGTTAGATTCTGCCAGGAAGACTCACCTCCTGATGGAGGAAGAGAGAACTTGCTTCCTGACCCTATAACATTATCTAGTTTTGCTTTTCTCAGGGCAGAGCAATGAGTCCCATAGCCACAGGTGGTTGAGACCACTTCTTATCTATATCATGGGTATCAACCAGGGATGATTCCTGCAGGCCTAGCACTTCTCTGCCTGTACTTTTCTCTGTTTTTAGTCAATTTTATGTGTTTATGTACCGTAAATGAGCATGGGAACTAGAGATCCAAACCAGAAGGTTAACCCAAGGGCCTCCACCGACCAGGTCCTGGCCATCTATCCCCAAATACCAAATAAAGATTTGGTGAAGGGCAGAGAAAGATTTCTTGTGCCAGTACAGGCAGCTGTGGGAAGAAGTAAAGGAACTCTTCTGGCTCATCTTGGGATACTGACCAGCACTTTAGGTTGACATAGAGAAAGAATTAGTGCTGGGATAATTTTATATAATAATAATAATAATAATAATAATTATTATTATTATTATTATTTAATAGGTATGTATGGTTATTATGCAGGCAAAGTGCCACCTGACTGTTACTTATATTAGCTCCGATCATGTAAGGGCTTCCAGAGGAGGTTTATTCTTATTACTGAAGAGAAACAATCTGGTTTCCATAAGATGAGGCTCTATAATTCCCTTCATAGGGGTGGTTTTGGTTCCTTCTCATAAAGATATTATTGATCAGAGCAGTCCTTCCTGGAACTCAAGAAGACAGAGTTAGAGTAAAGAACACATGTGAAATAGAGACAGGGATGTCAAGCTTTTCTTTTGTTTTGGCCAGGTGAGGAGGTATTAAATTTTAGCAAAAGCAATTGCTTTGACTTGTTTTTAAAATGGCTACTGGGGTTTGAACCCAGGACCTTGAGCTTTTTGGGCAGGTACTCCATCACTTGATCTGTGCTCCCAGCACAAAAGCTATTTCTTTTTGTACTGGGTGGATACTGGAGTGCCTCAAGCTCACTTAGTGTGTTTCCTGATTGGCATTCTAACACTTGTGCCATGCTTTGTGCTTTTTGCTGGTTCATGGACTTTTCTTCCTGGGCTGGCTTTGAGTTATGCTTTTTACCCTTAGTAGCTAAGTTACCAGATACTGGCATGCACTTTAAAAGTAGCTTCTAAGCACCCTTCATACCATAACTCTCAAATCTAATCTCTGACCCATCCTGATTCATTCCTGTACTCCATACTTGTGTGTGTGGTCCCAAGGAATCTAACCCAGGGTTTCATGAATGCTAGGCCAGCACTCTACCACTAGGCCATGCTCCCAGCCCAGAAGTTGCTCCTTTTTGATGACCTCTCTGTCTTAGAGGGAAGGTAGGGCCTCATTACTATCTGTGGGTGCAGATTGAGACTGCTGTGCTGAGGTGACAGCCCGTAATTGTTCATTTGTGACTTCTTAGGGCTCAGCCCAGGTTGGAATCCAGACATTTCAAGGGAAAAGCTTTTCTTCCCTTTTTCCTCTGGTATGTTAGCATCCTGCACGAATTGGAAGGCACATACTAACATAAGTGCATTTGATAATTAGGTTGGTTTTGGCTTCATGAAATGCATCCTGTTTTTCAGTTCAGACAAGAGAAGAAGCTAGGAAACAGAATTATTGCTTCAGGTAAGTCTTGGGAATACAGAGAGCACAAGATGGTGCTGTATCCCCTTAGGCTCCCAGATAAGCCTAGTGAAAGGCGAAAAGGCAGAGGGCAGATTGCCAGGGGCTAGCGGAAGAGGACTTTTCCCCATGGGAACCATTCATAAACCAGGGCTCACGTTTCTTATCTGCTAATTGGGGCTTAAAACCAGAGACCATCAGAGCTTTATCCCAAAGAAGGAGAGATATCTAGCTTGGGTGAGAAGGTAGAGATACCTTTGGAGGCTAGTAAAAGGTCAGAAGTGTCCTCAGATCACACAGCTATGTCAAAGCTAATGTCACAATCCAAGTGTTCTTTTGGTTACTCCAGCCTCAGAGATCCTCTTATCTGTCTCACAAGCTCACCACAGGGAGCAGAAGATGGGAGCCATGAGCAAAGCATGACAGAGGCAACAGCTTATTGTCTGGGCAGTGGTGAGGTCCTGGGCTCTAGACTTGCCTAATCAGGAAGCTGAGCTGGCAGGGGACTGCAGTGTCAACCCAGTTTTAGCATCTCCTTTCCTTCCTCAGGCCTCCCTCCTCCCTTCTCCTGTCCTCCTCGTCTGTGAAATAATCTGTCCAGTTACTGGGCAGTTAGTGGCAGTTAATTTGAGAAATGAAGCTGGTGAAGCTGCAGAAACCTGGTGTTGGGGCTCAGGTCAGTTGTCTCCCCCAAATACTACATATGCTTTTCTCCTGGGAAGCTGGGGTGCAGTTCAGTTCACCCAGGCACAAACCTTGGTCAGCTTTGGCAACAGCATTTCTCCATTTGCTTTCTGAATTATTTATCCCTCCTTTCTCTTTCCCACCTCAGACCTTTTACAATACTGAGCCTTTAAATACGCCTGCACCTTGGCTCTAGGAAAAGGGCATTTCCTCCTCACTCCAGCCAGAGCCTCTTTAGAGATGACACATCTCTATGCAGACTGACACAGACTTGCTCTTCCCCTTGGCTGTGCCGCATAGTACTTGAGTGTGCCTAGGTAATAATTAGGGAACAGTCCTGGGCAGAGTAAGGCAAAGACCATGCTCATCCCTGAACCAGGGTCTTGCATCTGATCCCAAGTAAGCACTAGCTGAGTATTTGCTGTCGTTGTTCAGCTAGCTGGCTTGGGGCTAGATGACCTCTTGAGGAAGTCACTTCATCCCTTTCCTGGTTCTCAGGTTGGTGTGCAGCTCATTCAGATCCGCAGATGGCAGCATCCAACCTGCTCAGTGCTTCTTCCTGTCTCCCACCCAGGGAACCAAGTCTAGGAAGGCGTGACTGGACACTGTTGATTTCTTAGGGAGAACTGGAGGCAAGTGTTATTGAGAGTTAAAGGCAAAGTCCTTGTGATCCAGAGGAGGGGTTGTTCTGCTGGGTAGGGGGTCAGGGAGTCCAGCCAGATTAAGGAAATTCTGCCTGCTACTTTGTACCCCATTTGCACCTTTTGATTTGTTTTTTGCTCCCTATTTGGCTTTCTGGATCCAGAAAGCCAGTCTCTAGGAGCATCCTGCAGTCTCCAGGAGCATCCCTCATCCTCCCCTTCCCCCAGTCTCCACCATTTTTCAACAGCTCCAAGTTTATATTGTTCCCTGCTGTCATAACAAATACCTTAGGCTGGACACTTTATAAAGAAGAGAAGAGAGGCTTATTTAGCTCATAGTTTGGAAGGTTGAGTAATTCCATCTATTTTATCTCTGATGAGGGCCCCCTTGGTCATTTCATAACATGGTCGATGGTATTATGGTGAGAAGGAGAAAGAGAGAGAGAAACAAGGAGAGAGATACAGGTAGAGAGAAAACCAGGAAGAGAGAAGCAAGGAGAGAGAAAAGCAGGGAGAGATATGGGGGAAGAGATAAATGGAGAAGGAAACAGGGAGAGAGAAATGGGGAGGGGAGAGAGAAGGAGGAAAGGAAGGGGAGATAGGGAAAGGGAGCACAACAAAAGAGGGGAAAGGAAGGGGGAAGGGACAAAGAGAGGGAAAAGGGGAGAGAAAAGAACCTTAAACAACAAAATTGGAAGCAAGCCAGAGAGACTGGAGAAGAGCCAGCCAGGCTTGCTCTA
This sequence comes from Megascapheus bottae, assembly GCF_031878675.1. Taxonomy (NCBI): domain Eukaryota; kingdom Metazoa; phylum Chordata; class Mammalia; order Rodentia; family Geomyidae; genus Megascapheus; species Megascapheus bottae. The sequence continues at coordinate 21,878,578 of NC_143514.1, forward strand.
TAAAAATAACCCTCTCAGTATGAGATGACCATCTTCACTGGGCTGTGACTTTCACAGGAACATGAGAAGTTTTGTGTCTGTAACACCGTCTGCAAGTGACTCTTCATCACCTGACTATCAAACTGAAGAAAGTCCAATTCCTCAGGTTCAAAAAAGCCAAGCAATTGACTCTACTGGATGTTTCCAACCAGAAGTTAACATTTCCTCAAACCAAACAGTATTATTTAAAAAGTTAGTGCTGGTAGAAAGCCCCTTGCTCAGGCTCTGGTAGTGACAGCAGATCTGAAAGCCCAGTAGGTAGATTTCTTTGTGTTGGGTAACTATCAGAACCATGAAACCCTGCAGTTTGTAGTAACTAAGCTACAGCCATGGATAAGAGGTCTCCCAAGTGAATGGCACTTGGTATTGTCCCCGGAGGATTCCTGTCACTCCTGTGAGGGTGGCTGCAGCATGGGGGTTGCAAAAGAACTTGTGGACTGTGAGAGTTCAAGTCTGGGGAATTCTCTGGATTTGGAATCAACAGTTGGGTTCGAGCCAAGATTATTGCTATTCAGTCTCTGGTGTGCATCATCTGTAGCAGGTATCCATGGCAGAGATTGGGGGTTAAAAATGGATCCTCCTCAGGAATTTCCACTGGAGTTGTGGTCCAAGTGGTAGAGAACCAGACTTGAGCAAAAATGCTAAGTGAGAATGAGAGGCCCTGAGTTCAAGCCCCAGCATTGGGGCTTAAAGAAAAAGCAAAAAAGTCAGTTCTTGAATCATGGAGACATTAATCACATTCAAACCATAGCATAACCCATCTAGTCCCTAAATCTCCATTTTCCTACCTGCCAGGCCCTCTCCCTAACTGACATGGCTCAATTTCCTCTGACATTGCTAAGCATGTTCAACCCCATTGCTGTCTGACACCTGACCCGCCCCCTCCTCTCCACCCTCCCAGCTGCAGGCGGTATGAAGAAATGGGCAGATACCCCCATCCTATTTCTTTATCTCCACTCCAAAACTTCCACATTTCAGACTTGAATCTTTTCTGATGCAGTTTTTTCATTCCTTAATTTTTTTTTTTTGCCAGTCCTGGGGCTTGAAGTCAGGGTCTAAGCCCTGTCGTTGGGCTTTTTCTCAAAGCTAGAGCTCTACCATTTGAGCCACCAAACCACTTCTGTTTTTTTCCTATGTATGTGGTACCAAGGAATTGAACCCAGGTCTTTGTGCATGCTAAGCAAGCACCCTACCACTAGGCCAAACTCCTGGCCCTATCATTCCTTTCCCCCTCTCTCTGTGCAAGTAAAAGGGCTTAAGGGCTCATTCTGTTTGCTTGCTCATGGCTGGCTCTCTACCCCTTGAGTCACATTTCTGATGCAGTTTAAATCTGCACTCTTCCCATTTCTTCCCCTGCAGAATTCTGGAGCAGAGTCTTACATGAACACTAAACTTTCTTGTCTCTGAGGTTGAGAGTGATAAAATGGCTTCCCCAACCTCACAGAGCTGTGTCAGAGCTGATGCCCTGGGATCCAGAGCCTCACTCCTGTATAGTCTACCACCCCACTGCAGAAAGAGACAAAGCTCACAAGGCAGATTCTGCTCCCATGATCTCCCTCCCCACTCCCTCCTTTCTCAGTTCCCATGCTGTGAGTCTGTAAATCTCGAGATCCAATATATCTGCCAAGGAAGGAGGGGTCCTTTTTGTCAGAGGTTCCTCCGGGACAGCAGAGAATAGGGATGTTCAGTCAGACAGGCCGGGAGGGTGGTACTCAGGCTGTCCTCTGAGCATGGCCTTCAAGAGTCTTGCAAATGATGGTTCATAAACATATGATGAATGGAAAAATAAAATTATAAGATTTGTATGAAGGGCAGGCAGTGTTTCCAATGGGCTTTGGCCATGGCCTCAGGGAAAGTCTGTGGCTGGCATCCAGAAACTGCATTGGTGCCATCACTGGTTTTTTACTTAGTGACATTGGCTGCCCAAGGGCCCAGGCAGGCACAGGCCTGGTAGAACAGTGCCATCTTGTGGCTAGATTCAGAGGCACAATAGGATTCTGGAGCCAGGTTGGTCAAATGGGTCACCTGGGAATTCCTGGACACTGGCTAATTCCTTAATAGACCAGTGGCCTTACAGAGACCTTACAGTGTCTGTTAATCCATCCTCAGTGCCAGGAGCTTAACTGCTGTAAAGAGATATTCAAGGTAAGTCTGTGAATAAACACTCTTGAAAGAGCCTTAGCTGAGGAGCCTGTTTCTAATCAGGCTGCCCTCAGAGGCACAACTCCCTGCAAGGTGAAGCTTTAATTTTTTTAAAAACCAGCACCGGGGCTTGAACTCTGGATGTACCTTCCTTTGTCCTTTTTTCTCACTGTTGGCATTCTAGCATGCCTCTAGCTTGGCTTTTTGTGCTGGTACTGGGACTGGATTTCAGGGCCTTGCAGTCTCACTTGGATTTCTGCTCAAGGCTGCCACTCTACTATGTAAACCACAGATCCACTTCTGGCTTTGTGCTAGGTAACTGGAAATAAGGGTCTTACCGACTCTTCTGCCTGAGTTGGCTTCAGACCTGGCTCTTCAGATCTCAGCTTTCTGCATACAGGTGCAATCCATCAGCACTCAGACTATCTAACTTTTTTGTTGTTTAATTGGAAATACAACCTCTGGGATTTTTCTGTCCAGATTTGCCTCAAACTGCAGTTCTTAGATCTCAGCCTTCCAGTTAGCTAGAATTACAGGCTGGAGCCACCAATACCCAAAGGAAGTGAAGATACCATGGCTGCAATTTTGGTTTCTCTTGCTTGGTTTCTCTTGTTATGGAGGAGGTCTCTGTCATTTCCCTTGGAATTTTTTTGGGGAGTGGGGTAGAAGGAGGCTTTGGTGGCAGTGAATGAAGGGATCCTTCCCTGAATAATTATGTGTGTGAATGTAGCTTTCATATGTCTGCAATCCTGACCAGGACCCTGACCTCAAGTTCATAAGACTCTCAGTGGTATTCAGTTGGCCATTCTGTTCCTGGTCTATGGAAACAAGATAAGAGAATAGTCATTTGTTATTTCTTTTTTTTTCCTTTTTCTTTTTTGCCAGTCCTGGGACTTGAACTCAGGGCCTGGGCACTGTTCTTAGGCTTTCTCAAGACTAGAGCTCTACCACTTGAGCCACAGTACCACTTCTGGCTTTTCTATGTATGTGGTACTGAGGAATTGAACCCAGGTCTTCATGCATGTTAGGCAAGCACTCTAACACTAGGTCAAACTCTCAGTCCCCATTTGTTATTTCTGGTTTGGAAGTAATTTGCTAGATGACTTGTACATAATCTTTGATAGACACAGAATGTTCTATTTAAATATAACTGAAAAAGAATAGTCCAAGGTAATAGAAGGAAGGGAATACAGGCTGGAGAAAAACTCAATGGAAGTGATGGGATGTGGAGCCCTGACATTTAGTGGGTATGTTATGCCCTGAGACGGGTCCCCCAAGAAAACCACAGCGATAGAGGCATCTGAAATGCAAAAGCAAAGTTTATTGCGGGTTACAAGCCAGGCAGAGAACTCGTCCATGCGCACCTAATGCAGTGAGGTGGGAGGAGGAGTTGTTAATCAGGGTTTACACAGTCTTTTTAAAGGCAAAAATGGCAGATTTACACCCATCAGGTAGTTGAGTGAAATAAGATAGGGATTAGGGAGCTTCCCAGGCTGGTGGAAACTGATGGAAAGTTCTCACGCCGGCAGGGTCCCCTTCAACTGTCAGAGAGTAGTTTTATGGTTTGGGAAACAAATGCTTTTAATTTTGACACAAAATAGGTTAGTTCCTGGAGCTTATGGACACCTGTGCGAACATTGGCTGACTAAGGTTCAGAAGTTGCTGTTTGTGCAGCCTCTGGGTTTACTGAAGGAGGTGGTTCTGGGGATAGTTATTTCTACAGGTAAATCTCTGGGACAGGAGAAGATATACATGATCTCAAATACACAAATCTCCATGGCCTTCTGACTCATCCTGCTCTAGGGAGTGAGTTAAGGGAAGGGAAATGGTCAGCTGCTTTCCCTTCATCCTTACTTTCTCAGCAGTATAGTTTCTGAAGTCTTACATCAAAAAACTTTGCCAGTGTGCCAGGTGAGAGAGAGCTGGGCTACTAGGAGAGGGGCTGTGGGGCTGCCACTGGCCACACGAGGGCGCCCTGCACTGCTATGTCTAGGAATGTGTGGGAAGGTGCAGGAGGAAGCTTTCTCCTTCTTTGCTGACCCTTTCTGCTCAGGGGAGACTGAAGGCCAGGTGCAGGGAAATTGTCAGTTACTTTTCCCTTCTCCATACCTTGGAGGATGAAACCTATGTAGAGAGAAGCCAAGAAGAATTTGGATGGATATGTCTTGCAAGTCACGAGGGTATCAGAATAAAGACAGGACAGAAAGCAAACTCAACAGACCAACAGGCTTTATTCAGAAACGAAGCCTGGGATGGGCAACCAAGCCTCCCTTAGGCCAGCTGAAGGGGAAATGACACTTCTCGCTTACACTGAGGGTTCCTTTACATACTAGACAGAAAGAGTGAAGTGGAGGGGGGACAGGGTGAGATGGATAAGGGGGTGGGTAAGCAATGTTGCTTATACTGAGGAGTTTCCAGGTTTTAACAGCCTCTGCTCATTAGGGGCATCCACATAAGACATGGCCTTGGTCTCAGGCTCTTCCAAGGCTGCAGGTACATTTTCAGGAGGACACTGAGGCTTCAGTGGTAGCCCTGGGGCTTGAACTCAGACCTAGTCACTGTCTCTGAGATTTTGTGTTCAAGGCTAGCGCTCCACCACTTGAGCCACAGCACCACTTCTGGCTTTTTGAAGTAGTTAAGTATTCATGGGGATTTATGCCCAGGCTAGCTTCAAATCACAATCCTCGGATCTCAGCCTCCTGAGAAGCTAGGATTACAGGTATGAGCCACCAGCCTCCAGCTATGCGTAGGGTTCTGACTATTCAAAACCACACCCAGGGAGAGACTGTAATCCTGATTTTAGGTTAACAAGTCACTTTAGGTTAACAAGACTTTGGTCTTGGCTGCAATTCTAATTTGGGCAGATAATCCCTAAATCCTTGCTGTGGACTGGAAATGCAGGATTAAAGAAGGACAAATTGTGGATGCTAACAAGATCTTGTATAAGCCATGTGGTCCTTATCAAGTGTATAAAACCTTATGATCTGAGGACACTACATCCAGTACCACCATAAGCGCAGCCACTTGCTGGATGTATTTAGCACTAAGAGCAGCTGCCTCCGCTTCAATCCCCACAGCAAATACGTTCTAGCAACTGCTTCTGCTAACAAGACCTGTGTAATAAGACATGAAGTTTCATAGGAATAGAAATCTCCAAGTCTACTGGACTTCACATCATGAAATTATTCTTGCAGGGCCGGGAGTTTGGCCTAGTGGTTAAAGTGCTTGCCTAGCATGCATGAAGGCCCGGGTTCGATTCCTCGGTACCACATACCTAGAAAAAAGCCAGAAGTAGTGCTGAGGCTCAAGTGGTAGAGCTCTAGCCTTGAGAAAGTCCAAGGACAGTGCTCAGGCCCTGAGCTCAAGCCCAGGACTGGCAAAAAAAAAAAAAAAAAAAGAAATTATTCTTGCTTTGTGTAGCAACGAGCACAGCTTGAATGTGTGGAATTTAATCAGCGAAGATGCAGAAGCTGGGTGGTGGAGGAACATTTCAAGATATCAGAATGTAGCTAGAACACAGTGAGTCTTGCATAATTTGGTAGGTGTGTAAGGATAACATTGCTACAGATATGAAAAATAAACTGAAAATATTCACAATTATGATAAGTTGGATGTTACAACATCAGAGTTGGAGGGACAAAGATATTAAACCCAAAGAATAAGGGAGTTTTCTGGAGAAGGTTAATGTTACAGGAATGCTTGATTTATCAAGCATTATAAAGGCATTGTATAGAAGTAAGGCAACACAAATAGACAATAAGACAGGGAAATTATATTATGTTAAATAATTATAAAAAGGGCCAGACTAGAAGTTGAAACCAAGAAGTAACTGACAAAGCAGTAATCTGCCTTCCATTTAAATGCTAAGTTGTAAGGCTTGAGAGCCTCAAAGGGCTTGACACTGTAAACACCTGGTACCTCTTTATAAATGGGTAGACATAGTAAAATGAGCTTAACTAAAAAAGGAAGCCATACAGTTCCTCAAAAGACTAAACATAGAGCTTCCCTATGACCCAGCAATTCCATTACTTGGCATTTACCCAGTCGTCCAGAAACGGACATACTAAAGCCACTAGCACAACGATGTTCATTGCAGCACTATTTACCATAGCAAAGATATGGAACCAACCCAGATGTCCCTCAGTTGATGAGTGGATCAACAAGATGTGCTATTTATACACAATGGAATTCTATGCTGCTGTCAGAAAGAATGACATCGCCCCATTTGTAAGGAAATGAAAGACTTAGAAAAAAATCATATTAAGTGAAGTAAGCCAGACTCAAAGGAACATAGGCTCAATGGTTTCCCTCATTTGTCATAATCAGTAGAAACCTTGGATTCTCCTAGCAGAGATTTACAATAGAACAAAATCTAGAGACATTAGGCCAAATAGTATGACACTAAATGGAAGGACCTCCAGGATATAGAAACAAAAGCCATATAATGAGTGATTGTTGCCCTTAATGTACTATGTTATTTCTCATGTCTTTTGCTGTCCCTTGGTTATCTCATATTGTTACAGTATTTCACCTTGTTATTGGATATATTGTATATATGCTTATTTGTTTATTTGAAATAGGATAGGGAAGGGGGAAAACAAGATGACGGGTGGGGGTGAGGGGAGGGAAATGGAGACAAATACATGAGAAAGGGTATCCATGTTTGTGAAGTAATGCACCTTCTATCTGGTGAATATAATGTAACCCTTCTCTTAATTACAATAAAAATATATGGAAAAAAGGAAGCCATAAATTTACCTGTTATCCAAATAGGTTCAGAAACATCTTCATAGTTTAGAATAAAATAAGCACCCAATTCTTTACCATCCAAACCATTGCCTAGAGGTTCCAGGCTGCTAGATGACAGAATCACAAGTATTCCTCTGGCTCAGAAAGAGGAAAGGCAACAATTCACAGCTGCCATGTTGAGTCTTTTACTTATATTTTCTTTATGGGGAGAAGGAAATATTTCTCTTGCCTTCTCCCTAACTTTGTTATACTACTAGAATTTTCACCTTGTGAGATCCACCTTTTTATGGATCACTGTAAAATGCATAAATCTCAAGATCTATAGAAGAGAGCATCCCTCATCCATTCCCTGGGGTGTGTAAAGGAATGCAAAGCTGTGTGGCTTAGACATTCTTGACCTTCTCATTATAAGTGAACAGAAGTGTCTTTTACCATAGTGTACCTATTAGGGAAAAAAGGAATGTTGATTAAAAGATAATATTTGCCATCGCTGTAACATGCAAGTACATGTTATGCCTTTGATTCTACTGTTGTAGTCTCATTTTTCTCAATTGATATGCTTGCTCAAGTTTCCAAATGTGCAAGGATAGTTCCAAACGCGTGCCTGTTCTAGGGCTTGAATTCAGGCAGCTTATAGTTATTATTATTATTATTATTAATTTGTTGCTCATGGCTGGCACTCTATCACTTGAAAATGTATTACGCTACTGGTTTCCTTAGGGATGGGTTAAATCCATCTATTCAACAGTTATTAAAATTTAATCATCTTTAAGGAGTTGTATAAAGCACTTTTGGTTCAATAAATCAGTTTATAAGCACAATGCAGTGCATCTTGAGTTAGATAGGTCATTGTCCCGTGCTGACTACTGTGTATTTATGAGTCATGTTTGAACCTTGTGATGATGACATCATGACTGGAAGTGTAGGGGGTAGGCGAGAAGGGATGAGTGAGTGTGGGGGTTCTACAGGGGCTGTGCCTGCCTAGGTGACAGCCTGATGGAAGTCATTCGAGGGGAAGAAGACAACCAGATGGAGGATAGGAGAGATGCAAATGGAGTCTATCAGTCAACCAATCAGTGCTGGGCAATGATGCAGGGGGAAAAGAGTCAGGCAAGTGTGTGGCTCCGAAAACTGACAGCAGACTTAGGTCTTCCTTGGCGTTTTATTAGCATTTGAGAAACTGGATAATGCTGAGCATTTACTTGGTGCTCGGGACTGGCATAATTCTTACAAAATTTCCTGTTAGCTGAGCTGAAGTCATTCTGTGAGGGACTAGCATTCCAGCCAGGATCTGGCCAAGGATCTGCCTGGCTGACTGAGTCTCAAGGTCACTCTGGCCTGGCACTAAAGTTAACCTTGCCTCTTGTCCACAATGCAGTCTCCCAGCTTCTTGCAGGCTCCCTCCCTAGGTAAACCCCTCCCTTGCTTAATGGCTGCTGCTGCTCTCTTTCCTGATGGAGTAAGCCTGCCAGTATTTCTGGCATTAAACCTTTCCTCCTCAGATGAGTGTGGTGTGCTTTATCTGGTTGAGACATCTAAAAGTGTAGAGTTATATTTAGGCAACAAAGGACTCTGGGCCTTTTATTAAAAAATACTTAAGAGGCAAAGATCAGTTCAAGGCTAATCTAGCCAAAAAGTTAACAAGCTTGTCATCTCAACCAGCTAGGTGGGTGTTGTAAGTAGGAGGATCAAGGTCTAGGATCCTATCTGAAAATTATCTACAACAAAACAAAAGGAAATGGTATGACTCAAGTGAAGGAACTCCTGCCTAGAAAGTAAATAGGTCCTGAGTTCAAATTCCAATACTGCAGAAAAACAAAAATTTCAAAATAGTGGAAATTGACAGCAAAGAAACCAAACCAAAGCAACAAAAATGAATGAATTGGGTTGGAGATTTAGCTCAGTGGAAGTGCACTTGCCTGGTAAGTGCAAGGCTTTGAGTTTGGTTCTCAGTTTATGCAAAAAAAAAAAAAAGTTTACAACAAAATAAAATAAAATTTAAAAAATCTTAACTTAGCATCAATTAAAATACTGATGCATGTATTTAACATATCCCCTGGGGATGATATAGTCCAACAAACTGATGTTAAGATAAAATTTTAAGATATATGCTCTACCATTCTAGAAAATTCTAGTCACATTTTTCTAAATTTGGGCCAAGTTATTTGATATGTCAATTTTACAAGGAAATGTTAATAAAATATTCAACATCGTAAAAGAAGAAAAAGTGAATTAATGAACCTTCTCTTACTTTTACAGCTAGCAAACTCAAGCCTGTTCATAGCCTACTTCTCTCAAATGCTTTTGTCTTTTTTTTTTTTAAATGTGTGGTACTAGGGCTGAGCCACACTTGAGCCACAGCGCCACCTTCTGGCTTGCTGCTGATTAATTGGAATGGCACACTCAGGGACTTTCCCTCTCAAGCCAGCTTCAAACTGCAATCCTCAGATCTCAGCCTTCTGAGTAGCTAGAATTAGAAGTACGAGCCACAGGTGTCTAGCCTCAAGAAGGCTTCTTAATGGATGTAGCATTCCCTTCTGGGGCTCACTGTAAAGGAAGCTCTTTCCATTCTTCAGGTAGCAAAACATTTTAGGAGAGAAAGTTTTCAAGTGTTAAAAATCACATTATGAATCCCAACTCCAAGGAAACATTAAAAATTAGAGTACATATTTCTGGGGAGCAGGACTTGTTTTTCTCATTTAGATGTAGGGACAGGAGGTCAGGCTTACCATTTTGTACCCTTCACCATCACCGGGAATTCAGTCTATGTGTCCATTCTGCCTAAGCTTTAGGTCTTGCCACTCAGCTGGAATGCCCTGGCTCTGCACACTTCTGATATGAGATGCCTTTCTAGAATGAAGGGCCCAATAGGGAGTCAGAATCATGCTCTCTCCTGCTTTTGTGATTTCTGATTTATAGGGAAGTTGCAAGGTAGTTTAGAGAGTTCCTTTATGTGCCTCATTCAGCTTTCTTTTATGTTAATTTTATACAAGGAGGGTGTTTTTTATCAAAGCGAAGAAATTAACCTTGGTGTAATCCTATTAAGTAAACCACAGGCCAGCTTTCCTGTTGATGTCTGCTTTCAGTTCCAGAATGCAAATCAGGTGTCAATACCACATGCCATTTAAAAGGTGAGTATTTTAAATTATACTCACTTTCAAGAGTTTATATGATTAAATGATATATTGTAATAAAAGGAGCAAGGCTTTGCAAACAGCAATTATTACCAAAGGTTCCTTATTTTTTTCATTGTAATTCTGGTTGTCTAGTTCTGTGGGAGTGATGGATACAGTTATGATCTCAGCACAGGAAGGCAGAGGCAGGAGGATTCAGAGTTCAAGGCCAGCTTGGGATACATAATGAATTTGAGGCCAGCATGGCCACATAGAGAAACTCAAACAAAATAACAAAAGGAAAAAGAAACTTTCCTATGTATCCCCTTTAGTACATCAGAAGTACATTTCCAGACTACTCATGGCATTTCATCCTTCCTCCATTTTTTTTTTTTTTTTTTTGCTGGTCTTGGGGTGTTGGAGTAGAAGGTACACCATTTTGACTCCATGAATGAACGGAGCCATGGGAGACTATTCTGAAGACAGAAAGAGAGGAGGAATATTGAGAATCACAAAAAGAGTATCAGGACAGCAAAATATCACAAATAAAGAAAACAAGACAACAGAGAGAAATCTGGCTTCCTGGGAAAGCTGAAGACATCATCACAAGATACAAATAGTACACATATACTAGAATGGTACATTAAAAAAACAACCACCCCCAAACATCCCCAACATCTAATAGGCTTGGGGTTGGTGCCTCATGCCTGTAATCCTAGTTTCTCAGGAGGCTGAGATCTCAGCATCACAGTTCAAAGCCAGCCCATTCAGGAAAGTTTGTGAGAGTCTTATCTCCAACTAACCTCCAAAAAAGCTAGAAGTGGAGCTGTGGTTCAAGTGATATAGTGCTAGCTTTGAGCACAAAAACTCAGGGACAGCGACCAGGCTCTGAGTTCAAGCTCCAAGACCAACGAGAGCGCGTGCGCGCGTCCATGCGCACGCACACGCGCGGGCACACACACACACACACACACACACACACACACACACACACACACCCCTAATAATATATAACTGCTGACAAGGATTCAGAACATCCAGAATCTCATCTGTTGACATGGGACTGCAAAGTAGCACCCACTGAGAAAGCAGATACTTAGTTGCACGTGAAATTAAACATGTAATCCCAACCCTAGCATTACCTAAGAGAATATGCAAATGTTTATAGTAGCTTTATTCATGTAGCCTTAACATTTAAATAACAAAATGACTATCAACTATTGAACGAATATACAATTATGGTCCATCCATACAAAGAAACAGTACTGAGCAATAAAGACAAAAAAAATGCAACAACACATATACAAATCATAAAACATGATGTTGTACAAATACGGGCTCTCTTCTTTTTGTAAAATTATGATAACTAATCCATATTAATTGTATACAGTGCTATAATACATTCCACTGTGACATTTCCAGACTACTCATGGCATTTCATTCTTCCTTCTCGTTTTTGTTTTTTTTTTGCTGGTCCTGGGGTTTGAACTCGGGCCTGGGCTCTGACCCTGAGCCTCTCTGTGCTCAAGGCTAATGCTCTACCACTTCCAGCTCTTTATGTTTTTATGTTTATGTGATTCTGATGAGGGCTTCATGCATGCTAGGCAAGCACTCTACCACTAAGCCTTCTTACCAGTACTACTCACAACATTTCTTACACCCAATGGTTTGAATTTTCAATATGAACAATCACTCCACCACTAATGACCATAGTATCAAACTTCACAGGTTCAGGGGCCTGGTTCCACAGACACCACACCACAGGCTGCCCTGTAGTTGACCAGCTAGCTATAAAGTAGGCATTTCCATGGCTCTATTTAATTCCATGATTTGTTAAAGCAAATCATGGAACTCAGGAAAACACCTCATGCACATTTAATGGTTTATTATAGAGAATAAAACTCATGAGTAGCCATGTAGAAGAGCTTCATATTTTCTGTACCAGCAAGCCTTCCAAACACTGTGGCTTAGCGGGCTTTATGGTGGTTTCATGATGTAGGCCTAACATTAAATCATTGGTCTTAGCGTTTAAACTCAAACTCTAGTCCCTCACCCTCCCCAGAATTGAGGGGATAGAACTCAGAGCTAGCCTTGCCACATAACTCTAGATCATAACAGAGACCAAGCTCCACTGTGGAGCTAACTAAAGGTTCTATCCACAAGTCACCTTATTAACATTCAAAAGATACAGTGGAGAGCCCAAGGGTTTTAGCATCTGTAGGCCTGAAAATGGGGACAAAGACCAAATAATTTAGATTCTATTAGTCTCTAAATGATTCCATTTATTCCATGTTGGAAGAGACAAACTATATTGTTATGAATTTTAGAGCCACAGGTTGGTAGAAAAATTGACCAAGAGGAGTAAAAAGTGTTTAAGGAAAACCAGCAGGCAGGCAGACAGGCAGGCAGTCATAAGGGGTATGTTGCTACTTCTCTGCCAATATGATCTACAGGTTTGGAGACAGGTGTTCATGATGTTGCTGGGGATTCTGCTGATTGGCTGTTTATTTTGCACGTACCTTGTGATTGGTTGTTTTTCTTCCAAGAGTGGTGAGAACATTTCATGGACTCTACCTCTATTTCCTGTCTAGCATTTTCTGCACTAGGCCCTTGCTCACTTGTCCACAGGACACTGGGGTTTTGTTCCTATTAGGCCTCCTTAAAGAGGTGGAAGGGAGCTTTTTCTCCCCACAGTAGAGGACAGAAACTAGATCAGTGGTTCCTAGAGATTTTGGCCAGGAGAAGGGGTTCATTGCAAAGGATTGAAGGGACCTTTTGCTCTTTGAAAATTTTTGTAATGGGATGGTAATAATTTGACTAAATACCTTTCTCAAAATTGCAAATCTGGAGCTCCTTCCATTTCCTTTGCTCCTTTTCTTTTTTTCCCTCCCTTCCTTCCTCCCTCCCTCCACCTCTTTCCCTCTCTCTCCCTACTTCCTTTCTCAAGTTCAAGACAGAGTTCCTTTAACCTCCTGAATGGTATGATGTGCTACTAGGTGTGTGTATGGGTGTGTGCATGTGGAGGGTGTCAGGTCTGTAATTCTAGGACTCTGAGGTTTTAGGCAGGACTAACATGAGTTTGAGTCCAGCTTGAGCGACATAGGGATACCATGTCTCAAAACAAAACAAAACACAACAAAAACAGGAAAGGGGTGGGGGATTATGAGACTGTATGGTCTGTAAAGTATACCTTTAATCAATCCAAGATCAAATAAAACCTATTTTCTTCCTTCCCTTATCCTTTACAAACTCCTTGCCCCAAGGGATGTGCTTTTTTTTCTCTTTTTTAGACTGCTGTGAAGGAATAAAATGGAAACTCCATCAATGGACTCTTGGTATGACTTACCATAGATTTTCACTACACACCTTAAGAGCTACACAACTCAGAAACAGTGTCCAGTATTTGTAAACAAAGGCTTCTCATATCATGCATGGTTCCAAACCAGATGCTTCTCCTTGGGGCTTTCCTGTTCTGTACATGCTGCTGCTTTAGCAACTTCTTTTGGCTTCTTGTCAGCATTTACACTGGACTCTTCCTCTTTGCTTTCCCCTTTCTGCTTCTCCTGTGATTTCTGTTCTTTCTCCATAAGTGTATAATTGATGCCCATGCCAATGAAGAGATAGATCCCTGCAACAATTAGGATGGCACCACACGTCCAGTACATGTATTTGTACTCTCCATATATGTCATTGAGACGACCTAGAGATGTGAAGAACAAAGAGCTTTCTGTGAAAGTACACTAGCATCACTACTCTTTTCCAAATAAAGCAGAATGACCTGCTCAGAAAGATAGTTATCTAACCACCAATGAACTCACAAATGTCAAATCTGTATAAAAAGTTGTTAAAAATTACCCATCTTGGGTCAGGAGCGTGGCCTAGAGGTATAGTGCTTGCCTAAGATGCATGAAGCCCTGGGTCCAATTTCTTGGTACCACATACACAGAAAAAGCTGGAAGTGGCACTATAGCTCAAGTAGTCAGAAAGCCCAATGACAGTGCCCAGGCCCTGAGTTCAAGCACCAGGATTGGCAAAAATATACCCAGCTTATGTGTATATACTCACTGATCTTGAGTGGCCTTGTATATTATGTTATTATTTTTTTCTTTAGTTAACTTGGAATGATAAAAGCAGCCCTTGGAATGTGGAAAGACACAGAGAATCTCTTTTGATTATATAATATTCAAACTTGTTGCTCAAAAGATGCTTGGTTGGGAGTGTTGAACAAGGCTACAGAGCTGTTCCAGCTGCCCAAGGCCAATGCTCTTTCTTTTTTTGCCAATCATGGGACTTGAACTCAGGGCTTGGGCATTGTCCCTGAGCTTCTTTTGCTCAAGGCTAGCACTCTACCACTTGAGCCACAGCTCTACTTTAGGCCTTTTCTGTTTATGTGGTACTGAAGAATCAAACTGAGTCCTTCATGCATGCCAGGAAAGCACCCTAGCACTAGGCCACCTTCCCAGCCCCCAGTATTCTTTTTCTTCCAGCATTTCCCAAAGACTGTTCCCGTGGTTGCCCTGTGTGAAGAACAGCCACACTTTCCCACCAATCTAAGCACTTCACCTTCACAACACAGAGTGTCTATCATTTCTTCTCATGCAGATATGAAAAGTGAAGAACAGAGACATTCAGTAACTTGACCAAGGTCACAACGCTGATAAGTGAACTTGCAGTAACCCAGGAAGATTGGCTGCAGGGCTTTTAGTGTAACCCCTATGCTTCAAGACACCTCTCTTGTTTTAAAGTCAAAGTTAAATGGCATATTATAAATTTTTCTCTTCAAGGCTTCATGAGGTTGGTAGTAATGCATGTTATTTAGCTTGGTATTCCCAAATTAATATATTTTTTTGGCCATGAAACCCTTGATACATAAAGTCAAGTGAGCTGAGAAATGCGCGAGGATAGACATCATTTAGAAGTGGGTGGGGAGAGGCTCCAGGCTGAGAGTGAGTGCAAAGGCGCAGGAGTAGGAAGAAGCATGGTAAGTAAGGAAAGTGAAGGTCAGGTTGTTGGACCAAAAAGCAAAGAGCTAGTGGTAGGAAATAAGGCTGGAGAAGACAGAATATGACAGATCACATGAAGGAATTTGATTTCTACCCAAGAGCAATGAGAAGCAGCTAAAGAGGTGCAAGACCCAGAACAGCTGAAGCAAACACAGGCAGACCACTTAGGAAGCTACTATTAACAGCAGTCTGAACAGCCCACAGGATTTTTACTAAGGGTGGTGGTTGTGATGGAGGAAAATGGTGTTTTATCTATTCAGTTTTGCTGGTTGATAGGAGATTTCTTGGATTTGTCTGCCCGCTCATGATGGCTTCAAACCAGATGTTCAGATTTCACACCCATTAGCTAGGATTATAGGCCTGAGCCACTGGCCTCTGGCAAGAATATGGGATTCTAAGACAATAATTTTCAAGTTTTAGAGTTGCTTACTTGCTGTGTGATCTTGGGCCAGTTATTTTCATTTTAGGAGCTTCTATTCCTTCATTTATAAAGTAATCAATACCACGGCTAACCCCAAAGACCTAATTGCTTCATAAAGCAATTAGGACAATGTGTGGTGCATTGTGATTCTTTCCCTAATAGCTAGTGTGTGTGTGTGTGTGTGTGTGTGTGTGTGTGTGTGTGTGTGTGTGTGTGTATGTGTGTGTCAGTTGGCTGATTGTAGAGCTTAAATTCAGGGACTGGGAGCTGTCCTTGAACTCTTTTTTGCTCAAGCACTCTACCACTTTGGGCCACAGTGCCACTTCTGGTTTTCTGGTAGTTAATTGGAGATAAAAGTCACCATGAGATTTCCTGCTGGAGGTGTGTGTGTGGGGGCGCTGGCTTTGAGCCACAATCCTCAGGATTCAGCCTCCTGAGAAGCTATGATTACAGGTATGAGCCATTGGTGCCCAACTGCTACATGTGCTATTGCATTTTTTGAATAGTTTAGAGATAAATGTCTTGATTAAAATGAAATTGCTATGAATATGTACAAGGTGGGGCACATTTTTCTATAATAAGCACATTTTCTTAAATTCTTCTCTTAGCTTGCTAGGTCAACTCAATCCCATTCTGTAATTATTTGGGTGAGCATGTTGTGCCAAGCATTATACCAACAGCCCGGGCAAGAGATGGGAAGACTTGCTTTTTTCCTCCAAAGAGCTATGGATCTCTGTCACTGACCCTATCAGGTATGCCCATTTTGTGATTGAGAAAAGCCATAGAGGTAGGGAATCATACTCTACCTAAAAGTGGCGTCCCCAACAGGATAGGGCAGCATTGCACGATGGTCACCAAGCCCACAGCACTGGAAAACCTCTGGGGTCCAACGAGGTCCATCAGTGTTTCAAACAATATGGAGCTGAGCCACCCAAAGGCAAAGCCAAGGAATCCCGCATAGATGCAGAACCCAATGTAGCTGGAGGATAAAGGTAGTACCATGTGACACATACCATTTGCTATAACAGAAGCAGCCAAGAAATACTGGATTCTGGGTCTTACCCACTTGGTGTTGGCTATGATTCCCATAGAAGGTCTGGCTATAATGTCCACAAAAGACAAAATAGAGAGAAGGAAGGCAGCCTTCTCACTAGCATAATGTTGACTCTTGGCGTAACTATTAAGAAAGACTAAGGGTGCACCCAGTGCAAAAGCCATTATCACATTACCAGAGAGGTACAGAACAAAGCCTCTGTGAGTGAACAGTGACAAATCCAGAACTTGGCTAATTGTTTGGAAGACTGAGAGCTTCTCCTCTCCCAGAGTCGCACCAGCACACCGTGCATTTGCATCACCTGCATCCTTTTTTGCATCACATTTTCCAGCTTCCTGAAGAGATTCTTTGGACCCCAATTTCTCTGTGTCGGTTGGCTCAGGCTCTATTGGTCGCATCAGGGATCCTGCGATGCAGCAGTGTAGTAACAGGCTTCCAAGAATTAGGAAGCTTCCTCTCAAGCCAAAGATATCAAAGAGAGTCTGATTGAGAGGGGCCAAGGTAGCAAGAAGCACAGGGCTGCCTGCCATGGCCAGTCCATTGGCCAATGGTCGCTTCTTATAGAAATACTTGCCAATCATGGTCAGAGCTGGGTTCAAGTTGAATGCAAGCCCAAGACCTAGGAGAAGGGGAAACATAGGCAACATATCTGTTATTAATTAACTAGGCAAAGAAATGGAATGGAAATAGGACGAAATGATCATAATTATGAACGAGGTTATTATAATTGGTAGACGATTAAGTGGGCCATTTTAGGTACACATTCACAGATTCTTTGTCTCTTTATGTAGCAAATATCAGGCTTACACTATTATATTAAAGTAATTGTTTTCACTCTGGCAACCAAATGATACTAATGTGGGATCCTGTTTAATCTTATAACACTAGCTTTCCAAAAGAACCTGGAACTGAGAAGAAGAGAGAGAATAACTTACAAACATAAAAAGGTATGAATCAAGTAAAAATACTTTGAGGTAGTACAAACCTTAGAGGAAAAGCTGTGCTTAGTGCTAAGTGCTTGCAATCAAAGCTACTCAGGAAGCACAAATAGGGGATTGTGGTCCAGATTGGCCCGAGTGAAAATCAAGACCCTATCTCGAAAAGAATGAAGACAAAAAAGGGATGGAGGGGTGGCTCAACTGGTAGAGTACACGAGGCTCTGACTTCAAATACTTAGAACTGGAAAAAAATCACTCTCATAAAGATATACAGAGAAGTCATGCAAACATTAGTTACCAACAGTAAAAATTGTAAAAATTGTGTGTATCAATCAGAGAATGATAAAATAAATTACGGCATTCTTCCAGTGTAGCTTTACTGAGGTGGAAAGCTATGTAGATGATGTATAAAGTTTAAAAAACCAACTGGTAATATGCTAGGGGTATAACTCCCAAACTGTTACAAACATAACACATAACTTCATCTTTTCTTTGAAAATAATTATGTGTAAGTGTGCACAGGAAGATATATGAGCAGCTACGGCATAAAATAAACTTTTACATTGGTGTTTGCTTTGCATTGTAAAGGTATGAGTGATGGATATTATTTGTATTTCCTCCTCTCCTCCTCCCTTTTCTTCTCCTCCTCTTTCTGCGGGAACAGGTGCCGTGGCTTGAATTCAGAGAGCCTCATGGTTTTGCTTAGCTTTTTTTTTTTTTTGCTTAATACTGTATTCTACCACATGCACCATATCTCTACATCTTGTTTTCTGGTTAACTGGAAGATAAGAGTCTCATGAACTTTTCTACCTGAGCTAGCTCTGGATCATGATTCTACGCCTCCTGAGTAGCTAGAATTACAGGCGTGAGCTACTGGCATCTAGCCTCAGCTTTGTCTTGATATTTGTGACCTTGACATTTGGAGGGATGCATAGTACCTGGAATAAAAAGGAGAGCGAAGTCAGGCATGGTGGCTCATGCCTGTAATCCTAGCTATTCAGCAGGCTGAGATCTGAGGATCAAGGTTCAAAGCCAGCCTAGGCACAAAAGGACCTGAGGTTCTATCTCCAATTAACCTCTTGATGGGAAGTGGGGTTTGGCTCAAGGTAGGGTGGTAGCCTTGAGCTGAAGAGCTCAGGGACAGCGCCCAGGCTGAGTTCAGGCCTCATGACCCACCAAAAAAAAAAAAAAAAAAGGAGAGCCACAGATTGGGGGTGTGGCTCAAGTGATAGAATGCTTGCCTAGAGTGATCTAGAAGGCCTTGAGTTTACTCTCCCAGTACTAAGGACAAGAAGGGAGGGGAAGGAGAGTTCTCAGGTATCCTCTTCACTCTGAAAGTCATCTGGCTTCTTCACCAGAAAATTCTAAACTGTCTGTTGTAGTCCAATTAGAACTAATTTTCATGGAAAATTTTCTGCTGAGTGGAACAAGTCTGTGAACCACACTCTGTCTCTATTATAATTCTCTTTCTTAAGGGAAGGAAAGAAAGACCATGGAGGGTCGTGGGAAACAGAAAAAGTCAGGAAGTGAATGAGGTGGGGGAGGGGGGGAAGAGAAGAAAAGACAAGAACTTTTAACTCATTTATTTAACAAATAATGGTATTGCATTTTAAAGGCATGCTTTTACATTGCTCTTAATCTATTTAACCTCAAAATACTCTGAAAATTTCCTGGCATCTCAAAAGAATAGGCAGATAAATGCTACCAGTAGCCTACAAAACAATGACTGCGTGAAAATGAGTCAGTAGCAGCTTACCTCCAATGACTCCAATACACAAGTAGAGTTTCTGAACAGTGTTACAGAAAGAAGCCACAATTAGGCCACAGCTGGACAAGCAGCCCCCAGCCACCATGACTGGGCGGCTCCCATATCTATTCACCAGGACACTGCTGATAGGACCTAGGAGAGAATGAATCACTTGGTAACACAGAGAAGCCGTGTTCACACAGGCGTTACTAACAAGAAAATGTCAGGATTAAATCCCCCCAATAGCCAGTAAAAACAAAACAGAAACCATTGTAAGGAATATTGCTTTCTGTCATTATTTTGGAGCTACAAGTTTGTGTAGTAGAAAAAAATAGCAATGATTGTGAATCTTCTGTAATCTAAAATATTAGATGGATTCTAAATAGGTATGAAAGACCTCAAACTAACTTAGAATAAGTTTCAATTCCATGATTATAAGTATGTGTAGGCTTCTTCGTATACCTAGAATATTACCAATATGTGTACCAAGTCTGCTGCTATTAATTCTGTTCCAACAAATCTGATCCAACTTCTAACTCTAGAACATATTTGCAAGCTAGCTAAAAATGTGTTTTGTTTCTTATAGAAGACAACAATAACAAACCAACGTAAAATTACAAAACAAGAATGCCTACCATCACCTCTTTTCTTCAATATTATACTTGAAGTCCGAGCCATCGCAGAAATACAGAGGGGAAAAAGGTGTAAGGAAAGGAAGAAACCAAACTATCAGTATTCGCAGAAGATACTTTGTATATCTAAAACTTTTGATAGAATCTACCAATGAACTATTAGAAAAAAGAAGAGCCTAGTAAGATTACTGGATACACCATTAAAATTTAGAGAAACAAATCAATCACATTTCTATATGACAGCAAAAGCAGAAAACGTTGTTTCATGGTTTTTGTTTTGGGGTGGCAGAGGTTGAACCCAGTGTCTTATGCATGCTAGGCAAGTACTCTACCACCAAGCCATATTCCTAGGCTAAAAAAATTTTTTCAAGAAGGCTATCTTTTATGGTTTTGTTTAAGAGACAGGTTTCTCTCTATATTCCACTTGACCTTGAACCGGGGTCCTAACACCTCAGCCTACTGAGTGCAGGGATTGCAGGCACGAACCAATATGTCTGGAAAAAGTTATACTTTAAACTACATGATTTATAATGTTATAATTGGCCTAAGAGAACACACAGAAGCCATGTAGCTTTTGCTGATAAGAAACATTAGAAAAATGATTCTTAGTAAATAGTGTTAAGAACTAACATTTTATATGATTTAACATTGTGAATGTTTTACTGATAAAATCACCAGGAACAGAGATTACTTGACACAGAGCTTTTGTCTCCTTACTGAACATTTGTTCAAACAGCAAGAAGCACTTACCTCCAGCATACATGACAGCAAACATGATGGAGGAAATCCACGATACGTCGCTGGTGCTGGCATTGAATATACCTTCAATTTCTTTGTAAAAGATAGAAACAGATTTTCCAAATGCACAAGAGAAGCCAATAGAAATGAAAGCACCAACTACCACTGCCCACCCCCAGCCTCCATCTGGGGGTGTATATCCAACTGGACCTCCATCTGATGATGACATCATATGTGAAGATGGATTTTAAAAAATGCGGCTTAAATCCAAATATCTGAAGGATATAAATGAAAACAGTATGTAACAAGTAGGTCAATAACAAAGGATGCTCACACAACTCCTAACACCTATGTTACAAATAACTAAATTGTTTCTGTGCTGCATGTCTTCCTTGAACCTAGCAGGAAAACAGTAAAAGAAGTAGAATACTGCCTCAAATTTTAAATGCTTAAAGTTAGAAGCTCACCACCATTTGAACTGCATGCCAAACCTTTTCCCAGTAAATGCAATATTTGTCCTCAAATTTAAATGCATGTCTGTTTCAATAATTAATATGTACATTACTGAAGGTAACCAAATTCTTCTTTGGAACTTACCTATTTATGAAACTCCATGAGTTTTACAGCTTGCTAGTTTCCTTATTTTTTTCTCCTTTTCTCAAATTTATTCCCCAAAACACTTACCTAATTTCCCTTCCTCCCCCACCCCCTCGCCAGTGTTGGGGCTTGAGCAGAGGCCTGAGCACTGTCCTTGGGCTTTCTCAAGGCTAGCGCTTTACCACTTGATCCACAGCACCATTTCCAGCTTTTCTATGTACATATGGTACCGAGGAATCAAACCCAGGTCTTCATGCGTGCTAGACAAGCACTCTACCACTAGGTGAAACTCCAGGCCCTACTTATTTAATTTTTATTTTTTTTATTGTAATTAATAAAAGGGTTACATGATATTTGCCAGATAGAAGGTGCATTAATTCACATACATTGATACCCTTTCACATGTCTTAGTACCCATTACCCTCCCCCCTACCCCCCAATTTTTATTTTTTTATTATTATTTTTTAACCAGGAGTGACCCTTTTTTCTTCTTCTTTTTTCACCTGTCTTAGAGCTTTAACTCAGGCCTTGGCACTGTCCCTGAGCTTTTGTGCTCAAGGATAGTGTTCTACCATCTTGAGCCATACAGCACCATTTCCGACACAATGGTTTTTCTTTTATTGTCAGTCCTGGAGCTTGAACTCAGGGCCTGGGCACTGTTCTTGGACTTTCGTAAGTCTAGTGCTCTTCCACTTGAGCCACAGCACCATTTCCAGCTTTTTCTGTGTATGTGGTACCAGAGAATCAAACCTAGGGCCTTGTGCATGGGAGGCAAGCACTCTACCACTAGGCTGCACTCCCAGCTCCCCGCCCCCTACACAAAGGTTCATTAGATTCAAAGCAATTTACAATTCAAAAGATCACTTCTAAATACAAGATTTTTGTTTAATGGAATGGAAAGTTCTCTCAGGAAAGTTATATTTCATCCAACTGTTTAGATGTCAGCTTTTTTTTCTATTATGTGACTAGATCTATTCCTAAACAATAGAAGACTGCCTCCATTAAAAATGAATCTTAAACAGATGTTAGTGGCTAATTCCTGTAATCTTAGTTACTTAGGGAGGCTGAGATACAGAGGAGATGAGATGATTCAAAGATAGGCTTGGCAGAAAGGTCATGAAACTCCATCTCCAATACATCAGCAACAAGCTGGGTTGGAAGTGTGTTTTCAGTAGGAGAGTAACAACCATGAGCAAGCTAGATGAGCCAGAGCACACAAGGTCCTGAATTCAAGCTCAGGTTTAAAAACAACAACAACAGCAAAGCGAACCATAACTTCAGAAGCTGGTAGTTTTAAATAGACATGTATGCTTTACTTGGCTTATGTAACTGCAACTCCTCTGTACATTACCTTTATAATGACAATAAAGATCTCCCCTTTCCTTTTGTTATCCACTGTAAGATTTGAATTAGTAGCACATGGAAGAGGCTGGGAATGAACAGCTTTTTTAGCCTTCTTTAGGGAAATTTACCCTCTCCTTTGTTTTTCTTAAGCCAGTGTCAGTTATGACCAATTTGTAAGTAGAAACTATTAGGAGGAGGAGGGTGGGAAGAGAGGATGAACAGGATCAAAATCCTTCCTATGCATGTATGAAATTAGAACCAATGCCCATACCTTAAAAATTATTTGGAAAAGGGAGATAAGAACCAGTATAAGAGGAGGTGAATCTAACCACATCATATTCATGTTAGGAAATATCACAATGAAGCTCCTTTACATAATAATATATACTAATACATTTTAAAAATTATGTCCAGGGGGACCAGGAGTTTGGACCAGTGGTAAGAGTGCTTGCCTGGCATGCATGAAGACCCGGTTCGATTCCTTGGTACCACATACATAGAAAAATCCAGAAGTGGTGCTGTGGCTGAAGTGGTAGAACTCTAGCCTTGAGAAAACCCAGTGTTCAGGCCCTGAGCTCCAGCCCCAGGGCTGGCACAAAAAAAATTATGTCCAGGGTAAGTGGGACTGCATTAAACTGCAGAGCTTCTGTAAGGCAAAGGACATAGCTAATAAATTAACTAGGAAGCTTACAGCATGGGAGAAGATCTTCACTAACCATACAACGGACAAAGGCCCATATCTAAAATATATCAACAACTCAAAAAATTGAATCACTCCAAAACTAATCTCCAAAGCAACAACCATCCATTAAAAGATGGGCCAAAGACTTAAAGAGAGTCTTCTCTGAAGAAGAAATAAGAATGGCCTATAACACATGAAGAAATGCTCGACATCTCTGGTCATAAAAGAAATGCAAATCAAAACAACTCTAAGATTCCACCTCACTCCAGTTAGAATGGCCAGGATCAGGAAAACGAATAACAGGTGCTGGAGGGGATGTAGCCAGGAGGGATCACTACTGTTGGTGGGAGTGCAAACTGGTTCAACCACTATGGAAAGCAGTATGGAAGTTCCTCAAAAGACTAAACATGGAACTCTCCTATGACCCAGCAATTCCACTACTTGGCATTTACCCAATCGTCCAGAAACAAGGACATACTAAATCCACTAGCACAATGATGTTCATTGCAGCACTATTTACCATAGCAAAGATATGGAACCAACCCAGATGTCCCTCAGTTGATGAGTGGATCAACAAGATGTGCTATTTATACATAATGGAATTCTATGCTGCTGTCAGAAAGAATGACATTGCCCCATTTGCAACAAAATGAAAAGACTTAGAAAAAATCCTATTAAGTGAAGTAAGCCAGACTCAAAGGAACATAGGCCCAATAGTCTCCCTCATTTGTCATAATCAGTAGAAACCCTGGGCTCTCCTAGCAGAGATTTACAATAGAACAAAATCTAGAGACATTAGGCCAAATAGTATGACACTAAATGTAAGGACCTCCAGGATATAGAAACAAAAGCCATATAATGAGTGACTGTTGTCCTTAATGTACTATGTTATCTCTCATCTCTTTTGCTCTCCCTTGGTTATCTCATATTGTTACAATATTTCACCTTGTTATCTGATATATTTTATATGTGCTTAATTGGTTATTTGAAATTGGATAGGGAAGGGGGAAATCAAGATAAGCGAGGAGAGGGTGGGAGGGAAATGGGGACCATGTCATGAGAAAGAGTATCAATGTTTGTGAAGTTATGCACCTTTTATCTGGTGAATATAATGTAACCCTTCTATTAATCACAATAAAAAAAATTATATCCAGGGACTGGGAGTTTGGTCTAGTGGTAAGAGTGCTTGCCTAGCATGCATGAAGTCATGGGTTCGATTCCTTGGTACCACATACATAGTAAAAGCTGAAAGTGGTAGCTCAAGTGGTAGAACTCTAGCCTTGAGAATGCCCCTGAACAGTGATCAGGTCCTGAGTTCAGTCCCCAGGACTGGGAAAAGAAATGATGTTCAAATTAACAATGTATCTTGATGCTACCATGACTGTTTTGGTCACCTGGGATGGGTATAATACATTTCAATATGGTTTAGGTCGAATGACTCACTTTTTACCAATGTATGTCTTAGTCTATAAAAATCCTAGTTTCCTGGAACTAAAGGTGTGGCCCAAATGGTAAAGTACCAACTGTGAAAATTTTAGTCTCCTAGCTGTAGAGGTCAACTTTTAATAGTTAACCTACTAGTCAACATGAAGACTTCAAATATAATTTACAGAATGATCTCACAGTAGTAGAAATAAAACAAGTCTTAAAGATAGTTGTACTGAAGAAAATGAAAGACCTTTTTAAGTTAAAAAAAATAAGACTTTTGTGGAAATAAAGTGTCTAAAAATATAATATGGAAAAATACCCAGGGTTTGCACAACTTTGTCTTTTGTTAAAAATTAGTCTTATTGCTATTGTTAATAATTTTAAAGCATCATCTATCGCTGTATTTTTGTAGTATACTAAAAGAATTGTATAACCATCATAATTTCATTTTAATTGAAGTTTCTAATAGTTCTTATTAAATGGCCTATTTTCTCTTGAATTTCATCTGTTTGTTTGATTGTTTTGGTGCCATACCTGAACTTAATCTCAGGGCCTGGGCATTGTCCCTGAGCTTTTTTGCTCAAGGCTAGTGCGCTGCCACTGGACCCCTACCTCTACTTCTAGTTTTTTGGGTGGTTAATTGGAGATGAGAATCATGAACTTTTCTGCCTAGGCTGGCTTGGGACCACAATCTTCACATCTTGGCCTCCTGAATAGCCAGGATTATAAGTATGAGCTACCAGGGCCCAGACAGAGCTTTTATGTTTCTGTTTTGTTTTTTTTTTCTCCCAAAGGATGAAGATGAAAACTCCTAGATTTCTGGATTATTTCAGTTGTGATCCTACATATTAGGTATAGTCCTAGTAAGCAAAACCACTGAAAATGAACATTAATTTACAAGATGGGTAACATTTGGATAGCATTGCTTGATGCTACCATAGTGGATGTGTCTACAATACTACAAAATTTCATTTAAACAAATTTGAGGCTGGAGGTGTAGCACAGTGAATGGCAGCGGACACAACAAAAAGAAGAGATAAAAGATAAATATAGGCTGGGAGCCTGGCCTAGTGGTAGAGTGCTTGTCTAGCTTGCATGAAGCTCTGGGTTCGATTCTTTGGAACCACATACACAGAAAAAGCCAGAAATGGTGATGTGGCTCAAGTGGTAGAGTTCTAGCCTTGAGAAAGCCCAAGGACAGTGCTCAGGCCCTGAGTTCAAGCCCAGAACTGGCAAAAAAAAAAAGAGAGAGATAAATATATAGCTTATCAAAAAATCTGGTGTTCATTTGTTAAACCTATCATTTAAATATTAGCAATGCTTCACTATCATAATTAAATTCATAGTATGTATTAAACAAGGACTAAGGCTTATTCTAAAGCTTGAGAGGCTCCTGGTCTTTCCCCAGGTTTCCTCAGAAATTCTTGACCAGAAAAACAAAGCTGAGCTATGACCAAAAAACTGTGGAATTTTCTTATTTGTAGGAATCTACAAACTATCAGGTGGCTTCTAGTTTCCTAGTGATTTGAAACCCACAGTCCAGAAAAGAACAGTTCAACTCCTTTTCCTCCAATTTAGGACTTATCTAGTAGTTGCTGTAGCCCAGAAATGAACAAGAGATCACCACTGTTCTAGGGCAAGAGGGCAATTACAGATTCATCTCCTTCAGCAGTCCTCCCCAATTGTTTTGATTACTTATCAGAATGGGCAAGAGCAAAAAACCCCCAAAACAAAAACCCTACCCTCACCTAAGAAAAACCATGATAGGTGGAAGAGTTATTTCATAAAGTCTCCCCATCACCACTCTAACTGTCAAAGCATGTATTTTTGGTGCAGGTTTCTGCAGGCATGGCTTAGTTGTAATGTAGAAGCTGGGCTTCTGTTTTAGTCTCTGGTTTTGCTCTGAAAACTGGCTTCTCATCTATTTATTCATTGAGAGCTTTATAGATAGAGTTAACAAGTTCATTTTCTTTTTATAAACTAGATAAGATTTACTTTTGTTGATAAGTAGGGAAAACAGTATCAGCAAAATGCTGAGTGAACTCAGTCCAGCCATGGGCTTAAAGACAGGCCAGGCTAGGGTTCAGCCAGACTGGCAGGGCAGGAGTGTTCTATCTCCTCTCCAGTGCCAAGCAACCAGCTGCTCAAATCTTTTCTAAATAACAATGAAAACAGGAAATGGTCTGGAAAAATGTAACAATTTAGATGTCCCGGGCATGATTACAGAGTCATGACAGTACATTGACCCACCTATACAAATGCGTCTGGTTTTGACTAATTTCATAAAATATCTGAAAGGAGAAATGATGAAGACTCTTAATCATAAGAATCCCTATCTGAATGAGTGGTGAAGGATGTGAACATGATCAAACTTCCTTGTACCATGTACAAAAATAAAATAATGGAACCATTAACATTGTAAAATAAATCAAGGATAAGGAAGAGTAGTAGAGGGAGAAGGGGTGAATATGATAAAAATATATTACATGCATGCATGAAAAATGTCACAATGAAACCCCTTTATTTAGTTAATATATGTTAAAGAAAAAGAAGGAAATGGACCGGTATGTGCCATCCTTTACAGACATTAAAAAGATGACAGAAAATGTAATTGCATCATATTTATCTGAGGACACTTACAGAAATGTCTTCCCGTGGGAATTTGTTATGAAGCCAAAGTGTATGAAATTGGCACTAAGCTTAGCCCATAAAAATAAGAATTCATGAGTTAACATTATAAAGAGATGAATTTCCTTCTGTATCTAATAATGAGCTTTATCTCCCTGGAATATTAAGAAGTCATAGGAGTTGCAAGTCCACAGTGTGTCTTGAAGTGCCTGATTGAGAGAATTGTAAGACCTGTTACAGAGCTAGGTCTGCGCTGAAGATGTAGAACAGCAGATGGGGCAACATGGTTAACATATAGGTCCCGGAGACCTGACCCAAACAACCCTGCCCTGCTTTGCCCTGCCCTTCTTCCTTTGTTTTTTTTCTTAGGCCAGTACAGGGCTTAAACCCAGGAACCTGTGCACTCCCTTGGATTTTTCAATCAGCTCTGATGCTCTACCACTTGAACCACATCTCCGCTACTAGATTTTTGCTAATTGGAGACAAAAATCTCTCAGATTTGCTTAACTGAGCTTGCTTCAAATCTTGATACTCAAATTTCAGCCTCCTGAGTAGCTATAATTACAAGCAAAAAAAAAACCCCAAACAAAACTTAATTTTAAAAGCAAACTTGTACAAAAAGAAACACCAAACTTAAAATAAACATTGAATATCATTGAGCTTTAGATAAATGATTAAAACATTTTAAAAATACACTTCAGTTTTAGAAAAAAGAATCCTGGATGATATGACATCCTCTTTTATACTATTATATTTTTTATTAAAGAATTTATTAACATTGATTTTTACATCATATTTCAAATGACATGTTTAACAAACAATTATTCAAGAAGGGAATCTTTATATACAATCACTAGTACTTAGGTTTTAGAACATAATTAAAATTAGGCTGAGGGTTTGTATGTCATAGATACATATTAATTTATGTAATGAAACATTATGTCTATAGAGTCATAGATTTTTATGTCTACGTAGTTGTGTTTATATTTCCAATACCATGTCCATAGCACTGGGTATGCAAATATTGAGTCCTCTCTCTTGAACTGTTTGGATCTAATAGCCACATATTAAGGATACCATGTGCCTTTTGTTCCTTTGGTCTTGACTTCTCTTGCTCAACATGTTTCACTCTAGATTCCTCCACTTCCCTGCAAATGCCATTATTTTATCTTGTCGTATATTATTCTATTTTTTAAACATATCAGATTAATTCTAAAAAGCAGTAGGTATGGCAAAAGCATGATGCAGGTTTGTGGGTCTTCAATTGCTGGTTCTCAAAAGAACTTTGGAAACTATTTACCCCTTTACACATCTTACTTGAATGTGTAAGTTTAATAGCTGCAAACATACAATTTCTAGCATATTTTATATTGTATTATGTGTAGACTAAAGTCATCTTTGTTAAAACCCTGGTGATTAGCTCATTCCATTTATGGAAAATGGCCACCAATTGCCTAGTCTATTATCAGAGTTCAAAGCAGTGAACTGAGATAATTTCTGTTATAATCCTCATCTTTTTCAAACTCTAAGATTGATAGAAGACAATCATAGCAGGCTGAAGTTTGTTGCCTGAGTAAAATAAGGTCTTGTCTGCAGGCTTTTTCCTTTTTTGGAAAATATTTCATTAAGGACACTTCCTTTTTTAAGGCATAAGAATAGTATTTTTTCTTTTCTCTCTCTCTCTTTTCCTTCCTTCCTTCCTCTTTTTTTCTTTCTTTCTTCCTTTCTTTCGTCAGTCATAGGGCTTGAACTCTGGGCCTGGGCACTGTCCCTGAGCTCTTCAGCTCAAAGCTTCTGCCTTATCCCTTGAGCCACAGCCCCACTTTCACGAATAATATTTTTTATGGAATGACTCAGGAAAGAAGTCCTGAGACACCATTCTCATCTCAAAAGTGATTATTTTATTTTTATTATACTTTATTTCATTTTAGTACCAGAGAGTGAACCCAGGACCTTACCCATGTTCTGCATGCATTCTATGCTTTCCTCCCAAGAGAAGCTATACAAAACAATTCCCTAACACTATACCACTATGTGAAATAGAAGATTATACTTATCCTAGAGTGACTACTTAATTGAAGTAAAGAAGCTGCAGTATCAGTTCTCCTGGAGTTGTGGCTCAAGTGTTAATGGGCCTGCCTAGCCAACTAGAGACCCACAGTTCAAATCCCAGTGATTCCTGAAAAGAAAAAGAATGGAGATGCCATTTCAGCTAGAAGGAAAGAATTCCAAAACCAAATACAAGTGTCTCTGGGCATGACTTGTGCTACAAGCTTTCCTTTGAATGAATAGGTAAAAAATATTTTCTAATCTCAAAATATTTACATTTAAATAAACTACAACTACAGTAGAGTTGTTTATTACATTGAAGCTCCTTTGGAAAAACATAAATACTGAAAATACTTAAAATGTGAGCCTATTTTGCCAATTACGATCTGTCACAGTTTGTTATTTAAACATCATTTTTGGATACATATGGATTTTAAACATTTAACATTTTTAACTTTATTTAAACATTTAACATTACTTAAACTTCACTGTTTGGACACTTAGAACTCTGGTGTTAATAGGTAACATTTTCTTATTTTAAAACACTGTCAATGTTACATTTAAGTTGGGCCTTAGTGGCTCATACCTTGAATCTTAGCTACTTAGGAGGCTGAGACCTGAGGATCAAGGTTTTTGGCTGGCTCAGGCAGGAAAAGTCTAGGAGCAACAAAGAAGCCCAGGGTCAGTGCCCAGGCCCTGAGTTTAAGCCCCAGGACCAGTACAAAATAATTATATCTAAATTCAGAAAGAAAAAGAATAAACAAAAATGGCCTATAGACACATGAAGAAATGCTCAACATCTCTGGTCATAAAAGAAATGCAAATCAAAACAACTCTAAGATTCCACCTCACTCCAGTTAGAATGGCCAGGATCAAGAAAACTAATAACAACAGGTGCTGGAGGGGATGTGGCCAGGAGGGATCACTACTACCCTGTTGGTGGGAGTGCAAACTGGTTCAACCACTATGGAAAGCAGTATGGAAATTCCTCAAAAGACTAAACATAGAGCTCCCCTATGACCCAGCAATTCCACTACTAGGCATTTACTCAATCATCCAGAAACAAAGACATACTAAATCCACCAGCATAACAATGTTCATTGCAGCACTATTTACCATAGCAAAGATATGGAACCAACCTAGATGTCCCTCAGTTGATGAGTGGATCAACAAGATGTGGTATTTGTACACAATGGAATTCTATGCTGCTGTCAGAAAGAATGACATCGCCCCATTTGTTAGGAAATGGAAAGACTTAGAAAAGATCATATTAAGTGAAGTAAGCCAGACTCAAAGGAACTTAGGGTCAATGGTTTCCCTCATTTGTCATAATCAGTAGAAATCTTGGGCTCTCCTAGCAGAGATTTGCAGTAGAGCAAAACCTTGATACAAAAGGCCATATAGTAGGACGCTAAATGAAAGGATCTCTAGGATATAGAAACATAAGCCATATAATGAATGATTGTTGTTCTTAAGGTACTATGTTATCTCTCATCTCTTTTGCTGTCCCTTGGTTATCTCATATTGTTACAGTATCTCACTTTGTTACCTGATATATAGGATATATTTGTATTTGGTTATTTGAAATTGGATAGGGAATGGGGGAAAACAAGATGAGGGGTGGGGGGGGGAGGAAATGGGGATCAAGACATGTGAAAGGGTATCAATGTATGGGAATTAATGCACCATCTATCTGGCAAATATCATGTAACCCTTCTATTAATTATAATAAAAATATATAAAAAAAAGAATAAAATAACATTTGAGAGAAAAATGGGACCAAAACTTAGAAAAACCCAGATACAAACTCAACATAATACTACCCAAGTGGCGAACTGCAGGCATTATTACTTACAATTTTTACTTTGGATAAGTTTTTAGTGGAACCCTATTTTAGCATGTTAATATAAGGCTAGCCTGGTCCCAGAAAGCACAGAAATAAACTGGCCCCTTTAAAATAACAATGCAGCATGATGATAGGGCTTTGAGTATCTTCATTAGTGATTTGATTTGGAAATGGGTATAATACACTAGTATTTATTTCACACCCATCTCTCCGAGGTCTAACTGGAAAATAAGTTATCATAAAGATAAACTCAACAGGGAATGCTTTTTTTCTTGGTGGAAAAATATAAATCAAAATATTCATTAAACAGTTAATATTATGATTTTACAATTTAAAAACTACAAAGTTTCTTAATGTTGCAGTTTAGTTTTATCTATAGTAATGTGTGTAATAATATCAATATTGGGGTTGAACTCAGGTCCTCACACTCTCACTTGCCTTTTTTGCTCAAAGCCAACACCATTTGAACTATGCCTCCAGGTGTAGTTATTTCTTGTCTGCCTAGGCTGGTTTCAAACCATGATCCTTAGATCTCAGCCTCCTGAGTAGCTAGGATTACAAGCATGAGCCATCAGTGCCTAGCAAGATTTCAAGGATTTTGATGATTAAGAGCACATACTAACATTTTTTTCCCAAAGGTTTACTCAGCATGTTGAAAGGTTTTACCCCAAACTTGAAAACTTTTAAATTTGTTCCTCCTAACACATTTCTATACAGTTAATATTTTATTTCTCCTGACACACTTCATCCCAACCTCAAAAGAATGTAATTTTGTTTTTATAGAGTACTTGAGTAATCAACTGAGTATTGCTTTTCTAGCATAAGCCTAAGTACACTAAACACAGATAAATGGTTATTTGCAAACATTGTTTTAGAGGGCATTTATGGGCAATAAGGAAGTATTAAGAAGGAAGTTTTGCTACTTTCAAATACACTTACAGGTGAAACTTACACGCTCCCCATATAAATCCTAGGCTTCGTCGTCATGAAGATAAAAATCATGTCACTACAAAGTGCACTTACTGTAACTTCAACACTTATTTCATCTAGTTGAAAAACGTTACACCGCTAATGCACTCCCTTTCCTCTCTCTCCACTGAGTCTTCTAAAGGGCTAGCGTGGTGGCCGGCAAACGTGTGGATCCGCACTGTGTAGAGCGGGTATGCCCACTTGGCCATCCATTTACCTCTGAGTTCCAGACAGACGTCAGGAACTCATTTAAGAAGTGCGACGGAGGTGGCTCCCCTCAGAAGGGCACGCCACAGTCTACCCCGTTCCCCCGCAAAAAAGGTGCTGCTTGTACCCACTGCTCCTCCTGAACGACGCTCAACACCTACTGCTGTTCCGTGGAATCACACACACAGGCAGTAACCCGGGAGAGAAAGCACAGCCTGGGAAGGCAGGGAGGACGCACAAGGTTCACATATTACAAACACACTCCTCACTCCCCCCAGCACACACACACACACACACACACACACACACGCGCGCGCGCGCGTGGACAGGAATACTCAGATTAGAAGGGGTGGGGGAAGAGGATTTCTTTGGGCCAAGCAAAAATCACCCAGAACCATTGTCGGAGAGAAACCAAGACCTCGCCCCAGTGAAGGGCTGGCAGAGACAGCCCCACCGCCCGCCCGGGAGCCTCGTGCGCTTTCCCGGCCCATTCACTGCGGGGTGGCCAGTGCCAAGCGCGTCCCGCGTGGGCGCCCGAGCCCCGGCGCGGGCCCCCGCTGGGGCCTGGTCCAGCCCAGCCCCGAGGCTGCGGCCGGCGACCCCCGGGCCCCGGCCCCCTCCCCTCCCCGCTCCCCGCTCCCCGCTCCCCGCTCCCCACGCCCCCCCGGCCCGGCCCTCTCTCACACCCTCCTAAGGCCACCAGGGCGCTCAAGTGGTCACCCCACTGACCGTGTGGCGGGTTTGCGGGCCGCGTGGGCACGAGTACCGGCGCAGTCGAGGGACACCGCGCGGCCGGAGGCGGAGCTCACCGGGTGGCTGGACGCGGTGGCAGCCTGGGAGCCTAGGGGCCCGGAGCATGCGCACAGGAGAGGGGGGGGGACACCCCCCCACACCCGTTTCTGCTCATTTCCCAGTCCCCATCCTCTGTCCTCCGCCCCTCCCCTCCAGCCGCCCCCTGATCTAAACACACAGACTGGACCTTGAGACGTGGGGAAAGATGGAGCCGGGGCAGGCGATGCGCGAGGAGGGACTGGGCGACTTTGAATGGAGGTGGTGGAGCCTGGTCCCGGGGAGACGCTGCCGCGCGGCAGAGCCTTCCCTGTGAACTCCCACGAGCTGGACCCTACCCAGCCGCCGGCCCGAGAAGTCCTGAACTAATGACTTCAGAGGCTCCTCAGCAAGGCGGAAGAGGCTGGCTGAGACATTTAGTGGAAGAGAGGGTGTGTGTGTGTGTGTGTGTGTGTGTGTGTGTGTGTGTGTGTGTGTGTTCAAAGACAGGTGTGATGAGTGAGGAACACCCAGGCCATGGTGGGATTGCCAGTTAAAGGATCACACATTCTTAATTAATTTAAAAAAATGTAAGAATACATCTACATATACCTTTAAAGAGTTTGAAAAATAATTGGATAAGGAGAGAAGTACGCTGTCAGAAAACCCAGAGACTGAAGCATAGTTCCTGCAGAGATGAAATCCGTGTGGACTGGGAATGTGTGTGGCCAGGTTCATATATAGCTGAAGACGCTGGGAGGCAGAGGACATGCTAAGCACCTCACCTGCATTTGTTAGTACAACCCTTCCAACCAGCAAGGTAGGGATCACTGAACATTTTTTTTTATATATAACTAAGGGACCTAAAGCTTAAAAAATTTAAGCAATTTCCTGAAAGTCACCAAGATAGGAAGTAGCCCACATTTGAAGTGATTTTGGTAGAAGAGCTGGTGGATTGAACCTAGAGCCCTGCTTTCTCCATATCCTCTTCTACTCTTCTCACCCTTCCTTAATTTTTTGCAACAAGTCTGTAAATAAGATAGGTCTAAATTTCTATTTTGCCAATGAAGAGCTTGAGATGGAGGGAGCAGGTCCTGGGAGGTCTCAATACACTTGTCTGTTTAATAACGATTCAACATATTAGTAAGTGTATATATGAAATCTATAATCAAGAGCCTCTTGAGGGCAGTAATGGCTTCTTATGCGTGAACACAGAAAATCGGAAAACAAAATTCAGGTCATCAGCGTAAGCAGGACTTAGAATACTAGTGCTGTCGGGTTGTGAGGGTGGTAGTAGCATTGGGGTTGGTGATTTAAGAAGACAGAAGACTGGTTAGGTTTGATCCTTCAAGTCCTATGGGAAAGAGAAGCAATGGAGACAATGAAATGTTGTTCAGGATGCTCTCAAGAAAGGCTTAAGAAGCAGTGTGGTAGTGTCCAATATGGATTCAGCAGTCTCTCCAAAATGAGAACGTACATATTCCATGGACTTGTTATGGGACTTGAATAAAAGAAAAGTTTTTATGACGCACTTAAACATGGCACTTAGCAAGTGCTTAGTAAGGAGTTTTAGCAAACAAATACATCGGGAAAGGGATAGAACTCAGGGGCACAATAATTGCTTATCCTTTGCAAAACCCTGGGTTTGGTTTGATTATCAAACCCAGGGGGAAAAGCTGCTGGGGGGAAAGCTCCAATAAATACAGAAGAAATTAAGAAAGTTTCAAAATTGTCTATAATTTAGCTGTTCCCAGGACCATCTTCAGACGGAAATTTTCTGGAAAGTATCAACTCATTGGTATAATAGCATTGAGTATAATAGCCTTATCCTACTCAAGGTTATGTTTGTTGTCAGGATAGGATACATTAAACTTAACCAAAGAAAGGCAGTATAAGGCTAAATCTCAGAAGGGTTCAAATGCATGGCCTCTGTCATCTTCTCTTTCTGCAATCCTAGATAGCATTCCCTCTTCCAGTCTGTGAAATGTGACAGACCTCAGACAGTATTGTTGAACCAGGTGCCAATGTCTCACGCCAGAAATCTCAGCTACTCAGAAGCTGGAGACATGAGGATCAGGTTCCAAGCCAACCATGACAGAAAAGGTCTGTGAGACTCTATCCCTAATTAATGAGCAAAATGCAGGGCTGGAGGTATAGTTCAAGTGGTAGAGTACCAGCTGTGACTGAAAAGCCTTGGAAGCTGGAGTTCTACTAATTAGGAGGCTAAGATCTGAAAATCATGGTTCCAAGCCAGCCCCGAAGGAAAGTATGAGACTCCTATCTTGAATTAACCACCAAAAAACCAAAAGTGGATCTTTGGCTCAAGTGTTAGCCTTGGGCAAAATAGCTAAGGGATAGTGCCCAGGCCCTGAGTACCAGCCTGTATGGCTCGACTTGATCTCCAAGCGTCCTTCTCTCTGGAGATCAGAATGTTAAGGGGAAAAAAAAAAGGTGTACTACTACTATCCTCTGATCACATGAATGGTATTTCTGACATTGCCAGCTTCCACCCTGGGCCATGGTTGATGCTTCACCATGATCTTCTGGCTACTTATTCTTCATCACTGTGAAAAATGCCTAAACAAAACAATTGGAAGGAGGATTTATTTTGGCTGATGGTTTCAGAGGTTACAATCCATAGTCACGCAGATGCACTGCTTCTGTACCCATGGTGTTGGCAGGGCATCTGGAGCAAAACAGCACCTCATGACACAGGAAGCAGAGAGGGGCACCCTTCACAGCTACCTCCAACAACCCACTTTCTTCAAACAGGCCCTAGCTCCCAATATTCCGTTCAGCTATATACTTGTTAGTGAGTCAATCCACTGATCATACTGGCATCCTCATGATCTAATCACCTCTAAAAAGTCCCATCAGCTGGGGAATGAATTTTGAACATATCAGCCTGTGGGAGCCATTTCATATGCAAATTTGAATAGTCTATTTATCATAAACTATCAAGTGTGATATGAGGAGCCTACCACAAATTATGAAGCCACTCCTAACACATGAGAAATTGCAAGAATTTAGAGGTCATCTGTGAATTGGTCAAAAGTCAGATGTCTCTTTAGGTGAGGGAAAGTTCCTTAATACGTAGATGTGGAAGACTTGCATACCACACCAAAAATGACAAGGCATTATTGAAAATAAATGAAATAATACCTAAGAGATGAAGACAACTCACATTCATAGATTGGAAGATAATATTGTTAAGACAGTTTTGTTAAGTACTGTTTAGAATGACTTACAGATTCTATGCTACTCAAATTCATGTGGAATTAAAGGGGGCCCCAAATAGTCAAAAGAATAAAGGTGCTGCTACACACTTTCCAATACTAAGATTTACCATGAGACAATACATCAAATACACTATGCTAATGGCATAAGGATTGACAAAGAGACCAATGGGATACAATTGAGGACCTTAGTCCCAAGGTCAAGCAAAGTACCAGGTGCAAGCTCACACGCTTGTCCATAGGCAACCTTGTTCT
This sequence comes from Megascapheus bottae, assembly GCF_031878675.1. Classification (NCBI taxonomy): domain Eukaryota; kingdom Metazoa; phylum Chordata; class Mammalia; order Rodentia; family Geomyidae; genus Megascapheus; species Megascapheus bottae. Next base: position 21,915,163 of record NC_143514.1, read on the forward strand.
CCAGGGGACAACGGCCCTCACACCCACGGTGGAGCATTGCACTATGGGCCTGGCCAAAGAGACCACCCCAGGCTCCTAGGAGACCATCACCTATTTTTTACTTTTGCTTCCTTGTTAAGCCCTATGTAAGCCTACCCCCAAATCTAGTCCCTAGCACAACCTCCAATCCCACAGGAAGCTCAGTGCCCCTCACTGTTCCTCGGTCCCTCCCCACCTGCAGGACGAGCCCGAGAAAGGAGAGGGCCAACTGACCACCCGCACCCAGCCCTCCCTCGCCAGAGGACAATCAGACCTGTCAGGGAGACCCGTCAAGGCAGGAGCTCGTTTATTGAGGAAGTCCATTCAGCTAACATAGGATGCAGGAGCCTATCAGCACAAAGGTGGGCAGGGCGGGGAGGTACTCTCTTTGAGGATGTCCATTTAGCTAACTTAGGAATCATGTGCTGTCCAGAGGGCAGAAGGGTTCGGGGCCTATCCCAGAGGTGGCCTTACTTTGTATCACGAACCATAGCCACACTTTCCAACCTGGTGGTGGGCACCATTTCAGTTAGGCGCAGTCCCAAAACGAGGGATTGAGCACTGGGCCACGAGTTAGGCCTCCTTTTACAGCATAGGTTTCCATTTCCCTGATGTGATGCGCCCCACATCTCCTCCTTATTGGTTTCATTAGCAGGTGCTTGCCTTACTCAAGAGTGTGCCTGTTTTAGGTTGTCCCTCTCTGGGGGATCTCACCCGTCATTGACTACCACTCTAGCTCTTCAGGCAATTCACCTGTAGGGTTGGCAGACCCAAATGGAGATTTTAAGTAGGGGAGACAGCCAACGTCTACAAAGGAAACCCTTCTATCCTCTGACTTGTACATCCTGGTAAGGACCGAGGCCAACCTCATAGGGTTCCCAGTCCACATCTCGTAGCACAGCATATTGTTGTCAGACCATGATTAGCTGAACAGCTTTAATCTGAACCTGGTCTCTAAGAAACTAAAGGAGCTCATTGATCACACAAGGTCTGACTGTGAATACAAGGAACCAAGGGGCCCACGAAGGGGAGAAGGTAATCGTTGAATGTCTTTGTGGGGGGTGTGGATAATGATGCCCAGGATGAGGAGAAAGCAGGTGACTATGAGGAATCCAACCACAAGTAGGCAGATTGTTCAGTATGGTCTCCTCATTCCTGTGAATGACAGGGAGAAGGAAAACCATACCTCAAGAGGGGCTCTCTTGGGTAATTATTTTTTAGTTTGCTGGCAATATTTTAAATCTCTAGCTGGTACCCAAATTGGGTTTGGTTCTCCCACCGGGAAGACACATCCAAATCCTCTCCCCACACTAATAAGGGGATCAGGGCCTCTCCATGATCCAGTAAGAGGATCTCTCCAATGGACTTCAACCTTTAAATAAGGTGTCTGATTAGACCAATGTCTCTGAAAGGCAGTCAGAGGCTGATTCTTGAAAAAATTTAAAATGTTTAGTGTAAGCATGGCTGTCCTCAATTGATCATGGGGGTTGCCTCCCTCTTTTTGTTTTATTAGTTGATTTTTTTGTGGTCTTATTGTGTCTCTCAATTATAGCTTGTCCTCTGGGATTATATGGCATCCCAGTGGTATGTTTAATATTCTAAATCTGAAAAAAATTTTGTAATGATTTGCTCATAAAACAAAGCCCATTATCTGTTTTAATTTGTAGGGGTAAATCCAAGATAGCAAAACATTGTAAAAAATGGCTTTCAGCGTGTCGGGCTCTTTTGCTGGAATGCGCAGTAGCCCAACAAGCATGTGAATGAATATCTATAGACATAAATACATATTTTAATTTTCCAAAAGGTGCATAGTGGATTACATCAGTCTGCCAAATAACGTTAGGTTTGAGGCCCTGGGGATTGACCCCAGGGGATTGTAGAGGTGGGACTTGTAAAAATGGCATGCATGATTTACATGTCCTTATGATCTTTTTTAAGTCCTTTATAGGACCAGGGGGGAATCTCTGATGCAACCCTCTACAAATTAAGTGAGTCAGTTCATGTAACCCGTGAGCTAATTGAAGGTCCTGCTGAGGCTGAGCCGTAGCTGTAGTAATCCCATTGGTTGCCAATTGATCAGCCATTTGGTTTCCTCACGTCAGCCTCCCAGGCAAATCCTGGTGTCCCCAGAGATGCTGTAAAAAAATGGGTTTAGCTCGTTTGTTTAACAGGGATCTGACTTGAATCATTAAGGGAGTAATTGGGGTTTTGTCCAGTTTTATATAGGCTGACACTAAGGTTGATACATATAGGCTATCAGAAAACAAGTTCATTAATCCATGAACATGGGTTAAGGACAAGGCAACTGCATACAGCTCCTTAAACTGTGCAGGTCCTGTGTCTGGCTCAAAATAGTGGGTGCCTTTCCTTTCTTTGGTAGGGAGGGAGGCGGGGCATATCACTATAGCAGATCCCGCCTTTCCCCCATCTGTGAACACATTTGCTGCTCCAGAGAGAGGCCTAGTGGAAAATAGTATGGGGGCCGTCCACTGTAACTTTGAGAATGATGACACCTATCTCGAAGTACTGTACTGGCAATCCATGAAATCTTCCAAGGCAGTGGCAACCCGACCATGGTTTCTTCTGACCCACTCAAAATCTGACAACGGGTAGGGGATTACCAGCACATCTGGATCTTGACCATAATGCCTCAGGGAAGTATCTCTACCCTTATTTACTAGGTCAGCCAATTGGTCAAGTTGTGAATAAACTCTAGGAGTCACTTCTACCAACACATGTATCCATTGAAGGGGCTCACCTAGCTGAATAATTGCTGCAGATAGTCGGTTAGAGCTGGGGAGAATCCAGAGACAGAGGGAGCATTGGGGATTATAACGAGCCAGTTGTGCCACTTTAAGGCTATCTGAATCTTGTTAAATATCGATTGATGTGATGGGGTCATGGTAATCACCATGGATAAGGGGCCTTATCCTTTAAAGAATCAAAAAGCGGAAGGAGTTCTTCCGTAAGCAGGTGAAGCCAAGGTCTCAGCCAATTGAGCTCACCTAACAATTTCTGTAATTCTACCAAGGTGTAGGATGATCGGAAGAGTAATTGGGGTTTGAGAGGACAGGCAGAGTCCAGTCTAAGTTCAGCCCCCAGAATCTTAAAGGGGGGCAAGGTCTGGACCTTGTCATTAGATATATGCAATCTTCCTTTCTGTAAAAGAATCTGGAGTTCCTTATAGGCAGAGCTTAATGTCTCGTTGTCAGTTGCCCCAATAATAATATCATCCATGTATACATATATAGTTGTGTCTGATCTCCTCCGAAGGGATTGCAGAATTTGTGAAATATAATGTTGACAAAAGGCTGGGCTATTGGCCCTGCCTTGGGGCAGCACCACCCACTCATATCTTTCATCTGGTCCCTGGAAATTGATTGAGGGAACAGAGAAGGTGAATTTTTCACAATCCCGGGGATCTAGAGGAATGGAAAACAAGCAATCCTTGATATCAATCACAATGAGGGTCAAGTCTCCAGGGATGGAGGAGATCCAAGACAACCCTCGCAAGGGGGTACCAACATGAACCATCCGCTCATTAATCTCTCTTAGGTCCTGTAACATTCTCCATTTCCCCCAAGGACTTCTGTATGACAAAAACAAGACTATTCCAAGGGCTTAGAGAGGGTCTGATATGCCCTAGAGTCAACTGTTCATATATTATCTCTCTTAGTTTTTGTAATTTATATAAAGGAAGCGGCCACTGTTCCACCCAAACTGGAGGGCCTGGAAGCCATTGGATGGGAGGGGGGGGAGCAGTAGAAACAGTGGCCTTTAGCATTGGGGGTGAGGCCTTACACAGGGTGCAGGAGTGTTCCGCCTTGCAGAATCCAAAGGCGGGTCCCCCCTATAGTTACTAAGATGGCCTGATAGGTCGAATTGCTGTCGATCCTCTTCCTCTAGGGTATTATTATATATCCTTTCATGGTCTGTGGTGGTGATGAATGCCTCTGCCTCTCCCAAAATATCCTGTCCCAGTAGGTTGGCTGTTAGACCAGATGCCACTAGGGGGCGCACGTCCCCAGGCTACCATCCACATCCTCCCAAGGGAGCCAGTCCTTGGCTTCTTCAGATTTGGTGTCATCCCCACCCTTAACAACCAGGGTCCAGAAATCAATTTCCACTGCGGGGGAACCTCCTTTCTCAGCACTGTCTGATCTGCTCTGGTGTCAGTCAGGCAGGATTACTGGGATGGTCCAGTGAGCCCTAGGTGGATCCCTAGATGAGACGCCTCCTTTGGGTGAAAGGGCTGGAGGGTGCCCCATCATTAGTTTAAAGGCTTTCCCTCGATATCAAATTTAGATTTACAATTTTTTTTTTTTTACCAGTGGAATCCCTTCATGTACTAGGGACAGGGTGTTTTAGGCGGAGTTTGGCCTTTGGTCTGGCTTGAAAGATGTCCCTGTGGAGGCTCAAGTCTTATCCAACCTCTAGGGCAATCTCTTTTGAAGTGGCCTTGCTGGCTACACCCATAACAGACTCCTCTTCCAGCCCCATTGAAAGAGGTAAGGGCAGCAGAATGCATCTCGGCAAGTGAAGTCGTTTGGGCCTGTAGGGCCGCAACCAGCGTCTGTGACTGGTGGGCTTGAGAGCCCAAATCCTTAGTGGCAACTATCCAGCTCCCCATAGATCTGCCCTTCATTCCTGCACAGGCCAGTTTGTGGTCTGTGGTCATCCCTTCCCAGACCAGCATCTTGACAAACTGATCTCGGAGGGCCCCTGGGGGGAACTTTCTTTGGAGGCTCCGCTCTACTCTTTCTATAAAGGTGGCAAGGTCCTCGGTAGCCTTCTGAGTAATTCCTGCTATTGGAGGCTCTGAGGGGCCTTTTTCCAATTTTTTTCCACACAGCCAGCCCCAAAGCCCACACCTGTTCTTGGTAGGGGACAGGGATAGCAGCCTGCTGGAGGCCATGGAAAAGTGATCACTGGATCCTGATAGCATCCCATAAGTCACAGGGACGGGGGATTAACAGCCTGGTTCCTCTCAGCCTGGGCATGGCCCTGCTCATTAAAAAAGGCACACCATTTGAGGTACAGGGGGCTAGGGAGCACAGCCTTGGGTGGTGCACTGCTGGTGAGCCAGGTCTTACAGGATGGTCTCGGCCCAGGGTGAATTAGGCCCATCCTCGGGGACTGCTTTCTTAAGCTCTTTTAAATCTTGGGCCTCCCAGGGATACCATAGGGCCAGTCTATTGCCCCCAGGGTTAGCATTTACCAAGAAAGTCATGCATGGAGGGGAGGAGTCGCCACTGATTTTATAGAATAGCGACTTAACCTGCTCTTCCAGTTTAAGTGGCGAAGACTTTCCACAGGAAGAGGGATAGCAATATGGCAGAGGTCGCTCGGTACCCCAATTGTCTGCGGTGAGTTCCGGGGCAGGAGCACTTGCTGTAGGGCTCAGGGACCTGGCCCCAGGATCAAAGGGGACCAACAATCCCTCCTTAGGGTGAGGCTTTAAACCCTTCTCCTCCTGATCAGTGGGAGGGCTAACTCTCCCTGACCCTGAGCGCTCCTCAATAAAGGTTTCCCCAGCTGGGTTGCCCTTTGAGGCCACCTTGGGGGGCATTTCCGCTGTCCCTAGATGTCTCCTTAACTGAGTCAGGATAGAAGCAGGCCTTGAGGGCAGACAAAGTCGGATAGATCCCGAGTGGAGGGTCTTCTCCCAAGTCAATCTTCCTCCTTCTCACCAGGTGCTCTACGAGGTCTCAGGTGGCCCAATTGAAAAGATTGGCTGCCCTTAACCAGGGAGCAGCGCGTGTTAAGGCCTCCCAGACCTCAGCCTGGGGATCCGAGATCTCCAAATCTCAGCTTTTAAGCATAAATCTCTACACCTTGAGCGCCGGGTCCTCATGCTTGGTGTGAGATTGCCCCATCTTTTCAGGGACACCCTTACCTCGTAACTCGCTTGGCTCGACTCGCCGATGGTTTTGCTTTTGATGAGCACTCTTTTTCGGCCCCACATTGGGCACAAGATATCGGGGGTTTTTAGTCCTCGGTCCCTCCCAACCTACAGGAAGGATAAGGAGAACACGCCCCGACCAGGATGAGCCGAGAAAGGAAGAGGGCCAACTGACCACCCGCACCCAGCCCTCCCTCGCCAGAGGACAATCAGACATGTCAGGGAGACCCGTCAAGGCAGGAGCTCGTTTATTGAGGAAGTCCATTCAGCTAACATAGGATGCAGGAGCCTATCAGCACAAAGGTGGGCAGGGCGGGGGAGGTACTCTCATTGAGGACCATTCAGCTAACATAGGAATCATGTGCTGTCCAGATGGAGGAAGGGTTCGGGGCCTATCCCAGAGGTAGCCTTACTTTACATCACAAACCACAGCTACACCTTCCAACCCGGCAGCAGGCACCATCTCAGCCAGGTGCTGTCCCTAGACCAGGGAATGAGCACTGGGCCACAAGTTAGGCCTCCTTTTACAGCATAGGTTTTCATTTCCCTGATGTGATGTGCCCCACACTAGGGTGCTTGCTTAGCATGTATGAAGCCCTAGGTAAAAGGCCATCAATGGCTCTGTGGCTCAAGTTAGAGTGCTAGCCTTGAGCACAGAGACTCAGGGACAGCACCCAATCCCAGAGTTCAAGCCATAGGACTGGCCAAAAGAGAGAAAGAAAAGTAGAAAGAAAGAAAGACTGAATACTTACGTAACTGTAACCACACTATACTATACCTTTACAATAAAATTTTTAAAAAAGAAATTCACTAAAAACTTTGAATGGGAAATTTATGTTAAATGAATTATGCCTCAAGTAAAATATTATTAATGAAATAGGATTAAAGGTACCTTTCTATTTCTTCCGTTTTCTCCTTTTTCTACTTTCTTCCCTTCTTCCTGACTTTTTGCTTTCTAGCTTCCCTCCTTCCTATGTAGTAATTCAGAGAAATTGAAGATGTGGAGACACACACTTGTAATCCCAGTTCGGGAAGCTGAGACAGAAGGTCTTAAATTCAAGATTAGCCAAAATTATATAGTGAGACCTTGTTTACAAAATATGAAAGAAAAACCTAATGAAAAATGGAGCAGTTGAATCTGTCAGTGGAAGTTCAATGAGGGAGGGAGAAGATAAGAGTTCATTTTTAATCAAAAGTATAAGTAATACATGGCTAGTAGTTGCATACTCCATGCTCCTGTTACTGCGAGGGCACTCAAACTAGTGTCCTCTTCCATTCAGAAATTCATTTCCCATGTGATGCTTCTAAATAAACTCAACAGTGAACAGGATGGAAGTGGCTTGAAAATGGCTTGACAAATACAAATGTTTTCATTCTTTGAAAAAAAGATCTACAATAGAATTCAAACACGGTATTTTATACAGAACTTTGATGCAGACCTGAAGAATATCATATTCACCTTGCATGAGTGGCTAAAATCTTTGCAGACATAGGACCTGCAAAAAGATTCTTATCTTAGTCAAGACCAAAGGAACAAAAGGCGCATGCTATTCTTAATATGTGGCTATGAGATCCAACAGTACAAGAGTGAGGACTCAATATTTGCATACCCAATGCTATGGACAGGGTACTGGAAATATAAACACAACTACATAGACATAAAAATCTATGACTCTAGGGGCCGGGAGTTTGGCCTAGTGGTTAAAGTGCTTGCCTAGCATGCATGAAGACCCGGGTTCGATTCCTCAGTACCACATACATAGAAAAAAGCCGGAAGTGGTGCTGAGGCTCAAGTGGTAGACCTCTAGCCTTGAGAAAGTCCAAGGACAGTGCTGAGGCCCTGAGCTCAAGCCCACGACTGGCAAAAAAAAAAAAAATCTATGACTCTATAGACATAATGTTTTATTACATAGATCAATATGTATCTATGACATATAAATCCTCAGCCTAATTTCAATTATGTTCTAAGATCTAAGTGTCAGTGATTGTATTTAGAGATTCCCTTCTTGAATACTTGTTTGTTAAACACATCATTTGAAATGTGATGTGAAAATCAATGTTAATAAATTCTTTAAATAAAAAAGATTCTTATCTCTATTGCTAACCATACTTTACTTTTACATTAATCACAATTTTAAGAAAGAAAGGAAATCTACTTAGAGGACATCTTCTGGTAGTTGCTGACATGAACATTCATTACAAAGTGAGTTTGTGGGTAATTTTCAGGTTCTATGTCAAAATATGCTGTCCATAATAGTCATTCTGACAGTGTAAGATAGTGTCCTGAGAGAAACTAAACTCGGTGCAAGTAGATGGGTCGCATGTTTTATTAAAGTCTGTTTTAACATCATGAGAGATTTTTACTTTCCCTTTTCTCAACCTGCAACATCCAGGTCTTAGCACCAGAGGGAACCATTGTTCAAATGTGGGAAGGATTGTAGCACAGCCAGTTTAAAGCTCTTTGGTTATTTTGTTTTTGTTTTTGTTTGTTTGTTTGTTTGTCAATTGTGGGGCTTGAACTCTGGGCCTGGGCACTGTCTCTTCAGCTCAAGGCTACTGCCCTATCCCTAGAGCCACAGCGGCACTTCTGGTTTTCTAGTGGTTAACTGGAGATAAGACTCTCAGGGATTTTAGTGCTTGGGTTGGCTTTGAACCTTGATCCTCAGATCTCAGCCTCCTGAGTAGCTAGGATTACAGGCATGAGCAATGGTGCACCATCCACTTCTGGTTTTCTTGTGGTTAATTGGAGATGAGTCTCATGGATTTTCCTGTCCAGGCTGGCTTTGAACCATGATTTTTAGATCTCAGCCTCTTGAGTAGCTAGAATTACAGATGTGAGCCACCAGTGTCAGGCTAATTTTTTAAAAATTTATTTTATTCTATAGAGAATAGGAAGATCTTGCTCTAATGGCAGTTATGTTCAACTAGCTAATGATCTTTTGAAACATGTTGAAGTAAAGATGTGGAACAGTTATAGAAGGCTGTCTGTCTTTTCTCTCACCTAGACTGTTGGTCAGCCACACATATGAATACAGACTTTTTTATGGTGAGAAGTTGGAATAGCATTTATCAACAAAACAAGCATTGAGACACAGCAGAAAGAGTGTGAAGGATATTGTGTGTGGGGGTAGATGACACAAAATTTGGTCTCTTCATCTCTGGCCATAAAAGAAATGCAAATCAAAACAACTCTAAGATTCCACCTCACTCCAGTTAGAATGGCCAGGATCAAGAAAACTAATAACAACAGGTGCTGGAGGGGATGTGGCCAGGAGGGATCACTACTACCCTGTTGGTGGGAGTGCAAACTGGTTCAACCACTATGGAAAGCAGTATGGAAGTTCCTCAAAAGACTAAACATGGAACTCTCCTATGACCTAGCAATTCCACTACTTGGCATTTACCCAATCAGAAACAAGGACATACTAAATCCACTAGCACAATGATGTTCATTGCAGCACTATTTACCATAGCAAAGATATGGAACCAACCCAGATGTCCCTCAGTTGATGAGTGGATCAACAAGATGTGCTATTTATGCACAATGGAGTTCTATGCTGCTGTCAGAAAGAACAACATTGCCCCATTTGCAAGAAAATGGAAAGACTTAGAAAAAATCCTATTAAGTGAAGTAAGCCAGACTCAAAGGAACATAGGCCCAATAGTCTCCCTCATTTGTCATAATCAGTAGAAACCCTGGGCTCTCCTAGCAGAGATTTACAATAGAACAAAATCTAGAGACATTAGGCCAAATAGTATGGCACTAAATGTAAGGACCTCCAGGATATAGAAACAAAAGCCATATAATGAGTGACTGTTGTCCTTAATGTACTATGTTATCTCTCATCTCTTTTGCTCTCCCTTGGTTATCTCATATTGTTACAATATTTCACCTTGTTATCTGATATATTTTATATGTGCTTAATTGGTTATTTGAAATTGGATAGGGCAGAGGGGAAATCAAGCCGGGGGAGGGTAGGAGGGAAAGGAAATGGGGACCATGTCATGAGAAAGAGTATCAATGTTTGTGAAGTTATGCACCTTCTATCTGGTAAATATAATGTAACCCTTCTATTAATCACAATAAAAATTATTTTAAAAATTTGGTCTCTAACCTCTTTGAAATAGAGAAAGCATTATTTTATTACTTTATATTATTTATGTCTGTTTTTGTAATTTCTGAGTTGCGTCAGTACTCTGCTGTCATCATACATGGTTTATTCCTCCTCCTTCAGTGTTTTTTGTTTGTTTTTATTTTTGCCAGTCCTGGGCATTGTCCATGACCTCCCTCTTTTGTCATTGTCGGGATCCTTCTCGGACGTTTGGGAGGGCATTGCAGTGGAAATGGAGCCCACAGATAATCCTGGGAACGCAGACTCCAGAGACCAGACTCAAGGTGCAGATCTAACTTTATTAAAAAATGTGGTCGCTTATATACAGCACATCATCCAATGGTAGCCACTTCATATCACCAGCAGAAAATTGGGCCTTCCTGTTGTAACCCTCAGCCAATGGTGTCCTGAGACACTTGCCCTTAACTGGAGTTTCCAGAGTGCCCACCTCACTGGGTGTTCCCAGGGGTGTACATGCCTGAAGACACAGGATCACGGAAGTGCAGAGAGCAATCTAAGCCACCAGCTAGGAGGCCCCACACTCTTTTGCTCAAGGTTAGCCCTCTACCACGTAAGCCACAGCACCACCTCCAGCTTTTTCTGTTTCTGTGCTACTGAGGAATTGAACCCAGGGCTTCGTACATAGTAGGCAAGCACTCCATTTTCAGTCCCAACCATAACCTTCTTGAGTAGCTAGGATTTACAGGTGTGAGCCGCCAGTGCCTGGCATATTTCCATTTTTGGTGTGACTGTTAACAGTTCATAAACTCCATACAAACAGGAAAGACTCAACTTCAACCCCTGGCCATCCCAGGTCCTGGCAGAAGCACTCTTCCTTTACTACCATACAGATGAAACACAACTTTTTTTTTTTTATTGTCAGGTAATGTATAGTATAGAGGGGTTACAGTTACATTCACCAGATAGTAGGTGCATTACTTCTCACACACTGATTCCCCTTCTCATGTTTTTGTCCCCATTTCCCTCCTCCCACCTCCTCTTAATCATCTTGTTTTCCCCCTTCCCTTTCCTATTTCAAATAAACAAATGTATATACAATATACCAGGTAACAAAGTCAGATACAGTAACAATAGGAGATTAACCATAAGGGCAAAAAAATGAAAAGAGAAATAACATAGTACATTAGGAACAACAATCACACAAGATAAAGCTCTTGTTTCCATATCTTAGAGATCTTTTCATTTAGTCTCCCCTTATATGACCTTATGAACTTGTACAACTTTTATTTTCAAAATATTTGTTTCTCACATTTATTTCCATTTAAATGTAACCACATCTCTAAAATGTTTCTTATACATGATTTATGTAACTAAAAATACACAGTACAGACATTTTCTTCATCTTATAAATGTTTTTGCTGCCCTAAAATTTTCTCTAGGATTTTTTTTTTTAGTCATTTGTGGGGTTTGAACTCAGGGTCTGGGCACTGTCCCTGAGCATTTTCACTCAAGGCTAGTACTCCATCCCTGTAAGCCACAGCACCACTTCTGGTTTTCTAGTGGTTAATTGGAGATAAGTTGCTCACAGACTTTCCTGCCTGGACTTGCTGTGAACCACAATCCTCAGACCTCAGCCCCCTGAGGGGTCAGGATTACACATGTGAACCACCAGCAAAACAGCTATAGAAATAATTTTTATTCTTTCTAGTTTCCAAGTTTTTTAAGTTAATTAAGCCAATCATACTATGATAATATTCTTTGACAATTGCTTTTTATTTTAAAACTTTTCTTAAATGAATTTATTGTGAAATTGAGATACAATTTTCTGCTTTTGAAATAAAAATCAAACCCCAGCTTATAAATTAAATTCCCAGAAAAACTTAGACTATTTCATCTGTGAGCTTAAAAATTTTACACCTACACCAATCAATTTACCAGCTCCAGGTAGAAAAACAATGAGTGTGTTACCAGCCATGTCAAGGAGCTCTGCAAATCGTTGTTTATCAGTTTTAATATTTTCTTGTAATCGATTTATGTCTTTTTTTAATTTTTCAGATTCCTTTTCAAATCCATCTATAAGCAGCTCCTTCTGAACCTATAAAAGAGCAAAAGAAACACTCCACCATTAGTGGTTGGTTGTGTATTTAATAACTCAGCTCAAGCACAGCTTTCAATTTCTCCACTATCTTGGAAAGGTCCAAGCCACGTGCAGACATCTGGATCTAAGGAGTGGAACTATCCACAGCTTTCATACAGGTAAAATCACCTCAGCACTGTGTGTATGTGTGGCGGGGGAGATGAGGGGGAAAAAGGAAGAAGGTTCTTCCAGGACCTAGATGCCCTTTGGAGGAGAATGCAGCTTGCATCCTAATTAATTCTCAGGTCCAGAGAGGTGTCATATAGTGATCATCTAATGAATTATGGAAATGATAACCATGTAATGAGCATGGATGATCAAGTTCCTCATCAAATCAGTATTGCAGTCTGATTGTTTTGAGTGACATGGGCTGATTCTAAAACAAATGGAGCAATTTTTGAGCTTTCAGCACTTTTCGTTTTATTTCAGGTCAAAAAAGTGATGTATGTAGATGGGATGGATTTACTTCCTGTGCCTTTAATGGCTATGCCAAGGATTCTAATGACTAGTGAACTGTTCCACTGAGACACAGAAAGCATCCTTTCATCTCAACAAAGAGCAATGCCCCCTCCCCAAAAAGAGCAACCCAACATCCTGAGTGGCATTATTAGTCCTTGGGTTTTCTCAAGGCTTGAGCTCTACCACTTGAGCCACAGCTCCACTTCTGGCTTTTTCCTATGTATGTGGTACCGAGGAATCGAACCCAGGTCTTCATGAATGCTAGGCAAGCACTCAACCACTAAGCCAAACTCCTGGCCCCAAAAGGTCCATGAGATTTTTTTTGTTGTTGTTGTTGTTGTTGTTTTTAATTGTAATTGATAAAAGTGTTACATGATATTTGTCAGATAGAAGGTGCATTAATTCACATATATTGATACCCTTTCACATGTCTTGGTCGCCATTACCCTCCCCTCAACCCCCCACCCCGGCTTGGTTTTCTCCCCTTCCCTATCCAATTTCAAATAACCAAACACAAATAAATTCAATATATCAGATAACAAAGTGAGATACTGCAACAATATGAGATAACCAAGGGACAGCAAAAGAGATGAGAGATAACCTAGTACATTAAGGACAACAATCATTCATTATATGGCTTTTGTTTCAATATGCTGGAGGTCTTTTCAATTAGCTTCATACTATATGGCCTTTTGTATCTAGGTTTTGTTCTATTGTAAATCTTTGCTAGGAAAGCCCAAGGTTTCTACTGATGATGACGAATGAGGGAAACCATTGAGCCTAAGTTCCCTTGAGTCTGGCTTACTTCACTTAATATGCTAGTCATGAGGATTAACTCAGGGACTGAACACTGTCCTTGGACTTCTTTTTTTTCTCAAGGCTAGAGCTCTACCACTTGAACCACAGCACCACTTCCGGCTTTTTTTTCTATGAATACAGTACCAAGGAATCAAACCGTGGTCTTTATGCATGCTAAGCAAGCACTCTTAACACTAGGCCAAATTCCAGGCTAGAGTGGCATTATTTTTACACTCCAAAATCTCATACTACACAATGATGGATTCTTGTGGATTTATGGGTTTCAACGGGATTCATGTGTATGGAAACATTTGCCTTTGGGCTTTCCTTCGGGAATGGTCTCTGATCATAAGAGTTTGGTTCTCCCTTCCTGAGGCACCTGGAATTGTCTGACAGGCCTTGCTCTCAGACTCACCCTTAGCTCGTGTTCCAACATTTCTTCCTGTTCCTTCAGAATGTTATTCATTTCTGTCTCCCATTTCTTCTGCAGCTGGGCTATGTTTTCCTTGTGGCTTCTCTCTTGAGCCTCCATCAGTTGTTCTAGTTCTTTCTGCTGCTGCTTTAGCAGCTCTCGTTTTTTCTCAGCTGCCTCCTTCTTGGCCCGCTCAGCTATTCCAAAATGGTTAGAAACAGGGAAGAACAATCAAGCCTGAGATCTACCTTTCTGTGCTCAGAAACCATACTGTTTTTCTCAAGACAGGAACCTCTGCGCTCCTCCATGGACCATGACTGCAGGGTCCTGATTCCCATAATGGCACTGACGAGTTGGACATGCTGGCTCAATCCCCCTCTGTGTTCAGGTCTAAAACAGCTTGTGTTTCAACAGGATGGGGAAAGGCTCTGCTTCCTGAAAATCTTCCTGTTTCATAGGTGAGAACTTCTCAGGAACTTCCCCCACACTTCTGAGAGCTCCCCCACCTAACCCCCACTCGCTGTACCTGCCACGGCCCTCTCTCCATCTGTGAGAGCATGGTCTGATTGTAAGATGGACTTCTCAACCGTTGCCTGGGCCTGCAGGAAGGTCTGGAGAACCTCATTTCCCTAGAAAAGCAAGAAGGACCAAAAGTGACATAGGCAGCAAAAATCTAGTGAGGAAATGATTTTTCTTTAAATTCTCAGTATGGATTCTACTTAAGATCTCAGAGTTTCTTTAATTCCACAGCCACAACAAAATTCTCAAGTGTTTGGAGAGATACGCAGCACCTCTGAAGCAGAGTCTTTCTTGTCTCTCCAACCTCCTTTCCAAGGAACTCTGTCCATAAGTCATCCAGGTTATAGACTTTTCAGATTTTTGTGCCGTTCTACAAATATGTATCTTCCATTGTTTGTGATATTTGTGCATATCTTTCTCTATCTTGATAGTATTAGATCCTTTTTTTAAAAATTTTGGTTTATTAATTTTATAGCTCTTGGGGCCGAGAGTGTGTCCTAGTGGTAGAGTGCTTGCCTAGCATGCACGAAGATCCGGGTCCAATTCCTTGGTACCACATACATAGAAAAAATCCAGAAGTGGTGCTGAGGCTCAAGTGGTTGAGCTTTAGCCTTGAGAAAGCCCAAGGACAGTGCTCAGGCCCTGAGCTCAAGCCCAGGACTGGCAAAAAAAATTATAGCTCTTAATGGATCTTATACTGTATTAATGCATGCATATAAGTGTGTTCTTTGTTGCTGCATAAAACTCTATTTTGTATGTATGTAATATCCCTTCATTTGTTGATGGGAACAAGGCATATTTCATAACTTATTTATTGTAGATGAGTTAAAGATGTAAACATAAAAGCTGAAACTTTAAAATTCTTAGAAAAAAACAGGGTAAAAGTTCATTAACACTGGACTTTGTAATAATTTTGGTGGTCTAATAACAAAAGCACCAAGTAAAGAAATAGATGAGAATATAGGAACCTAAAAAGTTTCTGTGCAGCAGGAAAAAATATGAGACGACAGAATGGGAGAAAATATTTACATGCCATCCAAAGTATATAGGAAGCCACACATCAAACTCAATAGAAAAAAGAAAAAATAATGTGATCAAAAAATAGAAAGCAGACCTGAATATACTTTAAAAATTTTAAATTGCTGATATATATTTTAAAAATATTGAGTATCACAAATCACCAATGAAATATAAAACAAAACTACAATACAACATTATCTAATCTCTGTTAGAATTGTTATTACCAAAAAGTCAAAAGATAAGAAATGTTAGTATAGAACTCTTGGCAGGTTGTAAATGGCTACCAGCAGAATAAACCCCAACCCCCCAAAAAACCCACTCCCTCTAAGTTTCTGATGTTAGTTCAGCCACTTGCTGACTGTTTAATCTCGGATAATTTACTTGGTCCTCTAGTAGGTATTCACTTTTTCTACTGCAAAAATGTGATAAAAGGTATTTGCTAGTTTATATTATTCTGAAAAATAAACTTTCTCTGCATAGGAAGGAAATGCTCAGTGTCTTCTCCATGAGGCCCATATACTTTCCCACTCATTGTTTCATTTTATGTGTATCAGTTACTATGATGTATAATAACTATTACCACACCAAAGCAATTTGACCATTATTTTTCCATCTGACACAAGATCCCTTTTTTCATACTGAGTATATATTATAGCTCAAAATTGATTCCTGACAATGCTGTTGATAGAACTCAGGGCTATCATTAAAATGTTATCATAATTCTGTGTCCTTTCTTTCTTCCTTCCTCTCTCTCACTTTCCCCCTCCCTCTCCCCCTCTTTCTTTCTCTCTTGCCAGTACTGGAGCTTGAACTCAGGGCTTGGGCACTACCTCTGAGCTTCTTTTGCTCAAGGCTAGCATTCTACCTCTTGGGCCACAGGGCAACTTCTAGCCTTTTCTGTTTATGTAGTACTGAGGAACTGAACCCAGGACTTCATGCATGCTAGGCAGGCACTCCACCACATTCCCAGCCTCTGTTTTCTTTGTACAAATAGTGTTAGGTCTTAGATGTTCAGAATAAGAAACAAAGACCCTCCTACTAAACTTGGTTGGCCATTCTCACTCTCCCCTATTTCTCACCTTCACTCCTTTCCTGAACAATAGCTTGTAGTCTTGCTCAACCTTCTTCTTGGCTTGTAAGTAAAGACTATACCCTCCAGGGACAGAGAAAGTTCCTGCAGCAATGCTTTCTAGCAGGGACTCAGAGAGTTTCTTCAGTTCAGCCTGGCAATATTTGGTGGATGCCTCTTCATTCTGCAGCACAAAATAGTCCTTTTTCCTTTCTATGGTATCCTGTAAAGGCAGTGTAAGAAAGTGCAAAGAAGGTGTTAGAATGTCCACAGGGATCCTTTTGTCATGAGTGCAATGGCATTGGAGTGGGCTGAGACATAAGAAGGAGCCAAGAATCTTGCTTTAGGCCCAGTTCTAGTCAATTCTATCGGAAAGCCAGTTATCTCTTTTGGGTTTTGATGTAATAGGTATAAAATAATGTAGCTGGAAGAAATAAATGTTATTGTTTATACAGGTATAGTGCAATTAAGAGACCCCCACATCCTAACAATGAGAAATAAAAAGAGAAATTTTCCCAGAAATAAACTTTACTTGGAGGTTGTGTGTGGCTATGGAAATCAACTCCCTAGGGACGAGGTAAGGGTATTCAGAACTTAGTTTTGAACACTTCAAGAATTCTTTCAGTGACATTTTGAGGAATGAGGATACTGGAAAAGAGAAGTTTTGTTCATTTTTTACAATAGTTTGGTAAGTTGCAATTCAGATGAATTTCTTCAATGTAAAGTAAGAGATTTTGGTGTTTTAAAATCAGATCCAGATAAACTTATGGGCAAACTGTCAGTGAATGTGCCTATTAAGACTTAAAAAAAAAATAGAGTGCCCTGGGGCTGGGAGCATGGCCTAGTGGTGGTGTGTACCTAGCATACATGAAGCCTTTTCAGAAAGGTGGGACTCAGAAAGGATAAATGTTAAGATACATTACCACCAGCTGCTTCTGGAACTTTTGGTCTTCATCCCTAAAGGACAGTTCCATGAAGACTGCGATGGCTTCTCTCTCACAGGCTGCATGCACATCCAACAGCTCCTGGAGCGTGTCAGTGGGGAGACTCAATCGCTGTGACATGTGCTGGCTGTAGTGGTCAGATGCCTTCTGCACAGCCGCTGAATTTTCCTGCTGGGCCAGAGTAGCCACAGCATTCTCCAAACAGGGCACTGCTCCACAGTTGATGGCATCCACATAATTCTTAGTCAGACTTCCTAGCCCTTAATGTTAGAAAGTAAATGATGTGTCAGTGGTTAGTGTGTTCACGAGCTTCTAGAAATGTCACTGTGGAAAGTCACAAAAAATTCTGTTTATCTTAGTCTTGTTCTTCCTTTTCTCCTCCTTCTCTATTCCTACATTCTGCTCTTCTTCATACTGTCTGTAAAACCATATCTGTTTATTCACACAACTGTCTTTTGTATATGCACTTTCTTTGTGGTTATCAAACTTATCACATTGCCAAATTAAATTACTGATTAGAGCTCACAGGTTTTTTTTAGGTTTCCTGGAAAACGATTACAAAATTAAAATAAATAACTCATTAGATAGAGAGAATAAATTACTCAAGTTATCCATCCTAATTCCAAATGGGAATACAAGTCTACTTTGAAAAAATATCATCAGAATATTTAACATTTGCATCATGGAGCACTGGTGCCTCTGAGCACATGCTCTGAGTCATGAAGCTGCTCTGTTTAAATTTGTTTTTCAAAGAAATGTCATGGGATTCATGGTCTTTGTTCATTGTTGATCTGTTCCTAAAATTTCTTACATTTTTTCTCACTGAGAAACATTATCCTATGACACTTCTCTTTATCTTTCAGGATTCTCTTTCTAGCACTTGTTATATCCTTAAGGTATTAGTTTTGTCAGGGATGTTAGACTTTAATAAAGCCTCATATAGAGAAACATGCTACCTGTGTGCAACATGAGCATCTGCTTCTCCACCGAAGTCAACAACAATGACAACAGCAACAATCAGTCCTAGCATTGGGAAACTCACTATTTCCTGTGACAATGATTCCTCTTCTCAGGGTCTTGGTCTTTCCATTCGTGAAGATATAAGAACAGAATTTTTTTGATTGCTCCAGGAAATTCTGTTGCAACTGGTCTTCTGGAACATTTTCTATGTTTTGTAGTAATTTTTTGTCATGTGTAGGCCGGTCAAAAACAAAACACTTCCGGACTGGAAAGAAATACCGGATGCATTCTCTAGACAGGTTGGATTTCTGTAGTTTGGGATTATTCCCTGCAAAAAGAGTGCTCATTGAAGAAAAATCTTACAGACAAAGTGATGTGAACTCTTTCTCCAAATCTTTGTATAACAAGAGCTCCTGTGCTGTCCATCTTCCTTCACCTATCTATACAAACAGCCTCATGAAACTTGTGTCAATAGATAGATACATTCATCACTAGGATAGAGAACTGTGATTAGCTTCCATAGACTTTGTACAGAGGATGATAAATTTATTGTTTTTATTATCTTTAAGTAGGTATACTGAGGGGTTATCTCCAAACATGACAGTTTCTGAGTACAATGCATCTTGATCAATTGAGGAATGATAAGTTCATTAAGGTTTTAGAATGATTTATTCATCCACAAAGTTATCAGAAAGACATTTCTGATCATGCAGTTCTCTTTTTTTGGGGGGGAGCGGGTAAAGGCATGTTTCTTGGTGTATTGTAGCATCTGTGGGAACTAGTAAGACCTTTCCTCCTTAGCATTCACAGGACAATAGATATATCTACAAAATTATACAACACTACACCACATTGATTATTCAGTTCTATGTTAGGAATAAGATACTGCCTCTGAAGTAAGAAAATGCAGCAAAGAAGAAATCGTAAAAATCAGACCCTGATACACACACCATGATTAGGTTTAATGAGTTCTTTAGCGAAAATCCCCAAATAAAGTTAATCTATATGTGGTCTGATACCAGAGTATATTAGACATTGTTTTACAGAAATTCTGTGGCACAAATCAGTGCTTGAAAGAGACATTCATTCAAAGAATAAAGAAATATTGAACCTAGGTATCATTGCTTATCTACTACACTAAATGCGATTCGTGTAATTAAATTTTAATGTTAGCACAATTATGTGGTATGCCATTAAATGAGGAAGGTAATGTTATGTAAGGAAATGGAAAGACTTGGAAAAAATCATATTAAGTGAAGTTAACCAGACTCAAAGGAACATAGGCTCATGTGTTATAATTTGAATAAACCTTGGACTCGCCTAGCAGAGGTCCACAATAGGGCAAAACCTATATACATAAGGCCATATAGGATGAGGCTAAATAAAAGGGCCTTCAGGATATGGAAACAAGAGCTATATAGTATGTGATTGTTGTTCTTAATGTACTATGTTATTTCTCATCTCTTTTGTTGTCCCTTGGTTATCTCATAGTTGTCACAGTATCTTACTTTCTTATCTGGCATATTGTATATATGTTTGTTTATTTGAGATAGGATAGGGAAGGTGAGAAAACAAGATGAGGGGAGGGGGGAGAGGGAGGGAAATGGGGACAAAAACATGAGAAGGGTTTATCAATGTTTATGAAGTAATGCACCTTCTATCTGGTGAATATAATGTAACCCTTCTATTAATTACAATAAAATGGCAAAAAAGAAGAAAAACAGAAGTCCACTTTCAAAGAACTAACAACCTTTAGAAGTTTTGGAGTCAATTATTTTGAACCTAAAAAATTAGTATTGAAACTCAACTACAATAATAAATGCCATTTTTCTGACCTTTTTGCCAAAAAAAGAACAAAAAAAAGAAAAGTTGTACAATTTTTAGAATATATATATGGTTTTATATACTGTATAAATACTTTTTAAATGAGGTCATTAGATTTTTTGTGATCCATTTCTCATTTGACAAACCCATTTTTCTAAAGATAAAATGTAAATTTCAGATAATCAGGAAGCAAATATATGGAAGTGGTATAGTATTGACAGTAAATTCACAAGTTTTGTCATGATACTTATTGGTCTAAAATTATTGGTGCAGTATTTTCCCTCAGATTTCATCAGTAAGTTTAAGTATTAACTTCTGAAGACTTTGGATAAGGACTGCCACAATTAAGGTCACCAGTCAACCAGCAATTACCATATCGAGGACCTTGATCCAGGTTCCAATAAACGTATATACTAAGTGCTGAACAAGACTGAGTTGATCCTGCTTCCCTACTGAACCTTCCTCTACAGAGGCCAGAATATGATACCTGAAATCATCTTCAAGGCATTCTCCAGGTATTCATCTTCTGTGATTTGGTAACCATCTAACTTCAGCTCCAGAGAGAAATCCCGAACAGCCCAAATGAAGTCTGGAAAGAAACTCACAAACTCTAAAGAGTCCTCTAGTTCATCAGTTTTAGGGCTAGATTTTGCCTTGATTAGCTGTGTTAATTGAGTTACATATCTGGGATCTTAGGTAAGGAATTTAGTGAGACAACAAAACATCCAGATCTCACAAATTTTATAAGCATTCTCCTTTGTGCTATGCCCATTCTTACTGAGCCAAAACAATGAGTGCAAAGAAAATACAGTGTCAGTTGCCATTCTAAACTCATTGAAACATGGCAGTTTCATGGAAATATGGCAGTGTTCTGTCATGAAAGGATACTCTAGCTGCTCCAAGGCCTGATGGTTGATGGTGCCCAGGCTGTTGTAGACAAAGGAGCTGCTCAGAAGCACAGCCAAGGCAAAGATCCACGAGTCATTCTTAGGGTCACCCTTGAAAAGACATGAGAGTTAGGGACTTAGAAGGCTACTTTTCATCAATCTATTGGTCGTTCATTCATCCATTCATTCATTTTTTTTCTGCTGGGAAAACATTTGGAAGATAATGCTAAATGTAAACCTCATCATAGATAGTTGCATTGAATCTTATCAGATGTTACTCTGTTTAGCATTTAAGAAAATGATGTCCCTAGTGTGTATGAAATAGTTTATGAAGTTCCTAGAATATAATATGTTCTCAGTAGTAAGTGGATGTTGGGAGCCAGAGTGGGATCAAACTGTACCTTGATTTGCATCAGACAATGGCTTTATTGTCTTATTGTTTTCTGGCCTTATTCTGTTTAAATGACCTGAGATTTACCATATGAATGTAACACCTGGAAGTTCCTTGGGTCTCGAGAAGGGAGGAAGGGGAGTGGAAAATAAACGAGGCAGTCTTTACCTGGACTGCGGACAGCCTGGACCCAGTGTGTCTGTCTCTCTTCTATTTCTTCCTAGTCCTTGCCCCCTATTTCAGGAACCCCAATCTGCGAACCCTAGTTTGCTGCCGGTTAGCCCCGGCAAGTGGATAACTCATTAAAGTTTCATTTTGAATGTGGCTATGCTAAGGTCACAAATATTACTCAATCAAGATTGAACAATTTTATACTAAATGTATGACAAAATGCCAGACTTTCCACTTGATTTTATGTATGAAAATTTCTACATAACAGTCCCTGTCTTCAAGATACTTCAGTATATAAATACAACCACTGGAGTGGATATAAGCTTTTTTTTTTTTTTTTTTTTTTTGCCAGTCCTGGGCTTGAGCTCAGGGCCTGAGCACTCTCCTTGGACTTTCTCAAGGCTAGAGCTCTACCACTTGAGCCTCAGCACCACTCCTGACTTTTTTCTATGTATGTGGTACCGAGGAATCGAACCCGGGTCTTCATGCATGCTAGGCAAGCACTTTAACCACTAGGCCAAACTCCCGGCCCTGGATATAAGGTTTTAAAGTAGAACAACAAAACCAAGTGAACTCTTAGTCTCATAAAGTGGGAATAATTATTCTGGGAATTCAACATAGGAAATTACCATATGTAACTGAATAGCCTGACAAATAGCTGGACTTGAATGAGTTATGGCCTTGTAGAGATGAAGTGATCCAGCATGTGGAAGAAAAGCTGTGAGCGCAGAGTGTGCAATCATTACAGAACTATCTCATTGAACGGAAGCA
This sequence comes from Megascapheus bottae, assembly GCF_031878675.1. NCBI lineage: Eukaryota > Metazoa > Chordata > Mammalia > Rodentia > Geomyidae > Megascapheus > Megascapheus bottae. The sequence goes on from NC_143514.1 coordinate 21,937,518, forward strand.
AGGATCATGCATGCTAGAGTGGAAAAGGAGGCTGGCAAAATGTCTACAGACAGCTTTGAAAGAGATTTAGGTATTACCCAAACCACACTGTAAGTTCTAAGAGGAGCCAGAAGTTCTGCTACCAACCACTTCTGTTTGGTTATGATTTGCCTTTTGACAATGCGAAAAGATATAAAAATTTCTGTACAAATTGTAATGTATTGCAATCCATAGTCTATCTTGGGTTTATACTGAGAAGATACTAGAATACATTAACAATTCCGGATTCCTTCTTCCTGGCCTTCTTTTGCAAGGGTGGAAGACAAGGATGGACTGCTAGCATTTCAATTTAGGCTCAAGTTAATTTAAGTTAGGAGAAAAGAATTGGGTGACTCTAATATTACAAAGGAAAATTACCTCAAATTCAGTATTTTTCATGAGTGTGCCTTATGCTTTTAGTTATTGAACAATCCATGCTAAGAGGCTAGAGTTATAGACAAGACTTGCATATTGTAAACAGAAGCTTTCCTGAAAGTTATATGAATTTCTTCCTTGGAACCGCATTGTTACAGTCTTTACTTGCAACTCATCAAACCCATGCATTAGAGCTAGGGAATCCTGTTGGTTACCTCATTTCCAACAACCTTTTCCTAATATAATGACTGGATCCATGCTCTACTTTGTGCTGCTGTGTTACATTGTGGTGACCATGCACCATATATTTTGTCTCCACAGTCAGGCTCTTAGCCTTTACTATGCTTTAGTACTTACACTACAGTACTTATATATATAGTACTTACACCAGAGCCATGAACCTCAGCTCTTCAATGCCTATTTATAAAATGAAATCAGACAAATCAGACAGTTCCAAGGGAGTTGTTTTTTTACATGGAATTTAGCACCATGATTAAATTTGAACTTGACAGGAGTGTGTTATGGAAGTTGAAAGGAGGTGACAGAATCTAAAGAAAGCGGTTATTCTAAAGTAGAGTATACTCTTTTTACCTTTTCCACATCTCCCAGGCCCTCAGTGTCCAGAAGAACCAGTGTGTGGTTTCGCTTGGTGGGGTGGGGCACACACCACATCCAGATGCCCTTGGTTTTAGCCCTCACTGTGTATCCCAGGGGAAAGCCTGTAAGGAAGAGGAGAAACAACACAGGGTCATAGCAGAAAGACCAAGGGAATGTGGCAGGAATATTTAGCAAAGATAAAAAAGAGTTTTGCCAGGCACCAATGGCTCATGCCTGTAACCCTAGTTCCTCAGGAGGCTGAGATCTGAGGATCATGGCTAAAAGCCAAACTGGGCAGGGAAGTCTAATCTCCAATAAACTGCCCAGAAAACGCTGGAAGTGATACTATGGCTGAAGCGGTACAGCAGTAGCTTTGAGCCAAAAAGCTTAGGGGACAGTGCCCAGGCCTAGAGTTCAAGCCTCAGGACCAGCGGGGAAAAAAGTTTTTCTACCATTCAGTAAGGATAATAAACATCCAACAGACATCTTATACCCCTTAAGAATTTTCTCAAGAAACCTTGCATCACACTGTTTCAAATGCTCAAATTATGTCAGATTGCATAATTAGTGTAAACGCTAATAACCTTTGTATTTGCAGCTGATCATAAAGAGCTCCTGTGCCTTCTGGCTTTGGTAACATTTGAAATGTTCCTACCAACGTCCACCCTTGGTGGGCCACAATGTCTCCAGGGGCTTGGTTCCCTACGTCCGTTGCAACACCGTTCATGTAGTTCAATTTGGACATGAACAGGCATCTTCCTGTTCATTCTTCTGTCTCCTCAGTCTCCTTAGAGTTATATAAATGCTCTGACTACTTGAAAAGAGCTCACAGCTTAGGCAAAAAAGGCAGGAGATAGAATTTGTTGGAAATTAGCTCCTGAACAAGTGAGACTGAATGGGACCAGAAAAAAAATGAGGAAGCTTTTTGGTAGGATTGAGGAGCTCTTAATTAATGGTCAAGAAAATGGGATTTTTGTGGGTGGATTGTTATTGCCCAGAGAATGGTCCCTGCCCAAGACACACTCACCATGCCTCTGTCCTGCAAGATGATTCATGAGGTAAGATTTTCCTGTACGAAATAACCCAACAATGGCCACTACCACCAAAGGTTGAGATATTTTTTCAAGAAGTCTTAAAGCTTCTAAATTTACTGTCAGATGTTCATTCTTGTTTTCCACTAGACAAACAGGAGCCTTCATGGTAGACATAGATGGCATGGTAACCTGAAACTCAAAAAAACCCATTTATTAAAATGTATAACATTGGAAATGCTTTCATCAGCTTTCTGTTTATGAAGCATGTATACCAACTTCCTACATTTGGTATGCTTTTAAAAGAACAATACTCTTTATGATTTCTACTGAATGGCTTTTCTGAAAGAGTAAGTATCCAGGGTCTGTGTGTGGTTCTCTCCAGGGGCAACACTGACAGAGTCAGCAATTTTCCTCTAATGCCATTTGGATCTGGGTAAAAGCAGTCAATGTGCCACCATCTTTCCCCTCTCTGATGGGGTGGGAGAAATGGTGGTTCCAACAAACTGAAACCAGGCCATGCATTGTATGCTCTGGAATAGCAATGATGGTTTGTCTGCCACTTGGATCCATCCTTTCCTTCCCTCTGCTGTATGAGTCAGGGGGTGAAAGAAAGGAGAAACTACATCTATGGCCTGAAGGACCTGCTCTGATTAGGGAGTGATTGGTGAATATGTTAAGTCCTAGGTCTTTTAGTATTAGCATAGTCTCTCTCTCTCTCTCTCTCTCTCTCTCTCTCTCTCTCTCTCTCTCTCTCTCTCTCTCTCTCTCTCTCTCTGACATGTGCGCATATGTTAAATTCTGTTTCTCTGAGTACAGTCATGGCATACACAATGTTAAGAGTTATAGAGAAAGCTCTAATCTTTGGTACAATCAGTTTGGTAAGAAAAGGAAAAGGAAAAGGACGTGTAATTCAAGCAACAGAGCTGTTAAAACTATTTCATAGTAATGGCTAAAAGCCATTACACGTGCCTCTCCATGCCAGGTGAGCTTCATTTCACTCCTATGGAAGCGTCCACACTGAACTTTCTCTTTCTCAACCATTCATCCAATACACTTGAGGGTCCCTAATCTGCAAATTCAAAATCCAGTATCTTCCAAAATGCCTAACATTTGGAGAACTGACATAAGCTACAAGGAGAAAATTCCACACCACATAACTTTCTTTTTGTGCAAAATTATTAAAATTATTTACAATATTATGCAGTTACTCTTAATCTTTGTGTATAAAGTATATTTGACACATATAGATATGTATATATGGGTTTTATGTTTGGACTCAACGCCCATCTTGAGAATATATATATGTACATATATCACAAAATCTGAAGAAATAGGAATTTGAGATCCATTTTTATACATTTTATTCATCACAATCATTTTGTTCTTCCATCCTGGCTTGAACTCAGGGCCTAGGCACTGTCCTTGGGTTTTCTTAAGGCTAGAGCTCTACCACTTGAGCCACAGCACCACTTTTATTGGAGATTAGAGTCTCACAGTCTTTTCTTGGCTGGGCTGGCTTTGAACCATGATCTTCAGATTCAGGCTTCTGAGTAGCAGACATGAGCCACTAGTGCTTGGCTCTAGTTATTTAGTGACAGAAATTGTGTGGGAAACCACTCTTCACAGATACAGGTACTAGTCCTCTGATGTGAATCTATGTTTGAAATTCCAAAAGAGAACATTTAGATAAATACAGATAAATAACATCAAAATCTTTTCAACTTCAGCAACGTAGGCAGGTGATGAAATCCTGCACATACTCAAGTCTGGAAAAGCGTAAGGTCAATCTGGAAAGTGGCTACTGGAACATCCCTGGGCCTGCTCCTCTTCCCAGACAGGGCTTGGGAGTCTATCGGCCACTCCTGGAGGAGGAGCAGCCTATTTCCTCAGCTGCAATTTCCGTAACAAGAACACCAGCATGTGAACTGGCAATCCTGAACACACACTTCTTCTGGGACCATAACTTTAACTCAGTCTACTGTAACAGTCGTTTTGCTTTTGATTACAGAACATGACACTGCAACAACACCAAGAAATTCACTTCAGCTTTTTTACTTCTGTAGAAGCTTACTCTAAGATATAATGGAGCTGTGAAGGTCATTTCCTGAGAAAGAAATGCACAGCCTTGGGTGGGGGTGTGGAGAGGAAATGGGGACCATGTCATGAGAAAGGGTATCAATGTTTGTGAAGTAATGCACCTTCTATCTGGTGAATATAATGTAACCCTTCTGCTAATTACAATAAAAAATATATGGGAAAAAAAGAAATACACAGCCTGGCCCAGGCATTTTAGTATCCAGAAAAGTTTAATCCTTTATACCAGAATGCCATGGGCAATTGGTTTTCCAAATGTGTCTTTTTTTCACAATCTATGTTTAAATGCAAAAGATTGATATCTCTGGTTAACGGTGAGAAGGGAGCCATATCCAGTGTCACTGTGAGAAGGCAGCCACATCCTGTGAAGGCCTTGCTGAGCTCAGCCTGGTCTCCAGCTCACAGGTGCACATGCTGAGAGCATTGCCAGTCAAAGCTGGTGAAGTCAGGCAGAATCTCTGCTGAAGCCCAAGCCACCAAAGGTGTTGGCTGGAAATTGTCAGAAGTGTCTTCACCGTCCTCACATTTCAAGGGCAGGAGTTTTTTTTCTAGCCTGCCTCTGTTTTCAAGCACCAAAAAGTACTTTTGAGAGTGGAGAAAGCTGTCAGAGATGGGAAACTATCCAATCCAGTAGGAGTTCCCTGCTATTACCGGAGAGTGCAAGAAGAAAGGGAGAAAACAGAATTACTTTGAAAGCACATTTCTTGCCTTTATAGGATCCTCTCAGGGTTAGAGAGCTCCCCAAATTGGCCAGAACACTACATACTCTTGAAATATGGATACTGGGACTAAGCAATGCCATCTTGCTCCATCACCATTTTTTTTAATTGAAAGAGTCAACTAATATTTATTGACATAGTCTACCAGTATTTATTTATTTAAAAATTTTGTTGTCAAGATGCTTACAGTTATGTATGTAACATCATGAGTACATTTCTTCTGGACCCACTGCCATTGAAATAGCTTACTAGGTAACAGGGACATTTCACTCAATTCTGAGAACCATACATGGTCATTCTGAGAACTGATGAGATACACTGCTTTTTAGACTCCAGGAAACCCTTATCAGTTACCTCTGATGGTTAAGATTGTCGGTTTCCAGTAAATCTCTAAACCTGATTGGCCCCCTTAGTTAACCCATAACTTGTTTTGCTTCTGTAAACACACTTTACTAATCCCTCAATCATGAGGCATCTGCCTTGATGTGTTTTTTGTTTTATACTAACAGCATTCAGAACTGCAGGTTCTTTGGGATACTAATCTGCTTGCTGGTAACTTGAGGCTATCTCAAAAAGACTCCTGAGCTTACCTCTGAAAGTATGGCTTCTCTGTATCTCACTGATTGAGTTCCTATACACGGTAACCCCGCTCTCAGCAGGTCCTTAAGGGCAGACACAAGTATCTGTTTGAACTGGGCAACATTCACTCCCACTCTATGATCTTGAAAGTCTAGGCAGACTCAAAGGAGTTTTTGCAAACTACTCTTTCTTATGTTACAGAAGGGATCATTAACCTTTGTATATTAAAAGAAAGTAATAAATTTAATTTTATTAACAGAATTCAATTTCATTATTTTGGATGTAAATAATCTACTACATGGGTCAAAAGGGATCAAAAATTCAGTTTCTTTCTTTCTTTCTCTTTTCTGATCCTGGGGCTTAAACTCAAGGCCTGGGGGCTGTCCCTGAGCCGCTTTGTGTTCAGGGCTAGTATTCTAACACTTGAGCCACAGCACCACTTCCAGCTCTTTCTGAGTAGTTAATTGGAGCTAAGAGTCTCATGGACTTTCCTGTCTTGGCTGGCTTTAAACTGTGATCCTCAGATCTCATCTCAGTTTCCTCAGCAACTAGGATTACAAGTATGAGCCACTGGTGATTGCTAAAACTTCAGTACAATATAATTACAAAGAAAGTGATTTCTTTCGTCTTTGGTAATATGAAACTATTTGATACAGGTTCTTACTGCTCTAAACACTAGGGCCTTCGATTGAAGGCTTATGCATAATATTACCTCACTTTGGTCTTAGTCGCTTTCGTTTTATTAGTCTCTTACATTTCTACCAACAAAAGTCTAGACATGGTTCAAGAATGCTTTTTTCTTGTGAGGAAGGCTTCTTGGAAATGTTACCAGTTTTAATACTAAGAATTTAAGTGATGTTAGCATTGCTCCGTGGATTAGAGATAGCGTTTCCAGCTATTACTGCTTTACCATTTGATTTTCTGGTGAGCTATTCTCCACCCTTTCATCATAAAAACTTTTACAAAAAAAAAAACGCCATCTGGAGAAGAGAGAGAGACTGAAATATCACTGAAGGATTCGACACTAGATAACTAGGTTGACCGGGACTATAAAAAACATTTGAGAAGTTTGTAATAGTTTTCATTTGAAATATTTAGACTGCTGAAAGTTTTAAATTTTGTAAACATTGATTTTTTTTTTTTTTTTGCCAGTCCTGGGCTTGAGCTCAGGGCCTGAGCACTGTCCTTAGAATTTCTCAAGGCTAGATCTCTACCACTTGAGCCTCAGCATCATTTCCGGCTTTTTTCTATGTATGTGGTACCAAGGAATTGAACGTGGGTCTTTGTGCATGTTAGGCAAGCACTTTAACCACTAGGCCAAACTCCCGGCCCAAGCAAAGATTTTGATGTTTAATACTTAAGTTTTGAGGGAGAAGATCAATTTATCATGGTTTAAAAGTAATTAAACATTGAGGATTGTATTTGTGCAGTATTAACAATTATATTATACAATAAATGTGATAGGGGAATCCACTTTAGAAAATGTTAAACTGCTTTTCCAGACATGATTGTAGCATATTTTCAGTTAGTATGTCTATGTTAATGTGTAACAGATAGTAGAACAAGGTTATATTTTTAAACTGCTACTTGTAAAAATGGTTCTTCTTTTCCCAGATATGATGGGTTTTGTGCAGTTTTTACAAAATTGGATTTATCAGACTGTCTTTTCACTGTGTGAGTTTTGTAGAAGTTGAGCATTTTTATGGTTGGATAAAATGTTACTTCTATACAAGTACTCAGTCTCTCCTTTATCAAAAGTTAATTTCAGTCTACATTTCCCTGCTTTTGTAGCAATGTACAGTCTATATACCTTTTTGTATGACTACTCAAGTTAACTTCAGAAGATATTTTAGTTCTATGGCTTCACATAAATTTCCTACAGAGAGAAAATGGGTATATATCGGGATGAATCTGGCTTTAGAGTTCAACCAGACAAACAAAACTGAAATGAAAAAAGTTTCTTTTTGAAAATACCTTTTTAGTCTACGGCTATACCACCCTGAACATGCCTGATCTCATCTGAAAATACCTTTCTTTTTTTTTTTTTTTTGCTAGTCCTGGGCTTGAGCTCAGGGCCTCAGCACTGTCCTTGAACTTTCTCAAGGCTAGAGCTCTACCACTTGAGCCTCAGCACCACTTCCAGCTTTTTTCTATATATGTGGTACTGAGGAATTGAACCTGGGTCTTCGTGCATGCTAGGCAAGCACTCTACCACTAGGTCAAACTCCCAGCCCTGAAAAATACCTTTTTAAGTTACTAATTAAAAAAAAATAATATTCATTAAGGAAGTCACAAAGTAATTTTTAATTGGAAAAAAATCAATCAGTCCTTGATTAACTTTTAGGTTAGGTGGTTGATATAAGTGCTATTTTAGGAAAAGTAACCTATTAGAAACGTGGCTATATTAAAAGGGAATTGGTATTTAATTTTCATACATGTAAGGATTACAAAAAGTAGAAATAGTTACTCTAAGGATAGTACATCATATTTATGAATATGGACTCAAGAACAGTGAACCAATGTTAATGCAAAATTTAAGATTAAAGAATGGAATATCTAAAATACTTTGGATATTAAGTTCTTATTTTAAAACCGTATGTTTGTGACATTTACTGTGCTTTTGACTCTAAGGATAATTGTCTTTATGGACACCAAAACTTTGAATTAATAGAATTGGAATTTGCTTTTGAGAGATCTTAACAACAGAATTACTGTTTTGAATGAACTGTATTATACATATAAAATTTTATTCTAGTTAAGCCATAAGTGTTGATGTGTAAACTTGTTTTGATTAAATAATTTTTCTATCAAACAGTAAAAATAAAAATAAAAAGTTTTATAATTCCATTCCTGGCCAGTTATTTAATAGAGTTCAAACAAGGCTACAGTAAAGCCACCAATATAACCACGTTCACTGCAGCACTATTCACCGGAGTCAAGATATAGAATCAGCCCAGACACTCCTCATTGGACAAATAAATCAAGAAAATATGGCATATATACGCAATGAAATCTCACCCATTCATTAGAAAGAATATCATACCATTCCTAAGGAAATAGAAAGACTTGGGAAAGATTATATTAAGTGAAATAAGCAAAACCCAGAGAAACAAAGATTGCATATTTGCCTCATTTGTGGTAGCTAGAGTTGTCTATACATTCATAAGTAAACACACTGAATAGGATGCAAATGGTTATAAATGAATCAATTCGAGTTTAATAGTCTCTGTGGAGAACGCAAACAGTACCTTTCTTTAGAAAGACTAAGTAAACCCACAAAATAAGTACCGGAAAACGAGTCTTTACAAAGGGGAGGGAGTCAGGTATGAGGAGTAGATGAAGGAGGTGGGTAATGAGAGAGGATGTAGGCAATGAATGTATCACAAGATTAGGAAAAATAAGGGAAGGAGTTGGTGGGAGGTGGTGAAGACATTGAAGAGATGACAGAGTGTTGTATACAAAACTGCTTGGTTAAATGGCAAAATTTCAGTACATGGCCTACAAAATTCAGAAAAGTGAGCGCAGGGGTGGATTGAGAGGTTCGGGTAAAGATGTTGAACGGGGTGACATTGATCAAGAAGCACTGCATTCCTAAGCTGATCTGTTGAATGGAAACTGTTCTGTACAGCTAACTAGATAATAAAAGAATTGAAATAGCAAAAAAGAAAGAAGAAAAGAAAAAGGGCTTCACGCATGGTAGGCAGGCACTTTCCCACTAGGCCGTACTACCACCCCCAAAGCTCCATTTTTTGATGGTTAAGTGGCTTAGTCTCATAGACTTTTAGCTCAGGATGACTTTGCACCTCATTCTTCAGATCTCAGCCTTCTGAGTAGCTAGGATTACAGGCATGAGCCACTAACACCAGATGTGGTATGTTGGTTCCTTCGTATCTACTCTAAATAATGCTAAAGAAACAAGAGTCATCTCCTTGATTTTATATATTGTTATGCCTGTGATATAAATAGGGTTATAACAGATTTATCAGTTACTATGATACCTGAGGAGTTAAAACAGGTAGTACATTATATCTCCTAGTAGATTATAGAACATTGGCTATACAGTTTACTATGTAAATGAATTATGGGTGCAAGGGACAAAACTTTTAGAGAAATTTCTGTGCCACAATTTCTTTCTATGTAAATTGTGAGTACTAATGCTATTTCATAAGAGATAAGGGAGCTAAAATATTTTATAATCATGGCTGAAGTAGTACTATATAAAAGTTTACTTTCTCATTTCATTTATTTTACCCCTGGCTGTAAAAGTACAACTGAATCTGATGAAACATTTCTGTGATTACTATCCACGAGTCATGCTGCGAAATAGTTAAAACTGCACAACACTGAGTTTTCTAAGTACAGTAAGGCATACTGGTGGCCTTTGAGAATCTACTACACAGCTGAAACTGTTCAGGACTGGAGACTAGAGTGAGTCTGTGCAGCATGCTGGGTCTCCTGTGCTGTCCAGCAATCCAGTCAAGTCCCTTTAGCCTTCCAGAATGTTCCCAGAACTTTCTGGTTTCTGCTCCCTCAGGGAAGTGCACACAGAAGACCCATTTACTCTAAGAACTCACCAGGTTCTTAAGTCAGGAGATAAGTTCTCGGCTGCTTTAGCTCTGAGTTTCCTCTGGAGTCTGACTGCTCAGGAAAGCACTGTTTTCAGAAACTAAGCATTGAGCCAGATATCACAGCACTCCAACTAATGGTGCAAGAAGAAAGTGAAATTGAAACTATGTTTATTTCTTGCTGAGTTTACCCTTTCAGTGTCTATAGTCTTTTCTGTTAGTCCCAAAAAGATTTTAGGGAGGTTTTAGAATCTGGATGTTACTTTCACAACCTAAGCAAAACAAAACAACCCACAAGGAGACTGAAATCAGTTCTTATATAGGAATAGTTGAGCATTGTACTAGCAATACCTCTCCTTTCGTGGTTATGGAGACTTTAAATTAGTGGAGGCACTAGGAATGTGTTCTTTTAAAATCAAAATTCTTTAGAAAACATATATATCAATCTAAACTTTTCAATATTATTCAAGCAACATGTTGTTTTGCAGCAATGTAAACATTGTATATATTGTCATATATACATCAGAGTGACTGTACCTATCTCCTCAAATATTTGACATCATTCTAGGGCAAAAACCTTCTAGTTTTTGAAAGTGTATACTACATTGTTTATCATTAGCCACCTCCACCTGCCAGAGTGTATTAGGACTTCGCTGAGCTAACTTTAACAGAATATTCATTCATTCGTTCATTAATATTTTCCCCTCCTGTTCACTGAAAGGGGGTGTTTTCAAAGTGAAAATGAGAAAGATTGCATCAGTTATTATGATGACATAATTCTTTGGCAGTGATTAATATAACTAGATGGGCACATGTCCTTGATGTGCACTTTTTTTTCTATGAGGTTGGGGTTGTGAAAGCTGTGGCTCTGACAATCATTTGTGGTGGTTTCCATGAGGCAATCATTCAAAAGAAGCTCTCTTTCATAACCTCCTGGCTTTATTTACTTCACTTGCGCTAGTGGCAAAGCAAATGACTTTGCTTTCATTCAGAACAACTTGCATATTTCCCTCCTAAACTTGTGGTCCTTGTTCTACTGCTCTCCAGAGATTAGGCCTGCTGTTTCTCTTCCCACTCTGCTTCCTTATGTCAGGTCAGAACAACTTTGTGCCTTGTCCTTGTGCCTCCCACGCCACTCTTCTGAGACTTCTCAGTCCTAGGAGGATTATCCACTGACTTGCACATAAGCCACAAGGGGAAAGTTTCTCCCCTGTGGAGACAGTCAGGAGGCACCTTGGCAGGAAGGAGTGGGGGAGCCCTTCTGAGGGATGCTGAGCACAAGTGTGGTGGGTTGAGGAATGGTATGGCAAGTGAGAAGCGAAGAATTTCCACACCCCTTCACATAGCTGTCCAACACACAGTCTGTGTCAAAGATAGTTCACTGTAACCTGAATTTTAAAAATGGTGACTCAAGACTGTATTGTCCTGAAATGTATTTTCTGAATCTCTTTCTGTGTCATTTAAAAGAAGAGTAAGTTGCTTTGGGATAATAATTCTTTTTTTATAATTTTTTATTGTAATTAATAAAAGGGTTACATGATATTTGCCAGATAGAAGGTGCATTAATTCACATACATTGATACCCTTTCACATGTCTTGGTACCCATCACCCTCCTCCCCACCCCCACTCACCCCCTGTCTTGGTTTTCCCCCCTTCCCTATTAAATTTCAAATAACCAAATACCAATAAATTCAATATATCAGATAACAAAGTGAGATACTGCAACAATATGAGATACCCAAGAGACAGCAAAGGAGATGAAAGATAACATAGTACTCTAAGGACAACAATCATTCATTATATGGCTTTTGTTTCAGTATCCTGGAGGTCCTTTCAATTAGCTTCATACTATATGACCTTATATATCAAGGTTTTGCTCTATTGCAGATCTCTGCTAGTAGAGCCCAAGGTTTTTACTGGTTATGAGAAATGAGGGAAACCATTGAGCCTAAGTTCCTTTGAGTCTGGCTTACTTCACTTAATAGGATTTTTTCTAAGTCTTTGCATTTCCTAACAAATGGGTCGATGTCATTTTTTTCTGACAGCAGCATAGAATTCCATTGTGTACAAATACCACAACTTGTTGATCCACTCATCAACTGAGGGACATCTAGGTTGGTTCCATATCTTTGCTATGGTGAATAATGCTGCAATGAACATTATTGTGCTAGTGGATTTAGTATGCCCTAGATTTTGGATGGTTGAGTAAATGCCAAGTAGTGGAATTGCTGGGTCATAGGGGAGTTCTATGTTTAGCTTTTTGAGGCACTGACACACTGCTTTCCTAGTGGTTGAACGAGTTTGCACTCCCACCAACAGTGTAGTAGTGATCCCTCCTGGCCACATCCCCTCCAGCATCTGTTGTTATTCGTTTTCCTGATCCTGGCCATTCTAATTGGAGTGAGGTGGAATCTTAGAGTTGTTTTGATTTGCATTTCTTTTATGACCAGAGATGTTGAGCATTTCTTCATGTGTCTATAGGCCATTTTTGTTTCTTCTTCAGAGAAGACTCTCTTTAAGTCTTTGGCCCATTTTTTAATGGGATGGTTGTTACTTTTAGTTTTGCAGTGATTCAATTTTTTGAGTTGTTGATATATTTTAGATATGAGGCCTTTGTCCGTTGTTTGGTTGGTGAAGATCTTCTCCCACTCTGTAGGCTTCCTATTTAATTTACTAGCTATGTCCTTTGCCATACCAAAGCTCTACAGTTTAATGCAGTCCCACTTATCCATCCTTTCTCTGATTTGTTGTGATTCTTGGTCCTTATTAAGAAAGTTTCGACCTGTGCCAAGGAGGCCTAGTGTATCTCCTATTCCTTCTTGTAAAGTTTTCAGTGTGTCAGCTTTTACCTCCAGGTCTTTGATCCATTTGGAGTTAATTCTAGTGCAGGGTGACAAAGAAGGATCCAACTTTAGTTTTCTGTAGGTGCTTAACCAGTTCTGCCAGCACAACTTGTTGAAGAGGCTGTCTTTCTTCTATTCTATTTTTTTGGCTCCCTTGTCAAAGATTAGGTGGCCATAGGTCTGTGGTTTAATATCTGGGTCCTCAGTTCTATTCCATTGGTCTTCAGGCCTGTTCCTGTGCCAGTACCAAGCTGTTTTGATAATTATAGCCCTGTAATAGAGTCTAAACAGCAGTGTGATCATATGTACATACAAAACTTACATAGATGTGGGTAATGGTGGAATATATCTGCATTCCTAACTACAGAGGAGGCTGAGACTTGAAGGATCACAGTTTGAAACAAGGTAGGGAGGAAAACTTTGTAAGATTCCATTTCTAATTAATCAGAAAATATCAGACTAGAAATATGGCTCAAATGGTAGAGTACAGGTTGGGAGCAGGAAAACTGAGTGAGATTATGAGATCCTGAGTTCAAGTCCCAGTACCAATACACATAAATACACACATACACACAAATTTACAGAGAAATGATAAGAGAACAAGTGTTTATAATACTTTCAAAATGAAAACCTCCAAATCCTCTTCCTTTAGTACAAAACAAAGTTTTTCTCTTCAATTGTATTTTGTTGTCAGGGTGATGTAAAGAGGGGTTACAGTTACATTCATCAAGTAGTGGGTATGTTACTTTTTGAGCATTGATATCCCTTCTGATGTTTTTCACCCAGTTTCCCTCACAAAGACAAAATAGTTTTAAATGGTCAGCCTTTTAGTACAAATACTAGTTACTCCAAAAACATGTTAAAATATCATGATGTTGAGCAAAAAGCACTTAGCACTGTAGAATACATTCTTTGTAAACAACAATCTAATTTCTGATATTAGAGTCCAAACTATTGTCCCTCCCATTATTTCTCAGTCATCTAATAGAATCATCTAATAGAATTTAGAATTTTTTGTTGAATCTTTGGAATACTTAAAACCCAACCCTTTGGGCCAGGAGTTTGGCCTAGTGGTAGAGTGCTTGCCTAGCATGCACAAAGACCACATACATAGAAAAAAGCTAGAAATGGTGTTGTGGCTAAAGTGGTAGAGCTCTAGCCTTGAGAAATCCCAAGAACAGTGTTCAGGCCCTGAGTTCAAGGCCCAGGACTGGCAAAAACAAATAATAAAACCCAACCCTAAAACCGTATTCTTACACAGACTGTCACAAACTTAAACTCAAACCTCCAAATTACTAGCCATCATGTGACTGGAGTTCTGGATGCATTCAACTCTAACCTGAGAACTGGCCTGGCACCATTCATTTTGCCAGTCTTTTCTTAGCTTCCTCAAATTTTCTTAGCTGCTAGTATTTTATCCTAGTAAATTATGTATAATAAAGTTAACACCAGATTTTTTTCCACTCCTGAGGCTTGAACTCAGGGCATGGGCACTGTCTCAAGGCTAGCCCTGTACCACTTGAACCACTGTGTATGTGGTACTGAGGAACCACATACTTGCTAGGCAAACACTCTATCACTAGGCCACACTCCCAGTCCCTATCTCCAGATTTTGAATGAAAATAAATTCTATATCTGTTTCAAGACACAGACACTTTATTTTTCCTTGCAAATGAAATTGAAAGTGAAAACCAAGCAAACTTCTTGGAAATAAAAGAAATACTCAGAAATCAGCTGCTTTCTGTTCTCATTGTTTCTAACAGGAACCAAAATATTATTCCTTGGGAAATAGAATTGTTTTACAGACTTAAATAAAAACAATGAAATTTCCTTTCTACCCATGATTCTTTCCAAATAAAGTATTGAAGTGAGGCACAGATAACTCACAGCTCCAATCCTACTACTCAGAAAATGAGTACTGAGGATCTTGGTATGAAGCCAGCCTAAGCAGACAAATCTAAGAGAATCATCTCAAATTAGCCAGCAAAAGCCAAAGCTAGAGGTGTGGTTCAAGTGATAGACCATCAGCCTTAAGAAGAAGAAGAAAAAAGCAAGATCACAAGGCACTGAGTTTGACCCAGTACAAAACAAAATAACTTGATTGTCCAAAGATAAACTACTAGTTGGCATTGTGCTAATTTCAAGTATAGTTAGCATGACATTTTATAAAAAAATAAAAATAAATATTAAATCATATGTACTCCAAAATCATAGAACTATTATCTTATTGAAGGGATTAATGATTCGTTTTATTTTAACAATTATTGAATTACTATTTTGCTAATAAATTATTGATGATTTTTGCCTTTTATCTACTTTAATGTAATAACTGCCTAAGTAACATAAACTAGTGTCGAAGTGTAGATTCAGAATTGTCTTTTCTACTCAGAGAAAACCCTTGTTTTTTTTTTTTTGTTTTTTTTTGTTTGTTTGTTTTTGCCAGTCCTGGGCTTGAGCTCAGGGCCTGAGCACTGTCCTTGGACTTTCTCAAGGCTAGAGCTCTACCACTTGAGCCTCAGCACCACTTCCAGCCTTTTTCTATGTATGTGGTACCAAGGAATCGAACCCGGGTCTTCATGCATGCTAGGCAAGCACTTTAACCACTAGGCCAAACTCCCGGCCCCAAGAAAACCCTTGTTTTAAAAATACATTTTTAAAATTATCTTCAAGTAGTTGTACGAAGGACTTTCCATTTCACAAAGTTTATGAATATAGTAAATCTGATCAATGTCACTCATCCCTTCCTTACCTATCGCTTCCCTCACTCTATTTAATTTTGTAGGATATGCATTACATGCTTGACTGCATTCTCCCCCTCTGCTCACCTACCCATCTCTCTTTCTTTTTTTTGTTTGTTTGAGGATCTTTTTTCTTAATTCTAGCTTTTTCCATATATTTTATTGTAATTAATAGAAGGGTTACATTATATTCACCAGATAAAAGGTGTATTACTTCACATACATTGATACCCTTTCTCATGTCTTGGTCCCCATTTCTCCTTTCAAGCACTCGCTTCCTGGTGGTTTATTTGGTTGATTTTTGAAGTTTCCTTACTGAGAAATTACACTATTTGAATCTACCATATTTCAGTTAATACATTTATATATACTTGCAAACTACCTAAAGTATTTATTTGTAAGTTTATAAGCTAAACCTAGTTTCCACCTACAAGGAAAAACATGGATCCTTTGTCTCTCTGGGCCTGACTTAGCATAATTCTTCTAAGTCTTTCTATTTCTTTACAATAGTACAACATCATTCTTCCTAATGGATGAGTAAAATTCCAGTGTGTGTGTGTGCGTGTGTGTGTGTGTGTGACATTTCATTGATCCATTTGTTCATTGAGAGGCCTCTGGGCTCGTTCCATATCTTAGCTATGGTGAATAATGCTGCAGTGAGCAGGGTTGTAATGGTGACTTTACTGTATCTTTGCTTTAATTTTTGGATAAATGTCCAGGAGTGGAACTGCAGGTTCATGAGGTAGCTCTGTGTTTGCCCTATAGTACTTCATTTCAATCACAAGTATCTATTATTTTATTTAATCCCACTGTTTTTTGTTTTGTTTTGTTTTTGCTAGTCATAGGAGTTTGGCCTGGGCACTGTCCTTGAGCTTTCTCAAGGACATACAAAATGTTTTCTTCTAACTTTAAGGAAAACTCTTGCAAAAGTAGACATACTTTGGTGACTGAACTAGGCAGAAAAGGTTGTCCAAAAGTGCTACAGCAGAGGGGAATTGTGGGTTCCACACAAAGAGCATCCAGAGTCTGTTTGTGTCACTGTCCAGGCACTGACATGGTGGCAGAATCAGTGACAATTGTTCAGTGCCTCTTAGATCTGGACAAACACAAGCAGTGCGAACTTGTCCTTCCTTTACCATGCAGGGCTTGGAGGCATGGTCAACACTGTAGAGTATTGGCAATTCAAAGACTCGGAGCTCAAATCCCACTACAGAAACAAATAAGTAGATAGATAGATTGACAAACAAATAAATAAAATAAAATATTATGTAAAGCATTGGAAAAAAGAAAGCACTATGAAAAGATAAAATGAAGGATTTGCTAGTGTTTTAGAAAGATGCATAAATGCTTTTTTTGTTGTCTGAATACAATTTCTATGAAGTGGGTTACTAACAACAAATAAAATGTATTGTACATAATATATTTTACATGTCATTTGAGTTTATTATTATTAGCAAATCTAATATCATGTGCTATTGTTTACTCTACATACAATGGGCAGACCACCTAAGAATGAACTAAGTATAAGGTTATAGAAATTATAGTATCAGTAATAATGCAGAATATTTTTGTGCAAGACTTAAATTAAAATTACTTAGCTCAACATTAAACCATAAAGTTTTTTAGTGAGTTCAAATTTGAGTTACTAGTTTGTCGTGTAATCACACACACACACACACACACACACACTCACAAACATGCAAAGAGTCCACACAAACTAATCACCAAAGACCCATGAATCATTCTTAGGGTCACCTGGAAAATATATGAGAGCAAACGTCTCAGAAGTCTACTCTTATTTCCTTCATTTATTTATTCATTCTGCGTTTATCTCTCAGAATTACAATATGTGGCTAAATAAGAGACAAATTTTGGAGAGCAAGCAAAAATTTAAGGTTTTTAAAATTATTAATATTGCTCTTTGTTGGGAACTTATTTTTATTATCAATATAGAAAAGTATTTTACATTGTTAGTGTGGAATTATTTAAAGGAGCTCTTTAACAGTTGATACACAATAAAACTGAGTAATTATTTTGGTAGCAAAATTTTATTAACCATGTATCTATTTGGCACAAGCACCACTTAATTAAATTCCACAAAACATCTACAAAATGTTTTAGCTATGCAGCTGCAATTTTTATATGATAAGGATATGATTATTTAGGGAGGCATGTAAACATCACATTTATATATATAAGCATGTAAATGAAATCAGTATGAACAATTCTGGCAGGGTTAAAAACAGATATGATTATATAAAGGAAAGGAGTAATTCAATAAAAATAATTGAAAGAAGCAAGTCAATTGAAATAATTTACAGCTTCCATTAGTTTTATAGGTCAGAGATTGGGTACAGTTTCTTCTAGAAAGTATCATTCAACTTCAGAACCAGAATGACTGAATGGAGACAATTAGATTGAAAGCTTATGAGTTTAAAGCATTAATAAGATGCAGAATTGAAGATGTGGCATTCAAATTAACAGCAGATCCTGCTAAACAACAACAACAACAATAATAATAAAGCAATGCTCAAGAATGAGGTATACATACTTTCAAACAAATAGTATCTTATTAATCTCAACTGGTACTTTGGCAATGCCATTCAATTAAACAAATTATGAGACACACAGAAAAATCAAGTAAAAGTGATTTTATTTTTAAAGATAGAGCTATCTATTTTGAGATAAAAGACAATATAACAAGACAGTTATTGATGTGGAGTCCAGACACAAAAGGAACTATATACTATTGTCTTTAGATAACTTATTAAATTTAAATGACTTAGCAATCACTTTAGAAAATATACTACTTGTCAGATATTGTTGGCTCATGCCTATAAACCTAACTGCATAGGAAGCTGAGATCTGAAGACTGCCATTCAAAGCCAGTGTGGGCAGGAAAGTCCATAAGACTCTTGCTCCAATAATTAATAAAAAGTTTAGGTTGCAGTGGTAGAACAGCAGCCTGGGGCAAAAAAGCCAAGTGAGAGGATAAGGCCCTGAGTTTGAGCTCAAGAACTAGAATTAGAGAAATAAATAACTTACAAATCTGACAATACAGCAAGGCCAAATGCTTATACTGTCTTTGTGAGCAATAGCTCAATTGTAGTCATGCCATTGGCACAAAAGAAATCAGGAAATATTAGTCGGTATTAATACTTAAAATGTTAACTATCAAATCATGTGTTGCCATTTAGTACTTAAACAAATATCCATACACTTACTGGCTCAAAAATTACAATATTACTTTACTATTCTGTGAATCAGAAGTCTACGAGATAAAAACTCAAGGTGTTAGGATGGCTGTGTTCTATGTGTTGGCATAAGTTCTTGGTTATTATTACATGTATAAGTTAACTGATTTCACAGACCAAAAGACCAGAAAACATCCTATAGTCCATACTACTTAACAAAAGTCTCCACCATCACCTTCCTGTGCACTGTGCCACATCTCTGCCCTCTAAAACAACATTAGAGGACGAAGGGAAGCCAGGGAAATTGGCAGGACGAAACTGTTTGATAAGCAGTGCACATAACATGTGACTGTTGGTTTTTCTATGCCTTAGAAATCATGAAAAGGCCCTTTGTTGGTGTTGGAAGAGAGATTGGTAAAAGTACAGGTACAGGTACCAATTTATTTATGATGGTCCATACTAACCACAAAGGGGTGGAAAGTTTGCAAATGAATTATAATTCTGCTGGATCTCAGGGTTTTTTAAGTGTTTTTTTTCCCATAATTTTTATTAGTATCAATTAGCCATTCAGGGAAGGTTCATTCTGACATGTTCATATGTTTACTATGTACCTTGATCATTCACCCTCCATCACACTCTGTCAGCCTCCCCAGCCCTTCCCAAATCAACACCAACAGCTGCTGTTTTTATTTATGTCAGAAGTATTTTGACCCAATTCACCTTCTTTCAACCTTTCCATTTGTCCTACTCCCTCTCATGACTACCATCCCCCATTCCAGAAGGATGTGCTTGACATTTTTCTCATTCACCTTCAGGTGTATAATAGTTGTTCAAATGGTATTTTTAAATTTAAGACAAATGGTAGCTATATAAGAGAGGGGATTCTTGTTTGTACCCTTTCCTTGGATCTTAAACTGCATCTTGTTGTTTCTCTTGTATGAGCTTCTACAGTGTGCAAAGGCAATTCCTGCGTATTGCTGAGCCCATACTCAGCCTGACTGCTTCTTCCCTTTGAAGTTCAGGTTGAGCTGAACACAGTTCACAACTCATGTCCTCATGTGGCATGGCATGTTCAGAGAAACGAAACTCTTCCGATAAGAGGGGGAAACGTACAAACATGGATTTTATTTTGTTCTGAAAATAAGTACATCGTAGTTTGGAAAAGAAAAAGCATGACAGTTTCTTACATAAGTAAGCAGTTGATAACAGCAACAACTCTAGAGAGCTTTGTTTAATGCCGGGACAATTGTACAATTCGACTTTACTGATGTTAAGTGAAATAAGCAGAGCACAAATAAACATGTTTTTACTGGAGTTAAGTAAAATAAACAAAACACAAATAAAAGATGTAATAAAGTCCCTTTGATTGTAATCTTAAAGTAATTGTTAATTTCCTGCAGGAAATACACAAGACTTCCCTATAGAATTTTAAGTCTTAAAGAAAAGAAAAACAAAGTTACAAAGAGTTACAGTTTTGAAAGGATTTTAATAGCTAAAATAGGCATTAATCTATTTAGTCTATAATTTAAAAAAATTAGTAGACCTTCATATTTGATTGCTTAAAATAAAGATTTAAGAATTTCACTGTAGCAAGACTAAAATGAAACAAAGCTGGGTGTGGTTTGAGAGTGGCTAAGTGATAGGACACCTCTCCTCTCCCATTTTAACCCATGAAGCTAAATACTATGGTGTGAAATTGAAATCCCTGCTACTTGGGAAGCAGAGATAAGAGGGTAGTGATCTTAGTAAACCTGGAACAAGAGTGAGAGACTTTATTTTTAAAAATCAAGAACAAATGGCTGAGAGGGGGCAGCAGAGGCCTAGCAAGGGTGAAGGTGGAATGGAAAAGAAAAATAAAACCAAAAAACAAAACAACATACTGCTAATATAACACTTGACTCTATTATGCTCTAACTTGGTGGCATCCAGCACCAGTCAGCCAGCAGAATGATGCCCACCTGAGTACAAGGTCATCATCAAGTGCCATCTGTCTGAGCCCACGTGATAGACGTCCCTTCCCCCACCCCCTATGACTTCACAATACTTGAAGACAAAAAAAAAACAACGACAAAAAACCCAAATCAATTGGAAAGGAGTGACAGGGATCATTGAAGTGTTGGTTGTCCCAAATTGTATAGTTTCTCAGTTCTTTTTAGTGAAAAGAACAAAAGAACACTCTGGTGTTTTGGCACATTAGAGAATGATACATGTACTGTCTGGTTGCCTAATGTTCTCCAAACGCCTGCGCTCTTCCTCAAGTCTTCTTATTTCAGCTTCGTGGATTGCTCTGAGTCTGTTAGCCTCTTCCTAAGGAGTGAGGAGTAAAAGCTATCAATCTTAGTAAAAATAAAATCAAATTTATTTCTGATGAATAGTCTTTACTTATTTCAATCAAGAGTAGCAACGACTGGGGCCATGAGTTTGGCCTAGTGGTAGAATGCTTGCCTAGCATGCATCAGGACCCGGGTTCGATTCCTCTGTACCACGGACATAGAAAAAAGCTGAAAGTGGTGCTGTGACTCAAGTGGTAGAGCTCTAGCCTTGAGAAAGCCGAAGGACAGTGCTCAGGCCCTGAGTTCAAACCCTGGGACTGGCAAAAAAAAAAAAAAAAAGAGTAGCAAAGGATAGCACTTGAATCTCTCTCCTCTATTCATGTATATCTAGTTTACTCATGTAAATTTTCACCCTTTTCTTTCTCTAGATGCAGGAACATCATGTTTCAATCCCTGAAATGTCTGTGTCTCTAGAATTCTATCTCAAGTCTTCTCTCTATTTTACATAATTTCCTTGGGAAGTCTTAGCCAGATATTAACCTCAGTTATTAATCACAATTCTTAGTCTTCTAAGAGCAGACAAGGATACATTATAGAACACCAAGTTGATAAGAGTCAGGTGTGTTGTTTGTGCTTTAGGTGAGGGATATGATCTAGATGACCTCATTCTTAGGTAGAGAGTGGAAAAGAAATTCAGGAAATGACAATCCACACTGTTTACACACACTATTCTTCAAGAAAGAGCTGAAATCACATAAAAATAGAAATTGGCTATCTTTGGAAACAGCCATGAAAACTAGTATGTGCAGATAGATTGGCAAGGTGTGTATGTGGAGTAGGGATGTGTGCTGAGGGTGCTTACGTGGGAATTTCCCACCAGATCTGCAGGAGAGGCTGCACTGCAGATCCCACTCCATGGAAAGGCAGTTTCAGTCACTTGCAAGGCTAGTGAAATCAGCCTCTTTGGAAAATGTCATCTGAAAACTGGGGTCATGATATTTTAGCTTCACAGTGGTTAGATGAGAGAATGCATGTGAAGAAATTTATACAAACTACCAGGTAAGTACAAAATACTACTGAAGGCTGGCACACTAAAGGAATGGATGAAAAGAAGAAGAAAAATACAACTCTACACTCTCAAGGCCACTAGTCCAGAGACAATAGTGGAAAGACAAGAGCAAAGATGATACAGTAGGAGGAGGTTCAGGTATAATTGTATCTTTGCTCAACACATCAGATTGTCCGGATAAAAAGCTTACTCATGTGGGCTAGAAATGCATTAATTTTACTTAAAATTCATTTTTGTTTACTCTGGGCCAAATATTTTTCTAAACATGAACCTTAGTGTGTTCCATTTTAAGATCAACCTTAAAAATACATACATCCACTGTCTCCATTCTACAGAAGAGGAAATTGAAGTACACTCAGAAAACGGGGCAACAAATTTGCCCACAGAAAGCATGCCTAATCTGTATGTCTAGAATCAGGACTTAGATTCATATCTAGCAGTCTGTCTCACAACCTAGTTCTGAGCCTCCATCTTTGTCTCTTTGTCATTTGACCAAGATCTGTTCCTTATAGACCGGGGACTAAATAAGATTCTGAGCTTAAACACATGAGAAATACCTGGATTCGAAGTTCCTTCTCCCTCTTCAGGTTTGCCAGATAGTTCATGTTATCTATCGTCATTTGCCTTAGTGTCTGCTGACGGATTCTGTCTGTCTCTCTGATCAGATTTTGATTCTGCCTGTAACTTTCCTCCAACTTTTTAATTTCAGCTTTGGCAGCCTCTACTTTCTTCCGTTCCTCTGAAGAACAAAAGAGAAGAATCTTTAGGATTCCTAAATCTTATCCTTCTGCCTCTCACTTTTTGGTTGCTGCTGTTTATTTTTATTTTAATTACATAGATAAAATTTGTTTTTTTTTTTTTTTTTTTTTTTTTGTTACTCAGAAAACCATACTGCAGCTCGTCTTGCTCTATTCAGTTCAGCCTGGGGGACAAGGAAGCAAATGGCGATTCTTGTTCTAGATTAGTCATCTCAGCCAGCCAGATTGGGCGAATTTGAATTTGTAGAACATTTTTGTTCACCTTACATAACTTTTTTTCTTCTATTTTTTTCTCACCTTCTCTCTTATGTTCCTTGGCAGTGAGAGCCTGGTCTGTCTGTAAAATTGCATCACCCACAGACTTCTTGGAGTCTAAATACTTTTGTAGTGCTTCCTCAGCCTATAAACCCCAAAACATGAAAAATAATTAGAAATGTGTTAGAAGTGCTGGAATGTCTGCATTTCTTTTTCTATCCTAAGAGGTGCTCTTCCGTATCAGAGCTATAGAGTTATCTCAAGCCTTTCCTGTGGCAAGACTGGTTATAATTTGCTTGCAGCCATTCAGAGCAACTAGATGTTAATGGAGATGCTGAAATGTTAAAAACAATAACACTGCAAGTTGGGCATTTTAAAGATTAACATGAAAGAAGTGCTCTTTCTTCTCTGAGACCTAGGTGCTAAATTTAACTAAACTTGTGCCAGTTTTTATCTCTCTTATCATGAAGGCTGAGACTGTGTGAAATAAGAAAATAAAAGAGAAAAATGGAGTCTGGAGTGTGAAGGGAAAAAGAAGGAAAATTGTTGACAATGAGCTGTTGAAATCATAGTCAAATCATTAGATGATAGTTTATATAATCCAATTATTCATTGTTCATAGATTCAGTTATTGGGATTCTGTCCTGTATAGATAGAAAAGTTTCCTTTGTTGCTCCTGAATGCAGATGGCTGCACTAGAATCTGGTGCTCACAGTACAGTTCTCATTGTCAGTTGTGTGCCAGAACATCAGTACAGCCATATGATGCCTGACCCCCACTCACTCCACAAATGTACAACTCATCCCTGTAAATCTCATCTCTGCTTCTATATTCCTGTCTTTGCTTCTCTTATTAATAGCTTTTCACTGAGGCTCCAGCAGTTTCCAATAACTAAAAAATAAAGAAATCAATGGATAAAAAAAGAATAGATTAAAGCCGGGTGTGGTGGCTCATGCCTGTAAACCTAGCTACTCAGGAGGCTGAGATCAGAGAATCAAAGTTCAAAGCCAGCCCAGGCACAAAAGGATTGAGACACTTATCTCCAATTAACCTCTAGAAAACAGAAGTGTGGCTTGGCTCAAGGGTAGGGTGGTAGCCTTGAGCTGAAGAGCACAGGGACAACACCCAGGCCCAGGGGTAGGGCAGTAGCCTTGAACCAAAGAGCTCAGGGACAAGGCCCAGGCTGAGTTCAAGTCCTGTGACCCACAAACAAACAAACAAACAAACAAAATTAAAAAAAATGAAACAGGGATACCTGGATTCCTTTCCTGGGCTCCTGGTAGTACCGTGCCTTCAGCTCTTCTGTCTTCTGAATGTAGAGCTTATGGCCTCCTGGTTTAGAATAAATCCCCTGCTGCACTTCTGCTTCCAGGCTACTAAAAATATCCTGAAGTAAGGCTGAGCAACGTTCAGAAGAGGCTTCCAAGTTCTTCTGACAAATATCTTCCTGCTTTGTATGTAGTAAGGTCTTCAGGGGACAAAACCCATTTAGATGTTAGCAACAGCTTAGCATTTCTGGAAATCATTTGCAAACAGAATCCACACTAATTTTTTTAATGAATTAGAGAAACATAGGTGAGATTGTATTCACTCCTTCAAACTTAAAAGAGCTCCAAAGTAATGACATTTAGAAAACCAACATTTATCATTCTTCAGGAATTTCCTTTCTCGAGATGTGGTTTCATATTCAGATGCAGTCTTCAGCTTTGTGTACTTGTGTAAAAATGAAACCTGGTTTTTACAATGTTTGTGGTTTCACTTATTCTCCACTTTTGATGTGAACATGAGCTTGAATAACATTTGCTTATTCTACTAATAATAATCATATATTTTAACATTGAAATGGCAGGTCTATTTTCTTTACTCTAAAAGAAAAAGTAGTCATTTACTTGTGCCATGAACTCATGGCACAAATTCCTTAAGAATATAGGCACGAGCCACCAGTGCCTGGCTTGTGAACACAATTTTTAGAAAAATATAATCAATTTGAGTTTTATCCACGCACATATTATGATAAAAGTGAGCCATGCTCATGTGTGAAAAGTTCAAAGTACACCAAGATGAGAAAGGTTAAATGTGTGTGTTTTCAAGACCTTCTCAGTGATCACTGTCATTTTCTATGCTAGTGAGAATTTCTTTTGTCAATGAGTCCTATTTTACCTATTGTAGCTATACTTTGTCTGATTCTAAAGCCAGTAAGCTAGAACAAAAAATAAATACCTCTAATTCCTTCTGGAAATGTTGATCTTCATCCTTGAAAGAATTCTTCTTGAAAACTTCTATGGCTTCTCTCTCACAGGCCGTGTGCAGGTCCAGCAGCTCCTGGAGAGTGTCTATAGGCAGCTGCCCCTTCTGGCTCATCTCCTGGTCATAGTGGCTCATGGCTTTCTGTACTGCAGCTGCATTCTCTATCTGACTCAAGGCCAGGACTGTGTTCTGCATGCAGGGCAGTTCTCCATTTCGGATGGCATTAACATAGGTCAGTACCAGGTGCTCTAGATCTTACATAGCCAGAAGAGATATTGCCATTATTTACAGGAAAGAAGTTCGTGCTCTACACAGAATGATTCTTAAAATGTGAACCTGTATGTCATGTCAATAGCATGAATGTCAAAATACATCATTTTTTCACCACATTAGACAAAATTTAAGTGGCCCAGATAATTCGGTAGGCAGGTCTCTTCTTTGTTGGGAAGCAAAAAACAAAAAAGAAAAAAAGAAATAAAACAGACTTAAAAGATGAAAATAAGAGACAATCTCAAAAGGTTATGTGACTATCCACATTTCATCCTTATTCACCTAGAACTAAGAGGATGACTACATAAAATTAATAAATGTTTATTTGGTCAGAATGCTAAACTTTGCCTCTTTACATGACCCTTTCCTTTAATTCTTTCTGTTTTTCATTGTCTTCAGAATTTTCCTGTCTTTATTTATTATTATTATTATTATTATTATTATTATTATTATTATTATTATTGTTGTTGTTGTTGTTTGTTATGAGGCTCAAACTCTAGGCCTGGACACTGTCCCTGAGTTCAAGGCTAGCGCTCTACCACTTGAGTCACAGTGCTACTTCCCATTTTCTGATGGTTAATTGGAAATAAGAAAGAGTCTTATGAACTTTAGCCCAAGGTTGGCTTTGAACCTTGATCCTTAGATCTCAGCTTCCTGAGTAGCTAGGATTACAGACATGAGCCACCAATACACAGCTTTTATTTATTTTTTTGCTATATTCTAATTAAGATGATATTAAAAAAATAGCCTCCCCTGAAAATGTCTAACTGAGCAATTTAGATCAGGGTTTCTTTATACTTTGCTGGAAATTCTGTTTTAGTCCTATGTCAGTCTTTCCACATAGTGAGTGCAATTGCCTTGTATGATATACATCAGTTACGTACAGAGTTCTGAAATACTGTGTTCTTCATAAAATGTGATTAAACATCTTCTTTCAGGGCTGTAGACAATTTGTGCCTATGTGTAATGTATGTCAACTAGTTTTATTTCTATAGGGAACATGTATATCTTGTCTATCTTAGATTTGTCAAAGACCGGATAGCAAACAATGAATTCCATATATTTGATGGACAAAGGTTGCTACCTCATGCAGTTTGTCTCATTCAACAATGGGTCTCTCATAGATAAAACTTACTTAAGTTGCTCTGGCTTTTATCATGCTCCTAATTTATGCCACCCTGAAAAGCACTAATAAACAAACCACCAGAAATAGATCTGATAGTCAATATGATTTTACACACATGGTATATATCAGTTCCATGGTGATTATTCTGATTGTGTTTGCCAACACTGGCATTGTGTGTCTGTTTTCTTCATGTTGAGCTAAAAAGTATTCTAAGAGACAGAGAGAGAGAGAGAGAGAGAGAGAGAGAGAGAGAGAGAGAGAGAGAGAGAGGCAGACAGACAGACAGACAGACAGACAGACAGGCCGGGAGGGACTTACGAGGTCCATTGACCTTGATGCCTCTTGGAAGAGTTTTGATCTTGGAATGGCTGAAGATGTAGGAACAGAATTCTGCCACTTGTTGCACAAAGTCAGGTTCCAGCTCATCATCACACAGTGTTTCAAGCTGGCCAAGTTTCTTCCCATGGGTAGGTGAGTCAAAGATAAAGCATTTCCTTGTGGGGAAGAACTTCTGTATGCATAGGCGGGATAAATTAAAATGCTGAGTCCTCTGATCAGTACCTTGAGAAGGAAAAGTAGTATGTATTTAGTAGAGAATTAGAACTCATGGCAACAGATCTCTCTTAAACACATGCTCTTTCTCCTCGTGTTACTAAGGTTATTGCCTCTACAAAGCCTACTCAAAAACAATAAAGGAAATTAATCATGAAAAGAAGATAAAGAATCAAATTTCTTGTAAGATGAGGGGAGCAATGAAATTTAATATTGTATCTATATGCTACTTCCAAAATTGTCAATCATTTATTTTATAAGATAAACTGGTAGAAAATAATAGATTTAGCTGACACAAATGATATCATTTCTTGAGTTACTTTTTCTTCTTTCCAAATCAGAAGGTCCATTACCTTTCTTCAGTCTCAGTGAGTTCTCCAGGTATTCATCTGCTGTGATGAGTTGTCCAGCAGTTTCCAGTCCAAGATAGAAGTCCCTCAGAGTCCACACTAAGTCAGGAAAGAAGTTCACAATGTCATCAGCATCTTCACCTCCATCAAGATGACGGGAGGTTCTTGTTTTGAACAGCTCTGTTATTTCTGTCACTTTGCTGAGATGAAGTTGAGGAAAACTTGCAAATATAAGACTACATCTTGGCCCTAACTTCTTCTTAACTTCATTTCCCTGTGACACTTAATCAAGTCAGCATTCCCTCACTGAGTATACACCGCCTCTTGTCCTTATACTTCCACTCCCTACCATATTTTCATTTTTGATTCTCTAAAGTTTTCACAGATACAGCTGTGACTTCTCTCTATCTTTGGTGCCATGTTCTAACTCAAAAGGATACTGAAGTAGGTCAACAGTCCCTTGGTCGATTGTGCTCATGGTATTGTAAACAAAGGTGCTGCTCAGAAGGATTGCCAGTGCAAAGATCTGGTCATCACTTTCATTATCAACCTGAAATCCAAAAAGTATAAATCATGTCCCTTGGTTTTCCTAAACAATCATTGAAGACATTATCTTATCTATAAATATCAAAAGACAAAAATGGTTGCTAGGCTCAAGCTTTATATACATTTCTTATTGGTAATATTATAGTTATTCACCTATCATTAACACTCCATCTCATCCTGTTATACCTTTCAAAATGAATGGGCAAAGAAAATGAAGAAACCATAGTACACAATTCAAAGTCTTCTAGAATACAAAGCAATACTGAGCTAAACACTCAATTCACATGGTTATTTTATTCATTAATTATGACCCATAAGGTAGCCACATTAATAATCTCATTTAATTCCAAAAAGAATGGAGAGGGGTATGTTTAGAATAATCTTGAAATATTTTTTATATTTTTTATTGTAATTAATAAAAGGGTTACATGATATTTGCCAGATAGAAGGTGCATTAATTCACATATAATCTTGAAATATTGTAGGTGAGGAAACTAGAACTCACACAATATGGTTCACCATCTTTAAATCTTAAAAAATATTTATTGTTATTGTAAAGATGATATAAGGAGGGGTTAAGGCTAACATAAGTCAGGTAAAGAATACTTTTATTTTTGAACAATGTCACCCCTTCTCTTGCTCTCTCCCAGGTTTTCCGTCTCATCCCCAACCACAAATCGTATCAATCATTTTCAACATTAAGTCTAGTAAGTATCTCTACTGCATTTGTTCACTTTTTGTTTCACCATTTCTGTGTCCCCCATTACCCTCCCAAAGACAGATAAGTGAACAAACAAGACAAAAGGAAATGAAAAAAAAAAACACAAAGGAAAAAAAAAACCTTCTTGTTTCCACTTCTGGAGTTCATTTCAGTCAGATGCATATAACTACTGTGCCTATAATAAACTGTCAGGGAAAGAAACATAACCATGCCATCCAAACTCCAAGCAGTTAGCTGTATACCTCTCTTCCTAAATCTTCTCTTACTGACCTCGTTTTGGCCACCTAAGGTGAGCTATGATGGAAGATATAGGGACTAGTCAAATGGTATAAATCAAAGCAATCTCTGCAACAAGCTGATTGTTAAATGCATAACATGCCACGAGGAAAGGCCCGTGTGATTACTGTACAAATAGTGGGTTGAGTAATACTGAAGAGTAAATAAAGTGCTTGGGAGCCTTAGTAATTTTTTTTTTGTGTGTGGGTCACCGGGCTTGACTTTGGGCCTGGGGCTGTCTCTGAGTTCTTTAGCTCAAGGCTATCACTCTTCCCCTTGAACCACAGCCCCACTTCCTGTTTTCTAGTGATTAATTGGAGATAAGAGTCTCAGGTTCTTTAGTTCCCCAGGCTGGCTTTGAACTGTGATCCTTAGATCTCAGCCTCCTGAGTAGATAGGATTACAGGTGTGAGCCACCGCAACCAGTTTTATTCTTAATAAAATCATAGAGCCCCAAGTGCTAGAATCTTGACTTGAACAGAAGTTAATCCGAATCAGAAGCCCACGATTAAATTGTACTCTCTGCAGAACCAGGCCGTTAGCAGGGATAGCACTTGCATCATTGTACCTAGGAACTCCTAAGCTCAACATGGGTATCATACTGTTAATTCTGATTCTGTCTCACAAATAAATTTAAAAAAAAATTTTTTTTGCCAGCCTTGGGGCTTGAACTCAGGGCCTGGACACTGTCCTTGGGCTTTCTCAAGGCTAGTGCTCTACCACATGAGCCACAGTACCACTTCCAGCTTTTTCTGTGTATGTGGTACCGAAGAATAGAACCCAGGGCTTTGTGCATGCTGGGCAAGCATTCTACCACGAGGTCACACTCCCGGCCCACAAGTAAATTTTTAAATTTCATGCTTCCACACTCTACTACAAATAGAAAAAGCAGAGGAAGGTGTAGTTAAGAGAGAGCACAAGTTGAGAAAAACCAAGGAAACAAAACAAAACTTCTCTAAATGAAGAATGTTCAGAGATGAGAAACTGAATTCAGATAGAATCCCCTTCTGTCACCTTCTGTATATCTCCTAGTCCTTCCGTGTCCAGAAGAATGAGAGTGTGGTCCGGCTTGCTGGGGTGAGGCACACACCACATCCAGATTCCTTTGGTGTGAGCCTGCACAGTTGATCCAACAGAAAAGCCTGATGAAGAGCAGAAAGGATATCATGGAAATAGGGCTGGAAATTGGAAGTATTATTGACAATGGATCACTAAAATTTCAATAGTTTAGTTTGAATCAAATAATTATTAAATTAACATCATGCTCCTTATGTCTCCTTACGTGGGGGACATATTATGCTTTATCCAGGGAGATATTAAGGAAAATAAAGGAAGACATGTCAAAGATGGAGACTGCATCTCCCAGAAGATAAGAAGAGCAGCCAGCTGTGACTCCAAACATTGACATTCACTATTCATCCTCATACCTAATTTCATCTTCCTCATTTCCTCATGCGGGGCTCTGTCAGTGAGGGTGGGCTGAACCTTAGAGATAGCACTCACCCTTTTGTTTCCCAGCCAGCTTGTTCATCAGGTAGGATTTGCCTGTGCGGTAGAGGCCCACTATGGCCACCACCACCACGGGCTGTGAGATGGCAGACAGGATCTGCAGAGCTTCCTTGTTGACCACTAGCTGCTCTTCAGTGTTCTCAACCAGACACACTGGGCCTGGCATGTGGATCTGTGGGGCCATTTGTGAGAGGTCTGCAAGAGAAGAGATGGGCTGAGATGGAATATCTCGTATTCATGGAAAATGCTTGCTTTACTGGATTTCCTTTTCATAATATAGAAGCGATATTTAGTGTAGAAGCTAAAAACAAGCCATCTCTTTCACTGAAATCTTTAAATGAAATGATCAAGATTCTTTGTGTTAACTGACTGGAGAAACTATGGGTTTTCTTGTTGGTTTGCACTTCTATTTTTGTTCTATTTTTATTTTTTGAAACAGTGTCTCACTCTACATCCTAGACTGGCCTTGACCTCATAATCCTCTCGTGTGGCCTGCCAAAGATTGAGGTTACAGATGTTCATCACATTGTTGTGATTAACATGTGCTATTGTTTTGAACAATCGAGAATACCTCTTTTCCCTCTTCTTCATTGCCAGTGCTTACAAAAACATCACATATGAATGTCATGGGGGCAGACTTTAGGAGATGCCTTTACAAATGGCAGGTGTGGGAGTCAGAACATGTCTCGTGCCTTTAGATGGATTTAGAGGCTTAAATACCAAGTGTCATTTCATCTTAGCCCATTTCTAATTAAATCTTGGTTCCTCACTACCATAGTTCTCTGCTTGTCTTATACACTAGAAAAGCAAAAGATAATCAAATCTATAAGTATACTGTATAAAGTGTTTCTGCGGAAAAGAGCTCTTTTCAAACATGTAATTTCCTTTAACTTAAGATTTGTGGGGTTTTTTTTTGCATTTGTTTTATCTTATGTTGTTTTGATTTCAGTTTACAGGAAAACAACACTTGTCAAGTGGGTGAATGAAAATTTCTATATGTATGAGCTGTATGACAAGTGTGACATAGTAACACATCCCAAGGAAGAAAACGTGGCAAGAAGTGAACAGAACTTCCAAACAGCATTTGAGGTCCAGTTGACTAGCATTTGAGTTACGTAATTCATTGCAGTAGACAGGGTTGTAGTGAAATTCCAACACAAAGGTTTTCAGGGGAATAGGTATCAAGAAAAAGATAACACAGAGACCAAGACCTTCAGATTACCATATTGTAGTTACACATGCATTGCTGTTTCCATGCAATTGCTTCATTTTTATGAAGTTTCATCTTTCCTTTTCTTTTGTCTGTGGTAATGTTCCCAAGTTGTCTGCACAGAAGCTAATTTATTGCTTTCTCATTCAAATAATTTTGAGGCTTTAAGACTAGCTTGAAGCAGCATAGTCCGATTTTAGCAAACATATTTGTGAACTCAACAGGTCCTAAAGTGGCATTTGGAGAAAGCATTTTAAGGCATTTCTGACTCCCAACCCAGACTTGTGTCCAATTCTGTAGGGAGGAAAAGCTCCCATGCTGCTTTTGTAATCACACAACTGAGTTTGTTCTAGTTCAGATACAGCACACTGGGATAAGCTATATGTCATCCAGGCAGAATATGTTAAAATCTAACAACCTTGAAATTTTCTTCCCCTGCTCCAGCTTACCTTTACAGTAAAATCTTCAGGAGCTGAGATCTTTTAGAGCTGATCGGTGATCTTTAATTGCTGGCAAGGGAGTTGTTTTGTAAGAGAACTTTGTAAGAGTTCTGACAATTGTACCCTAGCTTAAGCTGTCATCATTTCTGGTTCCATGGTCTACCCAATCATGCCAATTTCCTTTCTCTCCTATGCCCCACCCATCCCCCAAAGATAATTTGAATATGAACACAAGCATACCAGCAGTCCGAAGGGGCTGCTAAATTTTCCTGCTGGAAAGTGAAAGTAAGAAGCAGCTTCAACAAACAAGCATTGAAAGGGAATTTCCTCATAGCTGCTTGGTGGAAAGGCAGCTAGATTTTGCCTGAATTCCCAGAATTAGGTGTAGTTACAGTAAAGGAACTGGGCGATGTTTTTGCAACTGGGTGATGTTTTTGCAACTGGGTGTTACTCTGTCTCTCTCGAATAAGATATGTATCTCCAGCACATAGCTTATGAGTGGAGAGATTAATTTTCTAAAATGTTAAATGCACCTTTAGAGAAGGGAGATAAAATTTATTACTTTTCACAATAGGTAATAAGTGAGGACTTCAACTTACAGAAAAAACAATGTTTTATCACTTAGTACACAAGAAAGCTAATAATGTATTTGCTAAACAGTGGCTCTGTTCTCTGAAAAATGCTCACATTTCATATAAATAATTCTATTTTAATTTTCTCTGTATATACATGCACACACACACACACACATTTTTTTCTGGAACAAAGAGAGATATGGCATGGTCACTAGACAGTAACTTGTCCCAAACCACAGATACTGGCCAGTGCTTCCAACCCTAGCATTTTATTACAACTGTCCTGTATTTGTTGAAGGAATTGGCATGATAATTTCCAAACCATCATAATAAACAAGTAATTATCAGTTGTAAAAAAATTTGTTCTTCAACATTCATGAGTAATTTTTCTCTTGTCTTAGGGCTTGAACTCAGGGCCTGGTGCTGTCATTTAGTTTTTCCACTTGCAGCTGAGACTCTACCACTTGCACCAGACACCTCTATCTCAGCTCTTTGCTGGTTATTTTGCAGATGGAGATTAAAAGAACTTTTCTTTTGCCTCAGCTGGCTTGAAATATCTATCCCCAGATCCCAGTTTCTTGAGTATAAATATAAGCCATCCATACTTGGTTGAGACTAATTTTTTTTAATTTGGGGGATAATGTATAGAGGGGTTACAATTACATTCACCAGGTAGTAGGTGCATTATTTCTCACACATTGATAGCCCTTCTCATGTTTTTGTCTCCATTTCCCTCCCCTCATCCCTCCCAATCATCTTGTTTCCCCCCCACCCTTTCCTATTTCAAATAAACAAATACACATATATACAATATACCAGGTAACAAAGTCAGATACTGTAACAATATGAGATTAACCATAAGGGCAAAAGAAGAGAAGAGAAATAACATAGTACATTAAGAACAACAATCACACAAGATAAAGCTCTTGTTTCCATATCCTAGAGATCCTTTCATTTAGTTTCATCCTGTATGACCCTATGTACCTAGGTTTTGAGCTATTGTAATCCTCTGCTAGGAGAGTCCTAGATATGTACTAATTATTACAAATGAGCGAAACTACTGGGTCTGGCTTACTTCACGTAATAGGATTTTTTCCAAGTCTTTCCATTTCCTTAGGAATGGGACAATGTTGATGGCAGCATTGTATGTAAACACCACATCCTGTTGATCTAATCATCTACTGAGGGGCATCTGGGTTGGTTCCATATCTTTGCTATGGTAAATAGTGTTGCAATGTACATCATTGTGCTAGTGGCACAATGGGGAGTCATTGGGGAGCTCTATGTTTAGTCTTTTGAGGAACCACCATACTGCTTTCCATAATTGTTGAACGAGTTTGCACTCCCACCAACAGTATAATAGCAATCCCTCCTGGCCACATCCCCACCAGCATTTGTTGTTACTAGATTTCTTGATAATGGCCCTTATATGTGGTGCAAGGTACAATCTCAAAGTTGTTTTGATTTGTATTTCTTTTATGGTTTGGATGGGACTAACTTTTTTACATGTAATATATTATCAAAACACTGGTGCTTATGGTTTATTGCAATGGAATGCTAAAATTATCTCTATACAGTGAACTAATAATAGCTACAGCAGTCCAACAAAGTACGTATTCCTCAAAAACATTTTGGTGTAATTTAAATAGCTCTATCATTGTTTGAAAACTTATTTCTTTATGAAGTTTCTTTCCTTTTATGCTGCAATCTATCATTCACTGAAATCGTATTTCAATGAAGTACTCCTTAAAATCATATTCACAATTAACCTGCCTGCGAGCAAATTTTCAAGTTGTGCTTCCAGGGCACTAAGTTTTTAAAAATAGTAGTGTATTATTTTAAATATCAGAATGTCCACTTATTTTTTTTTGCCAGCACTGGGGCTTGAACTCAGGGCTTGGGCACTGTCTTTGGGCTTTCTCAAGGCTAGCAGGCTACCAGTTGAGCCATTGCATCACTTGAGCTTTTTTCTGTGTATGTGGTAGCTAGGAGTCAAACCCAGGCCTTTGTGGATGCTAGGCAAGCACTCTACCACTAGGCCATGCTCCTAGCCCCTGACTTGTTTTTTGTCAGTTGTGGGGCTTTGAACTCTGGACCTGGGTGTTGTCCCTGAGCTCTTCAGCTCAAGGCTACCACCGAGCCCCTTGAGCCACAATGCCACTGGAGATAAGAGTCTCACAGACTTTAATGCCTAGGCTGGCTTTGCACCTCAATCTTCAGATCTCAGCCTCCTGAGTAGCTAGGATTACAGGCATGAGCCACCGCGCCCAACCCATGTTAGTTTTTAAAATGAGATTATGATGCTCTTATTCCTTTCACCTCTACTTCTTACTTTAAAAGTCTTTTATTTCTAGTAGTAACAAATATTTCACTTTGGCTGTAGCTCTTCTTATTTATTGAATAACAGGTATGCAGAGAGCCATAGCTCCATCTTTAAAGTAATCCAAACTCTGACTTGTTTTCACCAGCTACCTATCAAGGGTCTCCGTCATCTCTAGTTGCAATGATCTAGGAAACTTCACTAGAACTCTATAACTCCATTCTTTCTTGCCTCAATTTTAATTTCTTGTGCAGTACGTTTTTTAAAGCATAGTCAGATTTTGCAACTTCAGTCACCAAGGTTCCCAATTACTTTCCCAATTCCTTAAAAGATTCTTTTTTTTTCACTTAAGAAGATTTTTTTTTAAATGAAAGCTGTATCTAAGATTAGTTCATTCCTGTATCTGCCCAGTTGTTTAGTCCTTGTATTTGCCCTTTTCCTTTCCTACTTGGCAGGATTTGGCTTTCTGTGCCAGGTTCTTTTTGTGGCCTTTGTCCAGTTTTAGCCTGGTGACAACCACCTTGGCTGGGGTGAATGTCTATGAGGATAGTGGTGCCCTGGCCTTTTCCCGCTGTCCCATTCAACGTAGATGGCACACTTCTTCCTGTGAACCTGTACCACTTTGTCTATCTGCTGACCTTTACAGTGCCCTCGTACAGCCTGCACCTCATCATCCTTTCGGATGGGTAGAGACCACACGTTGTACTTCTGTCTCAGCTCTTTGGGAAGAGGGGAAGACATAATCTTCCTGAGAATGTGGGGAGGTGCATTGAAATGCCTTTTCCGGTTCTTGCTCAGATCAGAAGTGACAAAGGGATTGAACTTCATTTTGGCCTCTTCTGCTTCAGCGATGGTCTAAAAGGGGAAGAGCCAAAATCCTTAAAAGATTCTTAGAAAACAGTCCGAGTATTGGCTCAGATGGGAAGGAGACTTGACAAATGGGATTCCATTGAAATAAAAGGTTTCTACAACGGACATAGTTCCTAAACTAAAAAAGATCCCCAACAGAGTGGGGGATCTTTGCCAGCAGTACACCAGACAAAGGCCTAATATCCAAAATATACAAGGAGCTCTAGAAACTAATTACTGATTAAGTGAATAAACCAATTACTCAACAGGCAAAGGCGCGAAGAAGAGACTTCCTGCAGAGGAAGAAGCATCTGAGGAAAAGGTGCTCCCTGACTATAAAAGAAATGCAAATCAAAACAACTCCGAGTTTCCATCTCACTCCAGTTAGATTGAATCAACACTGTGATTTCGAACAACAAATATTGGCAGGAATGTGGGGAAAAGGAACCCAAGTGCACTGTTGGTGGGACTGTAAACTAGCACAACCACTATGGATAGCAGTATGGAGGTTCCTCAAAACACTAAACATAGATCTTCCCTGTGACCCAGTCATGTAACTCCTGAACATCCACCTACAACATCACAAGCCAAGACACTTGCACATTCATGTCCATTGCTGCACAATACACAATAGCCAAGTTGTGGAAGCAGCCCAGACGACCCTCATGAATGGATCAAAAATTATGGTACCTACAAAAAATGGAATTCTACACAGCCATTAGACAGAATAATATGTTACAGGGAAATGGATGAACCTAGAACATGTTAAGTGAGGTAAGCCAAACTCAGAGGGACAAACAGTGCATGTTTTCCCTTATATGTGGAAGCTAGATCTAAAATACACTGGTATGTAATAAATTATACAGGTCTCTTAGGCATTCACTCACAATGAGACCAAAGAAGGATATTATTAGAAGAAGAAAGAAAGGCACAATGCCTGTGTGCATCTGATAGTAAAAATTAATACTTATGAAAATGTACTCCAGGAAATGAAAGCAGAGGGTTTTTTTTTTTTTGCTATTTTCCTTTTTTCTTTTTGTTCTGCTTGTTCATTTATATGTCTGTGGGAGTACAAGGGGAGGAACAGAAATGGAGGGACAAAGGGGGAACAAATGTAGCAGTGGTACTCACTAGATACTACATTCAAAATGAACTATATAACTTGTGGGTGGGGAATAAGAGGGTAAAACTGGAAGAGGGCAAGGGGTGACATTGTCCCAAAAGAAATGTACTCTCTATCTGACTTATGTAACTGTAAGCCCTCTATATCATCTTTATAATAACAATTTCAAATTAGGAAAGCAATTCTGCTCCCTGCTTTTTATGACATCTTATTTCCTCATCCATGTATCTGTATCCTTGTTGTTCCTGTAAAAGTCAAGGGAGCTAGAAGTCTAAGACAACTCATGTGCTGTACCCGGTATTTGCAAAGCTCTTTCTTCATTTCTACATTGTTACTCCTCTTTCAAATTTTTCTTCAAATACCAAAGATCTATACTGTATTCTCTAATTAAATTTATAAAACTTTTTTCCTTGATATAATTTTTTAAATCTTCTCTAGTAAAAATTTCCATATTACTATAATAATCTGATGGATTTTTTTGCTGATTTCCTTTATATTTCCATTAAAATTGCTTATGTGTTGGGGGTGGGAGTTTGGCCTAGTGGTAGAGTGCTTGCCTAGCATGCACGAAGACCTGGGTTCTGGCAAAAAGCCAGAAGTGGTGCTGAGGCTCAAGTGGTAGAGTGCTAGCCTTGAGAAAGTCCAAGGACAGTGCTCAAGTCCTGAGCCCAAGCCAAGGACTGGCAAAAAAATTGCTTATGTGACAGTGATATGCATGCTTTTATTTATTGCTTTACTCTAGCCAATTGAACTTGAAATCATATAACACAGGTATTTAATAACTACTGATTAAATGAATGGAGAACCAAAAAATGACTGCAACAGCTTCAATATTTGCAAAAGTAAAACGAATATGAGATGAACTATTGAATAAATGATAGTCTTTCACAGAAGAGGATGTGCATTTAAGAAAACTAAGTCAGTAGTGATTTCTCAGTCTAAGGATTTAGATTTTCAATGATACGATAAAAAGACAGGTCAAAAAGACAAGTACATATATTTATATAAAATATATAATATATATATCTTTGGCAAACCAATAGTTAAAAAAAATCTTAATAAGTTAAATATGCCAAAATGTAAAAGAACATGTTACAAAAGAGTAACTAGGTAAGAAGGTCTATAATATTGGATGTAATCTCTCTGATTGAAGGATTTTCTTTTTCCAAGTCCTGGGGCTTGAAGTCAGAGCCTGTCTTTGGGCATTCTCAAGGCTAGTGCAAGACCACTTAAGCTATAGCACCAGTACCAGCCTTTTGTGTCTGTGGTACCAACAAATTGAACCTTGGGCTTCATTCATGCTAGGCAAGCACTGTACCACTAGGCTACACTCCTGGCCCTGATGGAAGGCTTTTACGAAAAAAAAATAATCTATAAGCATTAACATAATCTGAGAAAGGAAAAGATATAATTGCTGAGATATAAAATCATAAAGGTACTATTTTTTTTTAAATAAGGTTATTGGGGCCGGGAGTTTGGCCTAGTGGTAGAGTGCTTGCCTAGCATACACAAAGACCCAGGTTCTATTCCTTGGTACCACATACATAGAAAAGAGTCAAGTGGTGCTGAGGCTGGCTTTCAACATTGATTCTCAGATCTCAGCCTCCTGAGTGGATAGGATTACAGAGATGAGCCACCGATACCTGGCTAAGAATTGCATTCTTTTTTTTATAATTAACAATTCAGTTTATTAAGAACTGCATTCTTTAGAGGCACACTGATTGGAAGCTAGAAGTTTCCTTTTTTCTTTTCTTTTTTCTTTTTGTTGGTCATAGAACTTGATCTCTTTGCCTGGGCACTGTCCTTGAGCTCTTCAGCTCAAGGCTACTGCCCTACCCCTTAATTAAAGATTCCTTTATATACTAGTTTCTGGTAATTAGTGGTTATTGTCAGATATTTATAAGTTTGGATTTTATATGGTGTTAACAGCAACAAAGATGTGCCTTAACTATTGATGCCATATCTGTATGTAAATAATAAATGTTCATGAAAAAGAAAACATTTCTCTGGGACTGCCCTTTGTCTAATAGCACAATAAACAATACATGTTGGGGAAAGGAGACAACATGAGAAAGATGTTTCTATGTCACTTTTTCCTTTCCTTCTTCAGTGGACCAGATGAGACATGAATCTTTACAAGCTATAACAAAAATGTTGGAGGAAATACACAAATACAATATGAAAATGATGGAAAAGAAAGAAAAGAGTCACAGCTGTGACCAGCTGGCACAGATACTAGAAGATAGAACTAAGTACATGGCAGAACTAGAAAGAAATATGGATTTGAGACTTAGGTATTTCAGTGTTACCTCAAGTTGCTCATTCATGTCTAGTATAAAAGATACTGCTTAGAAGTTAGTGTCATAAAGAAATAGGGAAGAGGCAATCTAAAATTTCATATGGAATAATAAAAGACCCCATATAGCAAAAACACTTCTGAGCAGAAATAACAGTGCAGGAGAAATTTCAATACCAAACTTTAGACTCCATTACAGACCTATAATTATCAAAACAGCTTGGTACTGGCACAGGAACAGGCCTGAAAACCAATGGAATAGAACTGAAGACCCAGATATTAAACCACAGACATATGGCCACCTAATCTTTGACAAGGGAGCCAAAAAAATAGAGTAGAAGAAAGATAGCCTCTTCACAAGTGGTGTTAGCAGAACTGGTTAAGCACATGCAGAAAACTAAACTTGGATCCTTCTTTGTCACCCTGCACTAAAATTAACTCCAAATGGATCAAAGACCTCGAGGTAAAAGCTGACACACTGAAAACTTTACAAAAAGGAACAGGAGATACACTAGGCCTCCTTGGCACAAGTCAAAACTTTCTTAATAAGGACCAAGAATCACAACAAATCAGAGAAAGGATGGATAAGTGGGACTTCATTAAACTGCAGAGCTTTTGTATGGCAAAGGACATAGCTAGTAAATTAATTAGGAAGCCTACAGAGTGGGAGAAGATCTTCACCAACCATACAACAGACAAAGGCCTCATATCTAAAATATATCAACAGCTCAAAAAATTGAATCACTCCAAAACTAATCTCCAAAGTAACAACCATCCTATTAAAAGATGGGCCAAAGAGAGTCTTCTCTGAAGAAGAAACAAGGATGGCCTATAGATACATGAAGAAATGCTCAACATCTCTGGTCATAAAAGAAATGCAAATCACAACAACTTTAAGATTCCACCTCACTCCAGTTAGAATGGCCAGGATCAAGAAAACTAATAACAACAGATGCTGGAGGGGATGTGGCCAGGAGGGATCACTACTACCCTGTTGGTGGGAGTGCAAGCTCGCTCAACCACTATGGAAAGTAGTATGGCAGTTCCTCAAAAGGTTAAACATAGAGCTCCCCTATGACCCAGCAATTCCACTACTTGGCATTTACCCAATCATCCAGAAACAAGGACCTACTAAATCCACCAGCACAATGATGTTCATTGCAGCACTGTTTACCATAGCAAAGATATGGAACCAACCTAGATGTCCCTCAGTTGATGAGTGGATCAACAAGTTGTGGTATTTGTACACAATGGAATTCTATGCTGCTGTCAGAAAGAACAACATTGCCCCATTTGTTAGGAAATGGAAAGACTTAGAAAAAATCCTATTAAGTGAAGTAAGCCAGATTCAAAGGAACTTAGGCTCAATGGTTTCCTCATTTGTCATAATCAGTAGAAACCTTGGGCTCTCCTAGCAGAGATTTGCAATAGAGCAAAACCTTGATACATAAGGCCATATAGTATAACGCTAAATGAAAGGACCTCTAGGATATAGAAACAAAAGCCATACAATGAATGATTGTTGTCCTTAAGGTAATATGTTATCTCTCATCTCTTTTGCTGTCCCTTGGTTATCTCATATTATTACAGTATCCCACTTTGTTACCTGATATATCAGATATATTTGTATTTGGTTATTTGAAATTGGATAGGGAATGGGGGAAAACAAGATGAGGGATGGGGGTGGGGGGGAAGGAAATGGGGACCAAGACATGTGAAAGGGTATCAATGTATGTGAATTAATGCACCTTCTATCTGGCAAATATCATGTAACCCTTCTATTAATTACAATAAAAATATATTAAAAAAAGAAGTGTCATAGGTAGAGGTGAAGAATTCTTGTAGATAGTATCTATTGCATATTTTTCATTGCTCATATACTTCTCTCACTCATAATCTGCAATTGCTAAAGGCCTTGTACACTCAGACTACATTCCATGACCCTACATTATTATATCATTCCATAACTCTGTGGGAAATCCCTTGAGTTTATTACATCCTAACATAATGGCATAGGAAGTATTCTACGATTCTTTTTGAAATTATAACGCTATACCTTTAGGAAAAGCATGAAGCTATCTTGTACTATTTCATGGGAAATTATCTAGCATATTTTCCTAGTAGAATGCATGGCACTTTTATTTTTAGCATCACTGCTGTGGTATCTGCTCTCTGTATACTCTAAAGGATAGGAATACCTTCTAAACCTTTCCTTTACACGTGCTGGTTAAATGCCCGTGCTGTTGTTGACTTCCAGTCGTCTGTGTCCAACTAACTCCA
Organism: Megascapheus bottae; assembly: GCF_031878675.1. NCBI lineage: Eukaryota > Metazoa > Chordata > Mammalia > Rodentia > Geomyidae > Megascapheus > Megascapheus bottae. Next base: position 21,979,320 of record NC_143514.1, read on the forward strand.
ACAATTCTGATGTCCACTCAGAAGTCCCCTGGGAACAAGCTAGTCCTGATCTCCTCAAGCTCTTTCTCTTCCACCCTCCAAAACTTTTCAGGCTTGCCCTGAATTTTAGCATCACACAATACCCCTGCTTCTCAGTAACACCTAGTAATGCCCATGATTCTGAGATGAAAGCCCATATTATCTAAGGTTACAGTGCTGAGATGAAAACCCACAAGTGAGAATGCTAGAAATTGAAGGAAGACATTAAAGACATTTTTCACATTAGACACTTGTTCAAGAATCCAAAGAGAAATTGTAGATCATAAATATTTCAGGGGCTTTGTAATTATAGCTTTTTTGAAGACAGAGAAAATCGAGAGATAACAGCAACATGGAAGCCCAATGAGAAAATGACACAGCGGAACTTAAGAGATCAAAGATTTCCAAAAAAAAGTTTAACTATCTGTTAGAAATGTAATTTAATGAATGAAAGTAATAATTCTTGGATAATTATGATATTATTTTATGATTTATCACTCTTATTACCTTCTTTGCCTCTTTAGAAACAAGAACTTATTTCAAGGATGCAATGCTTAAAGTGAGAAGAAAACATATGGAAGAGATTCAAGATCTAGAGATGAAGAACAGAGAAGCTAATATTTCACATATTCTTTCTCTTTGATTATTATCATATATTAATTGTTCATAGCTGTTTCACTTTTACATTTCCATACTATATAAAATGACTTTTATTAGTCTTTCTTATCTGCCCCAATGTCTTCATAATATCAACATATACATGTGTGTTATATTCTTAAGTAACAACATTTAGGGTAAGATGACTAGAAGTATTTAGTAACCAAGGCAGGAATAAATGCCCTAAACATACTAAATACTTGTCTATTGTAAAATGCATATAAATTACATATTTTATAATCCTTTGGAGGAAATGTATAAGACATTATATACAGTGTGTAGTTTGTTTCTTACTGCTGCCAACATAATAAAATAAAATCACTTTGACTGGTAGCATGCAAAAAAAAAAATGCTGGCTATTTTTCCAGGGCAGATTGCACAGACACTCTTAGTTTTTCTGAAAAAACTTTTGCCATTTGAATAAGAATTTTGCACATGCATGAGTGGTGCAAGCATGTACACACACACACACACACACATACACGTGTAAACACACCCACATACAAGAGTACTGTTTAGCCTCCCCCTGAAAAAAGTTACTTTGCATTAAAATGGTTGAGAGTAGAAATCATCAGGTGATATAAACTAAGTCAAACTTAGAAAAGAGGAATATCACATTTTCTCCTATATGTGGCGCCTACACTGACAAGGTTCCATAGGAAAGGCTCAAGGAAATGCCAATGTCAGCAACTCTTCCTAGTACTTAACCACTGCAGATCTAGGGAAAGTCTAGCATAGATGTCCATTTATTGTAAACAGTACAGGAGCATGAAATACATGTTGAGGTCAGAACATGTAATTACCCTAATAGAAACACTTCTCCTTGATATTTCTTGTATAAAGCAACAACATAAATAAACATGGAGGAGGCATGTAATATAAAATACCTTTTTTCATCTTCTTCCAATATTTCCAGTTGAAAAAGCAAAAGCTGAACATTCAGAGGAAATGAGAAAATGGTTGGAGAAAAGTAAAAAGGAGACTCAGCAGATGATGAATGACACAGTAAAGAAATATGAGGAGGACGTGATAAATCTGGCTGAGAAAATGGAGAAGGCTCTACAGGTATTTCAGTGTGTCACCTCAATTTTCTCACTCAATGCCCAGATATGAAAGAATGATTAGAGGAACAATATGTCCAGGGAAAAAATGTACAAGTACTCCAGTTTTCATGCTCTTCACGTTCCTTTCATGCAATGCCAATTTTGATTGCTAAAGGCCTTTTGCGAACAGGCTATGCTTCATGGAGCATGTGTTAAAATATTATTTAATATACAGCAACAAATAATGGTCAGACCCTCCACACTGTGCCTTATGTGCATTTAGTACTGAATCTTTGCCTGAGAATACTGAACTAGCATCACCTTTTCAACTGTGGAAATTGTTTAATGGAAATTAGTAACTTTCTGAGCCACAACAAGTGGAAAAATAAGTAATTTATCTTATATAATAAGATAAATATAAACTTCTTGTATATTCTAAACATTTTCATCTTTGAAAACATCCTAAGGAATATAAAGACTTCACTGCACCATTTCACTTAGCACTGGTTAGTGCCCAAGAATCTGGGAATCTTTCTATTCTCCTGATCATATATGAGTCTTTATTAAATTTGGATGTTGGTCCAGAGAAGCAATATGGGGCCTATATTTTTGGATGCTTAGCTTTTTTAAAATATGTCTCCTACCAACGTTTTGATGGTCTGTACCATGTTTCTCAAACATAAATGACTTATGATGCCAAAAACCAGGCAGAAATCTTCCTAATCCTTTGTGACTCTCAATTCAAATGTATAAGATATTCTCATTATACGATGAAGAGTAGAAACTTTATTTAATCTCTTAAAATATTTTCATTACTATTATTTAGTTGTACAAAGGTAGTTGCCAATAAACCAGCCAGTTTATGAACACAATGTGTCTTGATTATTGTCAACTCTTTCAACATTTTCGCTCATTTCACTGAAGGACTTTTTCTTCACTTGCCTTAATTTTGAAGCGTTAATTTTTGACTGCATTACTTTTCTTCACACATTCTGTCCTTGATTCTGATGCACATTTTTCATGCACTCATTTCCTGGGGTTGATTGTATTCAACTTTGGCTTTGTTTTTCTGAAGAATAATGCTAGTTTAGTTCTCCCTTGAATCTACTATATTTCAGTTAAAACATTTATATATGCCTGCATGCCACCCAACATACTTACTTATATGTTTATAGACTAACTCAATCTTTCATGGATGAAAGAAGGAATTTTTAAATATTGTGTAAAAAAGACCAGGATAGAACAATAAAGCAATGATTTTATAGAAGCCATAAAAATATAATTCTGAAGTTAAAGGCAAGTTTACCAATGAAAATAATAGAAATCATACTGATAAAATAAGAAGAAATTTATTGCATTTCATTGAACAAATTAAATTTCTTATTTTATTCTGGAAATGTTTTCTTTTCTACTCTCTTGTCTAAAGAACAGGAAAAAAGTTCCACCAAGAAAACGAGTCAACAAGAATTCACAAGACATCTAGTAGCTTCCATGCCATCATGCAAAGTCATGTAAAAAGTAAAAACAAACATACTCACCCTCACCTGCTCTGTGCTTTAATCCAGTGAGATTAAGGAGAAAAATACCATGATTTTCATAGTGGAAGCTAAATACAGTATGAAATAGTGAAATCTGCATGCTCATTTGTGAGTGCAGTGTGTTAACCTATTAAGTGTATGGGTTTCCTCCTCATTGATGGTATTCCTGATGCATAAAACATTTACATGTCTCAACAGAAATCTCCATTCCTAGATTTGCAATTGTGTGATTAAAATGTATTTCCAACTATTCATACGGCGCAATGTCAAACATGATGTGGTTTGTACAGATATTTCTGTCTCATTCACACCAGTCTACCAGAAATAATAAGAATCCTAGGGAGTTTGGTCTAGTGGTAGAGTACTTGCTTAGCATGCACAACGGCCTGGTTTTGATTCCTCCATACCACATGCATAGAAAAAGCCGGAAGTGGTGCTGAGGCTCAAGTGGTAGAGCTCTAGCCTTGAAAAAGCCCAGGACAGTGCTCAGGCCCTGAGTTCAATATCCAGAACTGGAAAAAAAAAAGAAAAAAGAATCCTTTGGCTCAATGGTTTCCTTAGTCCTCATTCCCTCATATCTTCATATTCAATTTCCAAGGGCCCCAAGGCATCTAGATTTAACTGCATATGTGAATATATAATATAAATAAGAAAATATATTTATATTTTATATAGTAATATTATACATTATATATTCATGTGTTATAATATATAAATATCATATACTATATTAATAAATACATATGTATACTTACCCCACTTCTAGTTTTCTGATGGTTAATTGGAGTTAAAAGTCTCATGGATAGCAGGTTAGACAATGCAGAAGAGAGAATCTCTGGAGTTGAAGATAATCTAGATATTATAGAGAAAGATCAGAAAATGATTCAAACCAAATCTAGGAAATATGAGAGATTGATTCAGGAGCTTCAAGACACAATTAGGAAGCCTAACTTGAGGTTAATTAATTAATATTGAGGAGGGCCTGGAGAAGGAGGTCAATGGACTTGGAGATATACTTCTGTGAATCATCTCAGAGAACTTCCCAAATATCCAGAAGGGCAGGCCCATGCACATACAAGAAGCTTTTAGAACCCCAAACAGATCGGACCAGAAAAGGACATCCCACTGCCACATTATAATTCATACAGGATCAATAGAAACCAAGGAAAGGTTACTAAAGGCAGCCAGGGAGAAGAAAACAATCACCTACAAAGGAAAATCAATCAGAATAAACACAGAGTTCTCAGCAGAGAACATGCAAGCAAGATGAACTTGGAAGGATGTATGTCATGCCATAAGGACAAAAAACTACCAACCAAGAATACTGTACCCAGCTAAGTTCTCATTCGTAACTGAGGGAACAATAAAAACCTTCCATTCCAAGGAAAAGTCGCAACATTACTAGCGACCAAACCAGCATTACAGAATATTTTCAGATGTTCTATGCATTGAAAATCAACACAAACATGTTGCTGACAGAGAAATGTTACCTAAAAATCATACCAACTAATTACCACAAGAACTGACACGCCACAGGCCCTAAAAAATATGGCAGGAACTAGTAAATAATTTTCAATCCTAACTCTCAATATCAATGGATTTAACTCTCCAATTAAATGGCATAGACTGTCTAGTTGGATCAAAAAGCAAGATCCATTGTTCTGCTGTCTTCAAGAGACACATCTTGCCCCCCCAAAACAAACATATTGAGATTGAGAGACTGGAATAAAATCTATCAAGCTAATGGCCCCCATAAACAGGCTGGAGTTGCCATCCTCATATCATATAAAATAGACTTCAAACTAAAATTAGTGAGAAGAGACAAAAAAGGTCATTACATACTACTAAAGGATCTCTTCTCCAGGAGCATATGACCATCCTAAATAGCTACACATCTAATGCGGGAGTATCCAACTTCTTCAAGCAAACATTATTTACACTAAAACCACACATAGATTCAAACACAGTGATTGTTGGTGACTTTAACATACTACTGACACCTATGGATAGATCAACAAGGCAAAAACTCAAGAGAAACATCAGAATTGAATAATTGTATAGACCAACTAGATCTAACAGACATCTGCAGATTATTCCACCCAGCAACACCAGAATATACATTTTTTTCAGCAGAACATAGAACATTTTCTAAAATAGAGCACATTTTAGGGCATAAAGCTAACCTGTGCAGATTCAGAAACCCTGAAATTATTCCCTACATTCTCTCGGACCACAAAGACATCAAATTGGAACTGAACACCAATCTCTACCAATGAAAACCCTGTAACTCATGGAGATTGAACAACACATTGTTGAATCACCAGTGGGTCACAGAGGAGATCAGAACAGAAATTCAACAGTTTGTGGAATTTAACAAAAGGGAGCACACAAAATAGCAGCTCCTTTGAGACACAGCAAAGGCAGTACTCAGAGGAAAATGAATAGCTCTGAGTGCCTATATTAAGAAACTGGAAAAATCGCAAACCAGCAATTTAATGTGCACCATAAGCTCTTGGAGAAAGAGCAACAAACCAATCCCAATTCCAATAGAAGGAAGCAAATTATTAAACTCAAAGCAGAATTAAACGAATTGGAATGCAAAAAAAAAAAAAAACATAGAAAAAATCAACAAAATAAGCAGTTGGTTGACATACCCTTAGCAAATCTTACCAAAAAAAAGAAGGGAGCACACTCAAATAAACAAAATCATGGACGGGAATGGAAAGATCACGACAGGAATTACCAAGATCCAGAGCATCATAAGGGAATACTTTTCAAACCTTTATGCCAACAAATTTGAGAATCTAGAAGAGATGGATGAATTTCTAGCCAATATTAGCATACCCAAACTGAACCAAGAAGATCTAACCCAAGTAAACAGACCTACTTCAAGTACTGAAATAGAAGCAGCAATACAAGACCTGCCATCCAAGAAAAGCCCAGTGCCTGATGAATTCACAGCTGAATTTTATAAGGACTTCAAAGCAGAGCTCACATCAATACTCCTCAAGCTCTTCAATGAAATTGAAAGTGATAGCTGTTTGCCAAACTCATTCTATGAAGCCAGCATAACCATCACTCCCAAACCAGACAGAGACTCATCTAAGAAAGAGAACTATAGACCCATTTCTTTGATGAATATTGATGCAAAATTGCTCAACAAAATATTGGCCAACTGTCTTCAGCAACTCATCAAAAAATATACACTATGATCAAACAGGATCCATCACAGGGATGCAAAGCTGGTTCAATTAATAAAATTCAACACATCAACAGGAGCAAGGACAAGAATCACATGATTGTCTCAATAGATGCAGAAATGGCATTTGACAAGATACAACCCCTCTTGGTGCTAAAAGCTCTGGAGAAACTACTAATCCATGGAACATTCCTCAGTATAATAAAGGCTGTGTATGACAAACCCACAGCTAGCATTATACTTAATGGCGAAAAGCTAAAGCCATTTCTTCTAAAATCAGGAATGAGACAAGGATGCCCATTCTCTCCATTCCTTTTTAATGTAGTGTTAGAATTCCTAGCCAGAGCAATAAGGCAAGAAGCAAGCATAAAGGGGACCCAAATAGGGAAAGAGTAAGTGAAACTTTCCCTCTTTGCAGATGACATGATTCTGTATTTAAAGAACCCTATATGGGAGTGGGGGGAGGGAAATGGGGACCAAGACATGGGAAAGGGTATCAATGTTTGTGAAGTAATGCACCTTCTATCTGGTGAATATAATGTAACCCTTCTATTAATTACAATAAAAATATGTGGAAAAAAGAATGCTATAAACTCCAATCCCTAGTTGCTTGAGCTGATCCAAAACTTTGGCAAGGTAGCAGGGTATAAAATTAACCCTCAAAAATCAACTGCCTTCCTCTACGCCAACAGTGAGAGGAATGAGGCAACAATCAGGAAAGCAACTCCTTTTGCAATAGCCTCAAAGAAAATAAAGTACTTAGGAATTAACTTAACTAAGAATGTAAAGGACCTTTATGATGAAAACTTTAAAAACCTTAAAAAAGGAAATTAAAGCAGAACTGAGGAGATGGAAGAACCTTCCATGCTCCTGGATTGGAAGAATTAACATGGTAAAAATGTCAATCTTGCCAAGGGCTATCTACATATTCAATGCAATATCCCAATGTCATTCTTTGAGGAAATAGAAGAAACAATCCAAAATTTCATATGGAATAATAAAAGACCCCATATAGCAAAAACACTTCTTAGCAGAAAGAACAGCTTAGGAGGAATTTCAATACCAAACTTGAGATTCTATTACAGAGTTATAGTAACTAAAACAGCTTGGTACTGGTACAAGAACAGGCCTGAGGACCAATGGACTACAACTGAGACCCCAAAATAAAACCACAGACCTATGGCCACCTAATCTTTGTTAAGGAAGCCAAAAAAGTAGAATGGAAGAAAGACAGCCTCTTCAACAAGTGGTGCTGGCAGAACTGGTTAAGCACCTACGGAAAATCCCTGCACCAGGATTAATTCCAAATGGATCAAAGACTAGATACCCTGAAAACTTTACAGGAAGGAATAGGAGATACACTAGGTCTCCTTGGCACAGATCGAAACTTTCTTAACAAAGACCCAAAAACACAACAAATTAAAGAAAGTTTAGACACACAGGACTGCATTAAACTGCACAGTTTCTGTATTCAAAGGGCATAGCTAGCAAGTTAAATAGAAAGCCCACAGAGTGGGAGAACATCTTCTCTAGCCATACAACAGACAAATACCTTATATCTAAAATATATTTACAGTTAAAAAAATTGAATCTCTCCAAAACAAATCCTCAAAGAAATACCATCCCATTAAAAGAGGGGCCAAAGACTTAGAGAGACTTCTCTGAAGAAGAAATAAGAATGGCCTATAGACACAGGAAGAAATGTTTTGACATCCTGGCCATAAAAGAAATGCAAATCAAAACAACTTTGAGATTCTACCTCACTCCAATTAAAATGGTCATTGTCAAGAAATCTTAAAACAACAGATGCTGGCGGGCATGTGGCCGGGAGGGAGTGTAACTCATCCAGCCACTATGGAAAGCAGTATGGCCGTTCCTCAAAAGACTAAGCGGAGCTCCTCTATGACCCAACAATTTTACTACTTGGTATTTATCCAATCATCCAGAAACAAGGACATACTAAATCCACTAGCACAACAATGTTCATTGCAGCACTATTTACCATAGCAAAGATATGGAACCAACCCAGATGCCCCTCAGTAGATGATTAGATCAAGAAGATGCGATACTTATACACAATGGAATTCTGTGCTGCTGTCAGAAAGAAGAACATCACCCCATTTGTAAGGCAATGGAAAGGCTTGGAAAAAAATCCTCTTATGCGAAGTAAACCAGACCCAAAGGAACATAGGCTCAATGGATTCCCTCATTTGTAATAATTAATACACATCTAGGACTCTCCTAGCAGAGGATTACAATAGCGCAAAACCTAGATACATAAGGTCATATAGGATGAGGCTAAATGAAAGGACCTCCAGGATCTGGAAACAAGAGCTTTATATTGTTTCATTGTTGTTCTAATGTACTATGTTATTTCTCTTCTTTTTGTTTTCCTTTGGTTATCTCATATTGTTACAGTGTCTGACTTTGTTACCTGATATATTGTATATATGTTTATTTGTTTACTTGAAATAGGAAAGGGAAGGGGGTGGAAACAAGATGATTTGGAGAGGGTGGGGGGAGGGAAATGGAGACAAATACATGAGAAGGGGTATCAACATGTGAGAAGTAATGTACCTTCTCTCTGGCGAATAAATAAACTGTAAATAAACCCTCTATATATTACTATAAAAATTATAATTAATTCCTCCAATGAGCTAGCAGTATTGTAAAATTTATAGTACACGTCTTTAGGATTAATCATTGTAGGTTTATATTTTTCATAAATGAAATCACATTAAATAAAATTAATTCATTCTCAGTGAATATCTCCAAATTTATCTTAGGACAATAAATAAATTTGCTTTGGAAAGCATCTCAAGTAGGCAGAAATTCTTCCTTTTTTTGCCACTCCTGGGGCTTGAACTCAGGGCCTGAGTGCTGTCCTTGGGCTTTCTCATGGCTAGAGCTCTACCAAATGAGCCACAGCACCATATCCGGCTTTCTCTATGTATGTGGTACCCAAGAATCAAACCCGGGTCTTCTGCATGCTAAGCAAGCACTCTTACCACTAGGCCAAGTCCCCAGTTCCAGAAATACCATTTTTTTGTAAGTAAAATTCAAAAAAGAATTCAACTGTCCTTGGAGTAATGTTTTGGTTAGCTCAGGGCTTGTGCACTGTCCTTGGGCTTTCTCAAGACTAGTGTTTTACCACTTGAGCCACACCACCACTTTTGGCTTTCACAGCACACTTCATCAGTATGTGGTACTGATGAATCCAACCCAGGGCTTCATGTATGCTGGGCAAGCACTCTACCACTAGGCTACTCGCCCAGCCTGTTTTGGTTCTTGAATACAAACAATGGCTTTTATTAATGAGAAGAAAACTCAGTTGACATCTGTACATTATTCCTGTTTCCAGAAAACTGCTCTGCTTTTACTTTCAGTTGCCTTTATTAAAGGAATTTGGAGATTTAATCTGTGCTATGAAATAACCCTGAAATACACTTCTTTTTAATGAAAACTCATGGGGTAAATCCATTCGTCATCATTCACAAAAACATAAGCTGGGAGGCTGAGATAGATAGAGAACTACAGATGCAGAGTGGGTGAATCCTTTCTAGTTTTTCTCAGATTAGGGTTAAACTGAGTCCAAACCCCTAGTTGGACACAATGACAAGTAACTTCAGGATCTGCATATCTGTTTGTGAGAACCTTGGGTAAGAATCTTGCTCTTAGGCTGGTAGTTTTCTCAGTGTTGGCCTGAGTCCAATAGTTCTGACTTTTAACATCAGACATTAGATTGCCATTTACAAACAATGTGCAGAATGTATCCCACTATATCCAGTTCTTACTACTCCACCCTGTGATTAGGACTTTATCATGTAGTTTAGTGTGATGTATCGTCAAGAATTTTCAGTGCTTTCAGGATTTTCCACAATGCCACATTTTATTTGCTGTTAACACTTGAATATTTTCAGGGTAGAGAGTTTTAATAAATATTCTTTCTAGGGCTATTCTCTCTATATTTTTATGATTCCCATCTGATAAGAATAGGTGGACACCTAAAGAAGAGCATTATTCAGTTTGGTAGATGATCTTAGTAATTATTGCCATTTTCTGGCATGTACCATAAGTGGCCCTCCAACTTCAAATAGTGTCTAAAACAGAAACAAACAAGGCATGTTACCCAAATTACATGGACAAATGTTATGTAGGTAAAAGAAAACCTCCTTGTTTGTTAGTTTAAAGCCAAATCTTACCATATCTCAAGTTCTTTGACTATTCCTGTACTTCACAGAGCAGGCATAGTCCCATTATGACATTCTGTCTTTCCTGGATAAACATCCACGATCTTTGACTGTTGTTTTGTTTTCATTGTGTGCTTTTATCATTTGTTTTTGTTTTGTTTTGTTTTGTTTGCTGTTTGAAAAGCTATTGCAGAACACTGGGACTCTGCTCCCTTTGCTCACAAAGTCTATTCTCCCACTAATTAGGAACTACGTTAAAGATGACAGGATGAGTTCACGCAAGAAATGAATATAGTTTCATTTTCACTGTTCCTCTTGCACAACATTTACTCCGGGGGCTGCCATTGGTGGTTTGATGCTCAGCCTGTAAAAGCAGGGCTGTCCCCGACGAGCCAGGCCAAAGAACTCAGGGCACTGGCAGCTGAGAACGTGTCCCCTGGCTGTAGAGCCCACCCACACCAGGTGAGTTCTGTGGGGAAACGTGGTCTTTTGTGTGCTATTCCCTTAAGGGATCGGCAACAGGGAGCTAGATCTCCAGCAATTTTGTTAGCCAGAGGGCTGGGCAGGGGTCAGGAGCTAAGGCAGCAGTGGGGTGGGAAGACCTGGGGACTCCGTGGCCTGTGACCCTCCAGACTGCTCTGGCAGCTCAGCTCCTAAGGCTCCTCCAGTCCCCAGGCAGCTGTGGGAGGTTTCCCCAGCACAGCAAATGCAGGAAGAGCTGCTTTCCTCAGGCGTCCAGCAGGGGCTGCAGCAAGGGCCCTGCGTGGGGACACCACCTCTTATGCCCTATTTCCCTCCTGGCACTGAGCGGGCCAACCTTAGCCCCAAACCCCAGCAGAGTCCCTTTCTTTCCAACCCCACCAATACCCTCAGTCCTCAAGTGCTTGTTTCCCTGATGGTATCTGCCTAGAACTGGAAAAGCGGAAAGCCAAAACAGTCTCCGCTAATCCAGTTGAGTCCTAAATGCCTAGCTTGCCCCTCTGTATGATGCCAGTTCATAGATTGCCTGCAATCTAACCGCTTGGACTATTTCATTTTCTCACTCTCACCAGTCGAATGTTACGAACAACAGTAAGGTTTCAGCCTGGGGTATATCCTGAACTGTTTAACACCTTTCAACAGCTCGCAGCGTAGTAGCTAGAATATGTGCTAGGGCGGGTGAGGTCAAGGAGTGGGGACAGAGTGGGTGGAGAGACGAAAGAAGGGCAAATGCGGTCCTAATATTCAATATACACATGTGCAAACAGAGCCAGGGAAACCGAGGAGATAGGCGGGATGAGGAGAGCCAGGAAAGGGATGGCATCGACAAAGATGCATTGTGCTCACCAAGTGACATGTTAGATTGAAACTCCTTTGGGCAACTTCTGAAAGATAATTGTTTTCAAATGTGTGAGCTATCCAAGAAGGACCCCAGTGTGCTTGTGTTCTTTAGAGAAAATCAGTTGGGGCTAGTTTTAATTTAATTGTATCTCCGTCTAACTGATAAGCAATAATAGCTTTTGGAAACCACAAAGCTTGTACATAACCTTCTTCTCCCATTTAACTTGGATTTGAAAGCCCTGTATTGGACATCTTAGACCTGCAATCAGAGACCAGGGAGGAGGAGAAAGAAGGACGGGAAGGAGAGAAGAGAGAGGGGGGAGGGGGGAAAGAAGAAGAACAGGGAGAGAAAGGGAGTAACAGGGGAAAGATAGCGAAAGGGGAGAAAGAGGAGGAGGAAGAGAAGAAGGAGTAAAACTAAGATGAAAGAAGAGAAAAAGAGTAGAAGATAGGATAGGAAGGAAAGGAGAGGAAAAAGAAAAGGAAGGACATGAAGTTGGGGAGAGAAAAGGGAAGGAAGGAAGGAAGGAAGGAAGGAAGGAAGGAAGGAAGGAAAAAGAAGAAAGAAGAAAGAGAAGGAAAGTAACAAAAATGTACAATCTTATCCTTTTCCCAGTGCTTGCTTGCTTGCTTCCTCTCTCTCTCCCTCTCTCTCTCTGTTTTCTTTTCTTTCTTTCTTTCTTTCTTTCTTTCTTTCTTTCTTTCTTTCTTTCTTTCTTTCTTTCTTTATCAGTCATGGGGTTTGAATTCAGGGCCTATCTCTGAGCTCTTTCAATCAAGGCTAGTGCTCTACCAGTTTGAGCCATAGACCACTTCCAGTTTTGGGGGGATTAATTGTAGATAAGCGTCTCATAGACTTTCCTGCCTGGACTGGCTTTGAACCACAATCCTTAGATCTGAGTAGCTAGAATTACAGGTGTGAGCCACTAGTGCCTAGTTTCCCAGTGCCTTCTTAAACATTAAACTTAAAGAAAAGCAATCTTGAGTTTCTCCTGTGACTAATACAGTAGTTAAAAGGTCATGGCTTACCTTATTCTTTGTGTTTTCTAACAGTTACAGAAGAAAGGAAGTTTTACAGAGTAAGTCTATGAAGAAGCCAATTGGTGGTCAGGTGTTTTTTGTTGTTGTTCTCGTTATGTTGTTTCTTTTTTCTTTCTTTTCTGACAGTCATTTTCTTCCTTAATCTGGTTTCCTTAGTACTTTATAATTTTCAGGACGTAGTGACACTTATTAACTCTGTCGTCTCACCTATTTACTGGAGGGAACAGGACAGTCCTCTTGTAAAACTGAAAAGGTTTTGAGAGCCTGATTTTTCATTAACCTGTATGGTAGTGAATCAGGCAGAAACTTTTTTTTCTTATTTTTCCCAGTCCTAGGGCTGAAACTCAGGGCCTGGGCACTGGCCTTGGACATTTTTTTTTCTCAAGGTTAGCACTCTGCCACCTGAGCCACAGCACCACTTCCAGCTTTTTCTGCATATATGGTACTAAGGAATTGAACCCAGGTCTTCGTACATACTAGACGAGCACTCTACCACTAGGCTACACTCTGTGGCCCGGAACTGTTTATACTGATGACAAGATAATGAAGGTATACAGAGGTAGCTTCTCTTTCCAGATCTAAGTCAGTGAATGATGGGAACCCTGGGGTTTCAATGGATCCTTGTCTTCTTCATATTCAAACTGATTCCTGCCTGGGAGCTAGGGAACTGATTCTATCCAAAGCTAATCCCTTACCTGGGTTTAGAATGTCACTCTTCTCAGCCTGGTAGGTACTGAATTTTAAAAAAACATTTGCCTAATACTATATATCAAATATGATTGACATAATCCACAAATAATATGTAGTATCTAATTCCTTCATAACCAACTGCAGTATTTCTAAGGACAAGAGGTAATAATGAGTGTGATATACTGACTGCATAAAATCCTTTACTGTCTGAAATTTTAGCAGTCAAATTTGCATTCTTTTATAAGAATGAACATCATTCTTTTGACCCATTTTACATTCTTTATTAGGCCATGCTTAATTTATTCTAGCACTGGGCCAGGAGTTTGACCTAGCAGTAGAGTGTTTGCCTAGCATGCACGAAGACCCGGGTTCAATTCCTTGGTACTGCATACATAGAAAAAAGCTGGCAGTGGTGCTGTGCCTCTAGTGGTAAAGCTCTAGCCTTGAGAAAGTCCAAGAACAATGCTCAGGCCCTGAGTTTAAGGCCCAGGACTGGCAAAATAAATATTCTAGCACTGTCTTGTTCATGTTACTATCACAGTGCTTCTGTTCTTATGCTGCCATAATGATATGTTGTCTATTTATTCTAGCATACAAACAGATCTTGAGATTCTCAGGATTACTCAGATTACCTTTTATCTTTCAATTTCTGTTCCTCTTTTCCACTGTGATAAACTACTGGTATTCATTTAGGCACATAACAGCCTACTAGAGAGACTGAAAGTTATCAGTCTTCTTTGGTGAATAAGCTGACTAGAAGAGAGAGTGTGAGCAGAGTTACTATGCAATTACAAATCATCCAAGAGATGTACTGAAAAAAAGAGATAGACTAGCCTTTCCCTTCCTGATAGGAAGGTACCTGTGACAATGACCTATTTTGACCAGGAGGGAATGGGTGGGGTTGGGACACATAGGGAAGACTGATGAAATGGTTGACATTGTAGAAGATGCATTTTACTCACAAACTGACACGTTGAATTGAAACAGCCACTGAAAGATAGTTAAAAAATACAATTTTTAAAATAAATTAACTTTAAAGAAACAAGACACACACATTTTACAAATGAGAAGGTGATAGTACATGCTCCTGGAGCTGCCACTAGGTCTCGTATTCTATTAATCTTGTATTCTTTCTTCTGTTTCTTCAGGGGGAGGTACAAGTTAACATGGCATCAGGATGCAACATGACAGCCCCCATTTGTCTAGTGGAAAATGAGAAGGAGCAGCTAATGGTGAACCCTAAAGCAGTCAGGGTTCTTGAGAAGATTACACAGCCTGTGGTGGTGGTGGCCATTGTAGGAATGTACCGTACAGGAAAATCCTACCTGATGAACCAGCTTGCAGGAAAGAACCATGGTAAGTGTTTTCTTAGGGTAGGAGCCATCTGTGGAGCTCATTGATAATGCAAAGTAATCATGCCTGTTATATGATCAGGAAGAATCTGACTCCCCCGAGGGAAAAAAAAACCTGCAATGTTTGCTTTTAAGATTGTCATGAAAGCTTGTAATTTTAAATCCATACACCTATAAGATCTTACTCTACTCACATGAAAAACGAGAATTTTTGTTATTCCATTTAGTGGACTACATGAGTAGTATTCTGGTGCAATCCAGTCTTACCTTCTCAGTTCCTATGATTATTCTTTCCTTCCACATAATTTTGTTAAGGCTGTAGAATCAGCAAAAATGTCACCCAGTATATTTTATTTATAGAAGTAGAATGAAGAGAGGTTGTAAGATGTAAGGAAAGCAATAAAGAATTCATTTTCTAAAAAAATAATTATGCTGTATAATTTTTAACAATTTGATGAGCCTACAAACCATAAGCCTTCTAAATATGGTAGAAAATGTTTCAATATTACTATTTGTATTTTATATTTTATTAAATGCAGGGTGATTTTTTGTTTTATTTTAATATAAGTAGTTGTACAAAGGAGTTGCCATTCAACAAAGCAGTTTATGAAAGCAGTGGGTCTTGATCCATGTGGGTGATTTTCTTAAATAAGGTCATTGTATTTCCTTCTTTATGACTTCCAGAGAATCTGTCCTGAGTCCTATTAATCCTCTGCCTATGAAAGCTCCCCCTTCCTCATATTTCACATCTTGTCTGCATTATCTTAAAAGACAGAATGGTGCAATAGTATATTCTCAGAACTTAAACACACTCATGATACTTTCTTCCCTTTGGATGCAGGTTTCCAACTGGGAAGTACAGTGAGATCTCAAACAAAGGGCATCTGGATGTGGTGTGTGACCCACCCCACCAAACCACAATTCACCTTGGTCCTTCTGGACACTGAGGGCCTGGGTGATGTGGAGAAGGTGAATCAGAATCATGGAAGATTCTCCGTTGGCAGTCTTTCTTATCATTTAATTTGTCACCTTAACTAAATTTCCACTGCTTAATCCAGTTCCTAAAATCTACAAATCCAGTTATGAATTGAGGCTAAATTCTATTTCCTTGAGCTACTCTGATAAATCCTAATATTTAATGTATTATTATTCTTTAAAAAGAACTTTCCTCCTTTTTCTTACTCTGTTGGAAGCAGATCACCAGGTATGGCCCATTCTTCATTCTTTATTACTCCTGGGCATCAAAGCCAGGGTCTTGTGCATCCTAGACAGTGTTCTACCAATGTGCTACAATCTCAATCTAGCATTGACATATTAATGTGAGTCAGTAGTGACATTAAAGTTTACCCCTGACAGAGAGAGGTAGCATCTACATATTCTATTGGAGATTCTTCTTCAAAGAAGAGTTTTCCTCTATTCTGTCAACTGTTCATTTATTCAATCATCCCTATCCGCATAAAAGACAGCTTTTTTTTGGGGGGGGGTCATGAGTTAGGACTGTGGGCCTGGTTACTGTCCCTGAGCTCTTCAGCTCAAGGCTAGCACTCTACCTCTTGAGCTATAGCACCACTTCTGGCTTTTTCTGTATATGTGGTACCAAGGAATAGAACCTAGGGTGTCAAGCATGCTAGGCAAGCACTCTACCACTAGACCAAACTTGTGGCATAAAAGAAAGCTTTGATTTATGCTTTTTAAGAAGATACTAGATTTTAACAAAGAAGAGCCTTGCATACATACAAGTATGCTTACCACTGATCCCCTATACCTTGCTTTTGTTTTTGTTCCACTTTAGATATTGTGAAGTGTTTTTAGTTTGTTGTCTGTGTTATAGTAAAATACCCTTTGCAACTATGAATGTGATGCAATTTCATAAATACTAACTGAAGAGATCTATTCTATGGATCCAGCAATAAAAGGTAAGAGCCTAATTCAGGAGCCAACACACATTTTGTATAACCTGCACAAGATGCAAAGATATCCAGAAATGGTCATATAACCTAGGTATATGGGTCAGAGAAGTTTCCTAGAGGTAAGGACATTCTAGCTGTCAGGCCAAAAGGACTTTGAATCTAATAATACAGTATAAATCGCTTTTGTCTAAAATTACTCACTGCCTCTGTAACTTGTGGTGGGCATTGAGAAGTACTTAATTATTTTTTTCATATTACAAATGTATGTTTATTCAAAAATAAGCCGGGCACAGGGGCTGATGCTTGTAAACCTAGCTACTCAGAGGCTGAGATCTGAGGATGGTGGTTCAAAGCTAGCCCAGGCGGGAAAGTGCATGAACTCTTTTTTTGTAATGTATAAAGGGGTTACAGTTATATTCACCAGATAGTAGGTACATTACTTCTCACACATTGATACCCCTTTTCATGCTTTTGTCCCCATTTCCCTCTCCCCATTCCCTCTTAATCATCTTGTTTATTAAGTGAAGTAAGCCAGACCCAGAGGAACATAGGCTCAATGGTTTCCCTCATTTGTAATCATTACTACACACCTAGGACTCTTCTAGCAGAGGATTACAATAGTGCAAAACCTAGACATATAAGGCCACATAGGATGAGGCTAAATGAAAGGATCTCCAGGATATGGAAACAAGAGCTTTATCTTGTGTGATAGTTGTTCTTAATGTACTATGTTATTTCTCTTCTCCTTTGTTGCCCTTTGGTTAATCTTATGTTGTTACAGTATCTGACTTTGTTACCTGGTATATTATTTACACATTTATTTGTCTATTTAAAATTGGAAAGGGAAGGGGGGAAAACAAGATGAGTAGTACTTAATTTTACTTTCTTATATTTCACGGTCTATCTTATCTTACTCTGAATCTTGTTTCTGGTTTTATCTTTCAACCTTTCCCACATGCTCATTGCTTCCGCCAAATGATATGACTATGTAATACACATGCATGACTTATACTTTCTAATCTGTCTGGTATTGGTTTTTACCATATGTATGATCTTTTAATCCCTAACTATGCATACTATCATTTGTTAAAAATGAAGCACTTTGAAACAGCAACTATCATCCCAGTAACACACTCATATGTGTGAAGCTGCAAAGCATTTTCTCCTATTTAATAAAAATGTCTATTTTCGGCCAGGAGTTTAGCCTAGTGGTAGAGTGCTTGCCTAGCATGCATGAAGACACAGGTTCAATTCCTCAGTACCACATGCATAAAAGAAGAACTAGAAGTGGTTCTGTGGCTCAAGTGGTAGAGTTCTAGCCTTGAGAAAGCTCAAGGACATTGCTCAGGCCCTGAGTTCAAGTCCCAGGTCTGGCAAGAAAAAATGTCTATTTTACCTCCCACAATAAAATTTTAGTGTATTATGGGCAGAGAAGATAATCTTGGATATATATGTATATATAGTGCATGTATTTGCATAAAATATATAATGACTAATATTGTTATCTCCTACTGTATGTAGGGGCTGGAGAAAATATTTTATATATGCATAGAAAATATCATTCATTCCAAGAAAACCAAAGACACTGTTAATGAAAAGGAAGTATACATAGGATATTTTTTTAAAACTTTGATCTTCCTTGTATTCTGCTCTATTTCAACTGAAGTTCTCCATGAACAATAAATGAAAGACTGACACAAGTATCCTTCCATGTTCCTTGCCCTCATGTGCTTTCCAGGGTGATCCTAAGAATGACTCATGGATCTTTGCCTTGTCGGTTCTACTCAGCAACACATTTGTCTACAACAGTATGGGCACTATCAACCAGCAGGTGCTGGAGCAGCTATTGTATCCTTCCTGGAAAAGAATAGTCATATTGTATTGAGTTTAGAAAAAGAACAACTAACCCCGTGTCTTTAAGTGACTCAGTTCTGGTTGAGGGGGATACCTAACACAACATGGAATGTTACCATGGAATGTTTGTAGGTGAGATCGGAAACTTGTGTACGATGTACAGTGTTTTTCATTCCTTAGCTAAGATCCTAGCTATGTAACTGAACTAACAGAGCTAATCAGGGCAAAGTCTACCAGAATGTCTGATGAAATGGAAGACTCTAATGAATTTGTGAGTTTCTTTCCAGACTTTGTCTGGGCTGTTCGGGATTTCATTCTGGAGCTGAAGTTAGATGACCAGCCCATCACGGAAGATGAGTATCTGGAGAATGCCTTAAAGCTTGTTCCAGGTATCGGAATGAAGCCTGGGAAGGGAAAGGTTCAGTAGGGTGGTGGGATATTCTAAACCCTTTCAATCAGCATTAGTAGTATATGTTTATTTGAGATTGGATTGTGCTGTAATATGATGCACTAATTATTGAAAAGTGACTGCTAACAGTTATTAAAGATCTTTTAATATAATGACTCCATTTCTACTTTATAGTATGTTAGTATTGATATAGTATGCTAGTATATGATAAGAATTCTCTTACCTAAAAAAGTTAAATGTAATTCAAGAGAGCATTATAGGAAAGAATACATGCAAGCAAACATGTAACGGAATATTGGATCAACTCCCATTACTTATATATAATAAAAATGCAGTGTTTTAGAATAAAACAGAAGCTGGGAGCATGGTCTAGTGGTAGAATGCTTGCCTAGCATGCATGAAGTCCCAGATTCAATTTCTCAGCATCACATACAAAGAAAAAGTCAGAAGTGATGCTGTGGCTCAAGTGGTAGAGAACTAGCCTTGAGAAAGCCCAAAGACAATGCCTAGGTCCTGAGTTCAAGTCCCAGGACTTGCAAAAAAACCCAATAAAACTAAACAAATAAAAAAACAGAACCAGCAGTATGGCAAATAAATTAATAAATAACAGCTTTACTTAATATGTTGTATCTGAACATTTAAAATACCATGTTCTAGTGAAATAGTTCACCAACAGACCTATAGACAAATAAAATATTGCACAAAGAAAATGTTTTGGGGGCCGGGCGAATGGCCTAGTAGTAGTATGCATGCCTAGTATGCACAAAGCCCTAGGTTCGATTCCCAGAACCATATACAGAGAAAAAGCCGGAAGTAGCACTGTGGCTCTAGTGGCAGAGTGCTAGCCTTGAGCAAAAAATGTCCAAGGACAGTGCCCAGGCCCCAGAACTGGCAAAAAAAAGATGAAAAAAGGAAAAAAAGAAAATATTTTGTTTTTTCATCTGAACAATTAATAAAATAACAGATACTTCTATGCTTGTTCAAGAGGTATTACTCGAAAATCTTCAGATGGAATATAAAATCACTAAAAAGCATAGAAATATTGGAACAAATTATTTAAGACCAATTAACATCATGAAAAAAATTATCCCAATTATAATCCATCCAATAATATTGAAAGGTGCACATATTAAGTTTTTTAAAGTAAGTGCTTCATGTAAAAAATGGAAATTTGGTAAGCATAGAATTACAGGTAATAAAATGGATAAATTTTTAAATTATAATTATTTTCCACAGTATAATTTACTAATATGTTTACTAACATTCCTCAATGGAAGAATAATATATAGCAAATACTTAAGAAAAAGATCTGATGTTTCTTTTGAATAAGACTGTGAATTTTTAATTTACATTACTCTCTTCATTTGTCAGCCTTATACTTAATGAATTAAATATTTCAGATTTGTTAAATATACTATATTATCAAAATGGAGTGTCTTGTGCATTTGAAAAAACAGTATAAAAAAGACGATATATTTTTAGATATCATTTTATTCAGTCTTTCAACATTTATTGATCAGTTCTTATACTAGTTGTTCACACTGTGTCTGTGAAGCTTCATACAATAATTTAAAGAATGAAGAGTTCTCCAGATTACATCTAAGTTAACTTTACTCTTCAAAATGTTCTGTGGAAGTAGTCTTTAAGCAATTTGTGGTATGTGTTTATATTTGGTAGATATTCCTAACAGCTTCTCCGTTCTGATCAGAATATTATATATCCTCTTTCTAACATTTTTCCCCTACTGGCACCTTATTTTTTCCTGGTACAATTTTGTCTTACATTTCATTTGTGACAAGGATACAATACAATAAGAAAACTGCTTCTAACCATTTTGTTTCACTAATCACTCGGTAAATATTTGCTAAATTCTTCATGTATGAGACTTTCACTAGAATAGGGAGACCAATCCCCCCCATTTGTGAACAGATGACATGCTCAGTCTTCAAAATTGTTTGTTGCCTTTTGCTTCTGTGCACAAGGTTGGTTTGCAATGAAGTATGATGTGATTAGAGTGGGCAATTTCAAGTCAGTGATGTAAAATCTCTGCCCTTCCCCATGATCAATTTTTTCCTTTTATTGTTACAGGCAGGAATTTGAAAATCCAAAATGCCAACTTGCCTAGGGAGTGTATCAGGCATTTCTTTCCAAAACGCAAATGTTTCGTCTTTGATCGACCTACAAAAGAAAATGAGTTCTTAGTTCATATTGAAGACTTGCCAGAAGACCAGCTGGATTGTAATTTCCGAATGCAATCACAAAAATTCCGTTCCTACATCTTTACCAATGCAAAACCCAAGACCTTAAGAGAGGGAATTATTGTCACTGGGAAACGTGAGTCTCCTTTGTTCCTGGACATGTCTCTCTTCTTAATCCCATGGAGTAAAGCTTGATTAAATTTTCACATATGTAAAGAATATAGGAAAAAAGTCCATGCTATGCAGATAATTTCATCTTCACTAACTATTGTCTCTCTACATGAAACTTTATTGAAATAGAATGCATCTTAAGAAACTACTCCACTGATCATATAAGGGCCAACTGATTCTAAAGATTAATACCTGTGTTTCAGGTTAAGCAACTTGGGCAAATGTTCTTCTATATTGATAGAAAAATATGTTGTGAAATAAAGAAGATGCCAAGTTCCTAAAGGTTCATTTGGCCTTTAAAACCAAAATTTAGTTAAATCCTAGCTACAAAAGTGGCTTATGGACATGAACAGTATGCACACATAATGCTAAGTCCTGTCATAAGAGTCTTGTCAACTCTATACACAGATTTTCATTCTTATTTAGAATTGGATCCCAAAAGTTAAATCATTTGTTTCATTTACAAACTTCATTCACTTTCATATACTTTGAATAATCTTTTTTTAAAAAAATTTTCTGGATAGAATACATTGATTATACTGGTGGTTATCAATGATTTTGATTGTAATGTACAAATTAAGAGTCCGAAAGAAAAGAATGAACAGGAAAACCCATGCTACCTTGTCAAAAAGATAAAGAAATTTTGGGGTCGGAGTTTGGCCTAGTGGTAGAGTGCTTGCCTAGCATACATGAAGACCTAGGTTTGATTCATCGCTACCACATACCTAGAAAAGCCAGAAATGGTGTGTGGCTTAAGTGGAAGAGTGCTAGCTTGAGGAAAAAGCCCAAGGTCAGTGCTCAGGCCCTGAGTTCAAGCCCCAGGACTGGCAAAAACAAAAAAAGATAAAGGAATTTTATACCAGTTACTTAGGAATCAAAGATTGGGAATGTAATGGATTGAGGTTATCTAGGGCAAAAATAAGCAAGGAGATATCTCAATCAGTCACTGGGCAAGATAGTTTATGCCTGTTAATCCAGCCAGGCAGAGAGGATAAATAGGAGGCTCACAAGCCATGATTGCACAGGTATAAACAAAAGATGCTATCCTTAAAATAACTTCAAGAGCAGAAGGGGGGCTGGGAGTGTGGTTTAGTGCTAGAGTACTTCCCTAGTATGCATGAAGCACTGGGTTCAATACCTCAGTAACACATAAACAAGAAAAGACAGAAGTGGTGTATGGCTCAAGCGGTAGAATGCTTGCCTTGAGCCAAAGAAGCTCAGGGACAGCGCCTGGGCACTGAGTTTTTGCACTGGCAAAAAAAAAAAAAAAAAAAAAAGCAAAAAGGGTTGGTGGCATGTTTTTGTTGGTATAGCCCCTGTTTAGTAAACTCAAGGCCTTGCGTTCAAAGCATATTATCACCAAAAAATGACTGAAGGTTGTTTTAGGTCTTAATGTTTTTGTGAACTGTAATTCTTAGACTAAAACAAAAGGATAGCTTGATATTTATCCCTAAATTATTTGGATCATCCAGGACTGGGGACACTGGTGGAGACTTATGTGAATGCTATCAACAGTGGAGCAGTGCCATGTTTGGAGAATGCTGTGACTACTCTGGCCCAGCAGGAAAATTCAGCAGCTGTGCAGAAGGCATCTGACCACTACAGCCAGCACATGGCACAGCGATTGAGTCTCCCCACTGACACGCTCCAGGAGCTGTTGGATGTGCATGCAGCCTGTGAGAGAGAAGCCATCGCAGTCTTCATGGAACTCTCTTTCAAGGATGACAAGCAGGAATTTCAAAAGAATCTAATGGTACGTTGTCTTCTGCTCTGTCTTTCTTGACTTCCCCTTTTGGAATGACACTTAAAACTCATTGTTTTAATCCTATGGATCATTTCCTACCTCTGCTTTTAGGAGTCTGGAATTTTATGAGTGCCAGGATTCCTACAGGCTGAGGGATAACAGACGTTTCTTTTATATAGTTCTGTTATATAATAAGTTAGAATACGGTTGCCAATTTAATAAGGCAAGCACCAGTGACTCATGCCATAATCTTAGCTATTCAGAGGCTGAGATTTAAGAATCATGGTTCATTGCCAATCTGGGCAGGAAAATCCATGATACTCTTATCTTCATTTAAACATCAGAAGTCCAGAACTAGAGCTGTGGCTTAAATGGTGCTATCCTTCTGCAAAAAGCTAAGGAACAGAGCGCAGGCCCTGAGTTCAAGCCCCAGGATTAGCATAAGAACAAGCCAAATGTGCATTGATATATAGTTCTGTGTGTGGATGCTGGGTGAGCCACAGAGCTCTGCCCAGGGCACCCAAAGTCCAGCCTCTGCAATCAAGATAAAAGCACAACCTAAACGTTTATTGTATGGCTTTATATTCTAATATGCTCATTGCAAGTATTAATGGTTTCAAAAGCCTGAATAGATGTGAAACTTCAGTGATGAGCGTTATTTTTTAATATATGCATTTTTATCCTTGCAACACAAATCCAGTGATAACTCTCCTTCTAACCACATTCCACTTGCTAATGCTTGTTTTATGGCTTTATTGTTCTTTTATTTTTTATTGTCAGGGTAATGTCTAGAGGGGTTACCGTTATATTTGCCAGATAGTAGGTACATTAACTCTCACACATTGATACCCCTTCTCATGTTTTTGTCCCCACTTCCCTCTCCCCACCCCTCCCAATCATCTTGTTTTCCCACCTTCCCTTTCCTATTTCAAATAAACAAATACACATATGTACGATATACTGGGTGACAAAGTCAGATACAGTAACAATATGAGATTATCTGAAGGGCAACAAAAGAGAAGAAATAACATAGTATATTAAGAACAACAATCACACAAGATAAAGCTCTTATTTCCATATCCTAGAGGTCCTTTCATTTAGTCTCATCCTATATGACCTTATGTACCTAGGTTTTGCACTATTGTAATCCTCTGCTAGGAGAGTCCTAGGTGAGGGAAACCATGGAGCCTATGTTCCTTTGGGTCTAGCTCACTTCCCTTAATATGATTTTTTTCTAAGTCTTTCCATTTCCTTGCAAATGGGGTGATATTATTCTTTCTGATGGCAGCACAGAATTCCATTGTGTATAAATACCACATCTTCTTGATCTACTGAGGGGCATCTGGGATGGTTCCATATCTTCACTATGGTAAATAATACTGCAGTGAACATTATTGTGCTAGAGGCTTTAGTATGTCCTTGTTTCTAGACGTTTGGGTAAATATTGCTTTGTTGTTCTTGATCACTGTGCTTTTGAAAGAATTGTGTAGATCCTGCTATTGAATCTCATCATTTTACAGAGAAGGAGCCTGGCTCCCAGAATATTCAGGGACTTTCCAAGATTATTCAAAAATTGTTTTCAGAAGTGGTAATGAATGACTCCTTCCCATGACCAGTGTACTCTGAGCCCTTCGCCTTACTGTTTCCATGAAGATATTGTAGGCTTCCTTTCTAATAGCTTTTTTTACTGTCTTCCTATGGTTTTAACAGGATACAATAGAGAGAAAGAAGGAAGAGTTCATCCTGCAGAATGAGGAAGCATCTGCCAAATACTGCCAAACCAAGCTGAAGGAAATTTCTAAGTCTTTAATGGAAAGCATTTCCAGAGGAACTTTCTCTGTACCTGGAGGGCACAATTTCTATTTGGAAAGCAAGAAGAAGGTTCAGCAGGATTATAAGCTAGTGCCAAAGAAAGGAATAAAGGTGAGGAAGAAGGACTAGGGGGTGAATTGTCCTTAGTCATAGAATCTCATTTCTAAAGAAAATAGAATCATGTAAGAAGAAAGTCTGGGGGCTAGGAGTTTGGCCTAGTTGTAGAGTGCTTGCCTAGCATGCATAAAGACCGGGGTTCAATTCCTTGGTACCACATACATAGGAAAAAGGCCGGAAATGGTGCTGAGGCTCAAGTGGTAGAGCTCTAGCCTTGAGAAAGTCCAAGGACACTAGACACTAGTGCTCAGGCCTGAGCTCAAGCCCAAGACAGGGAAGAAGAAGAAGCACAGGAGAAGGAGGAGGAGGAGGAGAGGAATAAGAAGGTGGTCTGCATTTTTTTCTATATCCACAATTACTTACTCTTAATGAAACCATCAATAATCCCGGAAAAAGTAGAATTTTTTTCATAGATCAAACAATGCCATTGTTTCTTAGTTAAATTGATGAGACTTAAATTTAAAACACCCCTTTGTTATGTTCTCAAGAAACAGTCTTACCTCAGATATAAATAACAATTGAATTTAACAAGATAAGGTGTGTCATCCTGGAATGAACAGCAAGTAAAACCAACGATGGGATTCAAATGGTAATATTAGTGTTAAAAATGCTCACACAAATAGAAAACCATATTTTATGTTTCATTGTGTTTTTTTTTCTTTTCACTTAATTTAACTCAGGGTGTTTCATGTAGTCAAGGCTGGCTTCCAACACACATCATTTCCCCTCAGCCTCTCCAATGCTACAATTACATCTGTGTGCCACTGTGCTTCAGTTATATTATATCATGAATATTTAATAACCTATACTTTCACACCACTTGGAAAATAATGATAGAATTTTCAGAAAAAATGCTATCAATTAGTACTAATATTATCCAAGTTTTGTGAGAATTGTGAGGCATAGAGAAGCTAACAAGTTGTAAATTCCTAGAGCCTATAATTGGGAAAGCTGGTAGGACAATTCATAGGCTAAAACTCCAGAGGCAGCTCAGGAAAACCTTCAAGAGTAGAAGGAAGGTCATGATGAAACATCAGAGGATTCAATGTAGGTCAAAAAATAATACAGGTATCCTGGTAGAAGAATAGAATGTAGGGATATATTGCTTGTTTTGGGTGGTACTGGGTTTTGCTCTCAAGGGTTCCTACTTGCTCAGCTTGCTTTCTTGGCTGATATGTTCCCATTTATCCTATGCTTCTAGTTTAGCTCTTTGTTGGTTATTTTTGAGATGAAGTCTCCCAGATTTTTCTGCCTAGGCTTGCTTTAAATGATGATCCCCTATGTGTCAATATCTGAGTTGCTAGGATTTGCAGGCATGAGCCACCAGTGCCCAGCCAGAAGGTACACATTTTGGGTACATCTAAATCTCATTGATAAGCTGGAATAGCAACGGACTTTCAAAGGAAAAAAGGCTGGAAACGGGGTGATGGTGACTCATGCCTGTAATCCTAGCTACTCAAGAGGCTGAGATCTGAGCATCTCAGTCCAAAGCCATCAGGAAAGTATATGAGACTCATCTCCAGCTAACCACCAGAAGACCAGCAATGACCCTGTGGCTCAAACAGACTTTTTTGTTGCTTAACATAGTCCACTTGTTTATTGGTCTTCTAGGCAAATGAGGTCCTCCAGAACTTCCTGAAGTCCCAGGATGCTATAGAAAAATCCATCCTACATTCAGACAAAGCTCTCACTGATGGAGAGAAGGCCATAGCAGGTACTGGAGAAGGCACAGCTTTCAGAAGAGGGGGTTGGTTCCTGAAAACCCTTACTGACAGACATGAAGGACTTTATGAAAGGGGTATCCTGTTCTACACTGGAATGCACACAATGCTAAATCTGAAAAATAAGAGGCCAGGTCTAGTCATACTCAGCCAGGGTGGAAACACATTTCCACATCATTATGACACGTACCTAGGTTTGTTTGCTGGAAGAATTCAGAGAGCATTTGGCCTCTGAGCCCAGGAGGCGAGGGTTAGGGTTTGACTCCTGTTGTTTTTCTTCTCTAAAACCAATGTGGAGTAGCTGAGCGGGCTGCAAAGGAGGCAGCTGAGCAGGAGCAGGAGCAGCTAAGACAGGAACAGAAGGAGCAGCAGCAAAGGCTGGAGGCCCGAGAGAAAAGCTACAAGGAAAATCTGGCCCAGCTACAGGAGAAGATGGAAAGGGAAAGAGATAACCTGATAAGAGAGCAGGAAAAGAAGCTGGAACACATGCTGAAGGTGAGTCTAGATGGGGTGTGGACCGGATCACCAGGATAATTGTGAACCTGCCATGGCCCAGCACCTCCCACTCTCCTGAGAGAATCACCGGGAGCTAAGAGCATTTGTGTTCCTACTACCCAGGGACCATGAGGAAGCACTAGACAAATGAATCAAAGAGCCCTCTGGTGGAGGGGGGGAGGTAGAGACAGAAGGGTGGGGGAGAGAGAGAGACAGGGAGACAGAGAGACAGAGAGACAGAAAGAGAAGAGACAGAGAGAGGGAGATGAGAGACAGAGAGACAGAGAGACAGAAGGAGATGAGAGAGAGAGAGAGAGAGAGAGAGAGAGAGAGAGAGAGAGAGAGAGAGAGAGAGAGAGAGAGAGAGAGAGAGGAGATCCTTAGCTTCTAGGTTGCTAAGGACAAACTTCTGATATTCAGTAGGTTCTGTTTTCAAGGTTTTCCTTTTCATTCTATAGATACAAGAAGAAATGCTTAATGAAGGATTTAAAAATAAATATAAAGAAATGACTATGGAGATACAGCAACTGAAAGAGATGATGGAAACAACCAAAAAAGAGAAGTCACAGGCTGCAGACTTCTTTAATAGCCTTGGTGATATGTGTTTTACATCAGTGCCAGGTCCTGTGGGTATTGTAGCTGGTGTCTTTTCAAAAGGGTTAAGCTCTATAATGAAATAGAGTCAGGATTGCTATTAGGAAATGATAATGAAGGCTATTCTTTTGTCTGAGTCTTAATTTTCAAGTTGATATCATGCTATTTTTTAAACTTTCCAAACAGGGGATGCAGGATGGAGGATGTTAAGCAAATGCAGTCATTGTATTTAATACATATTATAGTAAAAAATGAATCATATGCTTGTGACTAGGCACCAGAGGGAAAAATGGGGGGAAAATAAAGGAAGGGGTGACATTAGCCAATAAATACTGTATTCATAACCTGAATTATGGAACTGTAACCCCTTTATAAAACTCCTTAATAATAATAACAATTGAGTGTAAAAGTATAAAGAACAAAAAGTACATATGATATTAATTAAATACCTCAATGGAAGTAAAAAAAGTAGCTTAAACATATTAGGACTTGGTGTACAAAATCAGTCAAATTAGCATAACTAATGAGAAGATTAGAAGACATAATCAAAGAAAATACTTGCCTAGTAATACATCAAAATTACCTAAAGATAATAAAATATTTGAAGTAAAAAGTTGTCCATAAAAAGGTTAATGAATTGTAATAATTAGTACACATCCAGGACTCTCCTAGCAGAGGATTACAATAGTGAAAAACCTAGGTACATAAGGTCACATAGGATGAGACTAATTGAAAGGATCACTAGGATATGGAAATGCCAGAAGAGGTGCTGTGACTCAAGTGGTAGAGCGCTAACCTTGAGAAAGCTCAAGGACAGTACTCAGGTTCTGAGTACAAACCCTGGGACTGGCAAAAAAAAAAAAAAAGTAAATGAAGGACTATAGAATAAAAGTAAAACTAAGAAGAACTCTTTAAAGTATTACTAAAAGAGACACTTTTTAGATTGGTAAAATCAAAATGTAGATGATTTCCAAGTCAATAGGTAGAGAGGATGTGATGCAAAGAAATGTGTAATACCAATTTTCTGGAAGTATATTCTAATGTTTATATGTCAGCTTACAAATACTACAATTCCCTAGAGAGGCAAAACTAAAGTTCAGCAAAATAAAACACCAGGAAGTAGATATTCAAAAGGAGTGAAATCAAGGGTCAATGAAGAGAAAAGAGGGAAAGTGCAGTCAATAATCGAATATATATCATACAAAATTAAGAAGAGTGAGGGAAGGATGGGTAGAGAAAGGATGTAGGAAAAGATAACATTTGATCAAGATATATAGTGTTCAGAAACTACTCCTGTGTACAAGTACTTAAAGACAGTAATAGAAAGACAAAATTATGAGCAAAATAACCAAGGAAAATCTGGAAAACTAAAATATAGATCAGTGAGAGAGTAAAAGTTCCAACTATGTTGTAAAGAGTCCAGTCTATATAAATAACAAAGCGGCACCAGCCTCTGAATATTTCAATAGCAGAAAAAAAACTATTTTGGAGTATAGATATTGCAGAATCATTTATGTAATAAATTTCAGATTTTATCTGGCAAAAATAAATTTAAGGGCAGGAGCAAGGCCTAGTGGTAGCATGCTTGCCCAGCATGTATGAAGCACAGGTTTTGATTTCCCAGAACTACATGCACAGTAAAAGCCTGCAGTGGCACTGTGGCTCAAGTGGCAGAGCGCTGTCCTTGAGCAAAAAGTGCCCAAGGACAGTGCCCACACCCTGAGTTCAAGCCCTAGGACTTGCAAAAAAAATTTTTTTAAATCTCTATGTATAGGTATATATACATATAAATACACACAATGTGAAAGGCTTTATAAAAGAAATTCAGAGGGTTATGTCACAAGATTATAAAATAATAATTGGGGCCATGAGTTTGGCCTAGTGATAGAGTGCCTAGCATGCACAAAGACCCGAGTTCAATTCCTCGGTACCACATACATAGAAAAAAGCTGGATGTGGTGTTGTGGCTCAGTGGTAGAGCTCTAGCCTTCAGAAAATAAAAGTCCAAGGACAGTGCTCAGGCCCCAAGTTCAAGCCCCACAACTGGCAAAAAAATATAATAATAATTTTAAAAATCAGTGTTGTAAAGAATATCCACCTAGAAATAATGTAGTAAATATATAAAAGAAGGAATTAAAGATGTTCAGTTTCAGTGAAAATGAGTCAAAGTTCTGAATGCCAGCACTTACTACCGATCAGTCAGGAATATCAAATTTGGGTTGGCAAAGATTCGGGGTAACAGAAATTACCTTCTCATTGTTGGTGAGTGTGATAATTTGGTGTTTACTTCTATATCAAAGTATTAAATGCAGAAGCCTGTGTTGCATTTGAGAATCATGTGGTACACTGCTTCTGGGCATGTTGTTGGGAAGACAGTTGGAAACACTTACCTGCCAGGTGCTAGTAAAATTCTTCTGTGGTATAGGTGTTTAGTATGGCACACGTTTATTAGCAAAAAGAAATAAAGATGAGAACAGAATATAAAAATGAAGTAAATATTTGTGGAGTGAAATAATCCCACAACAGGATGTGACTATTAGTGGTGTGGAAAATGGCGCCAATCAGTTCAACAGGAAGTGTGTAGCTATCACAACAATCTAAGAAGCACAGATCTGCATCCTGATCTTTCTTTCCATATGTCTTCTCTATAAAGCATGAGGTGATGACTAAAAACTGTTTTGACATTCCAACCTTGTTTATAAAGTTAGTGATGGATACAGTTTCATGAACACTGAACCAGAAGATCTTCAGATCCGAATTTCAAAGGAATTTCAATGTGGCTATTATTTTCTTGGGACCATTTGTTGTCCTTTCTCCAATGCATCTTGACTGATGTCTCCCCTTTTATCATTTTTCCAAGTTTCCCCAATCCCACATAGTCCCTCCATTTTCCTGTTTCTATTTTTACATACATGCAATCAATATTTTGACTGCAGTCTCCCACCTTTCCTCTCTTCATTCATCAACCCCTCTCTAAAAGCTACTTTTAAAC
Source organism: Megascapheus bottae (assembly GCF_031878675.1). Classification (NCBI taxonomy): domain Eukaryota; kingdom Metazoa; phylum Chordata; class Mammalia; order Rodentia; family Geomyidae; genus Megascapheus; species Megascapheus bottae. The sequence goes on from NC_143514.1 coordinate 22,010,385, forward strand.
AGAAAAGCACCATATGAATCACTATGCATGGGAGAAGGGATAAAATTCAGTGGATAACAGAGGAGCTGAGAAATGTGGATGCTTTTTTTCCTTCCAGAGGATAACCTAAACAGGGAACTAATGAAACAGAGAACTCTATCTTGTTGGCCACATGCTCCAGAGAGGATCTTTGTTAAATTAAATATGGTAGGTTAGGAAAGCAGCAGGCTATGGTTGCAGGTCCCTGGACTACTAATGTTCTTAGAAAAACTGGAAAGACTTCCTTTAAATTATGGTTCATTGTTTTAAGTCGATGTTTTCATTTCAAAAAATTTAAATAACTACATTAATTTCTCTAGGAAATAATCACACATATCTCCACTCCCATGCTGGAAGATGAATCAATACAACTTAGTTTTGCAAATTTTATAAAAACTTATGTAACATGTGAAACACGAGTCTCTGCCAGGGAAAGAGTCTTTGAAACCTAAGCTTCAGTAGCCTCACAATAATTGAACTCCAACAAAGAAGAGAAGAGTTTATAAGTTTATAAGTGTTTATAAATATTGCAGGGTGGGGGGAAGACAAGAGTTTCCATAGCAACTATAGTTTTCTCATAGAGAATAATTAAATTTTGACACATAGATGATAAATATTTTGTTCAAAAAATTACATGCTGACAGATTAATTCTTGGTGAATCCATCTCTTAGAGAATCTTTTTAAATGGCTTCATAAAGAAATTAAATTTGTTGATGATATGAAATTTATCTGAGTCATGAAATAACTGAATTTTCAGGAGAAGAAAGCTGCCTAAGGGTATTTAAGCAGAAAGAAAAGTGTCCAACGAATTGTAATGCATATCAGTAGTAAGTGATTCTTTTAAGAAATATTATTACAGAAATATGTGGCTGGATCATAGAATCTTAGCAACCAATAAAAGCTGTGGAAATTGTTTGGGATAAAATACAGTTTCTTGCTGGATGCAGGTGACTCATACCTGTAATCCTAGCTACTCAGGAGGCTAAGATCTGAGAACTGAAGTTTAAAGCCAGCCAGGGCAGGAAAATCCATGACCTCTTACCTCCAATTAACTACCAGAAGACAGGAAGTGGAACTGCAACTCAAAATGGAAGACAACTTGCCTTGAGCAAAAGAAAAAGCTCAGAGACAGCACCCAGGCTCGGACTTCAAGCCCCACAACCACCAAAAATAAATACATAAATAAAAATACTGTTTCTTATAAAAATTAATGCATTTGGATAAATGAAGAGATGGAGAATTCAAACATTCAATACAGGGCCTGGAGCTCGACCTAATGGTAGAGTGCTTGCCTAGCATGCACAAAGCCCTGGGTTTGATTCCTTGGTACCACATACACAGAAAAAGCTGGAAGTGGTATTGTGACTCAAGGATAGAGCACTAGTCTTGAGAAAATCCAAGGACAGTGCCCAGGCCCTGAGTTCAAGCCCCAGGATTGGCAAAAAAAATTTCAGAAAACATTCACTACATATTAAACTAGGGAAACTGATGAGAGGGTAGGGTTGGGAAGGATGAGGAGAATGCTGAAATGGGTGATATTGATCACCATGCATTGGACTTAAACTGACATATTGAGTTGTAACCCCTCTATACAACCATTTAAGGATAATAAAAATTACAAAATTTCCTCAATTTGTAGGGGAAAATAACACAAGAAACCCTGAAAAGGATTGTAAAAACAAAGCATTTTTAGTTAATTGAAATATTTTAGTTTATACATCAAAGTCTGTCAGCAACAGTCTGTCTTGATGCCAGTCATTTTTAAGAAAATGAACAGATCTGGAATCAAGCAGACTGTAGCTGATCTGCTATGGGATTCCAGTTCCAAGGAAATCCTAGCATTAGCATTTGGCAACAGAGGAATAAATTCTGGCTTCACCAGACAAAAGGCTGTAAGTTTAACTCAATAACAAATTTAATATGTTAAACAAGCATTGTACTATTTCTGCTACACTGTCAAAAGTTTATATACCTCAGTTGGTAAAAGTGTGAATTAGTTTCATGTTCATATTCCCAAAATTGATTTATGCCCCATTAAAAAGATTAGTACAATGGAAACAAGAGCTTAATTATGAGTGACTGTTGTTCTTAGTGTACTGTTTTTTTTCTGCTTCTCTTGTGTTGCCCTTTGGTTAATCTCATATTGTTACAGTATCTGACTTTGTTACCTGGTATATTATGTGTGTGTGTGTGTGTGTGTGTGTGTGTGTGTGTGATTGTTTATTTGAAATAGGAGGGGAAAAAGATGAGGGGAGGGGATGGGGGAGGGGAAATGGGAACAAAAACATGAGAAGGGGTATCAATGTGTGAGAAGTAATGCACCTGCTATCTGGTAAATATAACTGTAACCCCTCTATACATTAAAATTTTTAAAAATTCAGAAGCCAAAAAAATTAAAAAATAAAAAGATTAGTCCACAGATGCTGGTGACCCACGCCTGTCGTCCTAGCCACCTGAGAGGCTGAAATCTGGAGGATTGAGACTCAATACCAGTCTGTGCAAGAAAGTCAGAGGTGGGGGCAGGGGAAGGAGAGAGAAAGAGACTCACTCTGTCTTCAATTAACCAGCAATATGCCAGACTGGAGGCATGGCTCAAGTGGTAGGTAGAGTGTCAGCTATGAGCAAGAAAGCTTAGTGAGAACTCACATCCCTGAGTTCAAGCCCTGGTTCATATACACATCTATACACACAAAGTAAGTAGACTTTTTAAAGCTGAATTTGACATATCAAATATTACAGTAAAATATACATGAGAGGTAGATAAAACAATAAGCTCAACACAAAAGGTCAGTCTGAAAGTATATCTCTGATAGAATTTAAAAACTGAAAATCGTGTTAGAGGCAGGGATGGAAGATTCATTATGCCAGCCTGTCAGAAAGGAAAAAGGCTCTGCCATCTTAATGATACAGTGTATTGAGGACACAAAGAACAGCATTATGGAGTGAGGTATGCAAGAAATTGCATTAAATAGGGGCTGGGAGTTTGGCCTAGTTGTAGAGTGCTTGCCTAACATGCATGAAGACCTGGGTTTGATTCCTCAGTACCATATACATAGAAAAGCCAGAGTGGTGCTGTGGCTTAAGTGGTAGAGCTCTAGCCTTGAGAAAGCTCAAGAACAGTGCTCAGGCCCTGAGCTAATAGCCCAGGACTGGCAAAAAAAAAAACGCATTAAATAATATCAGGACATGCAGTGAGTATAATCACAGGGGCTGTTTGGTTTTGTTGGTGATAGTTTTTGTTTGTTTTTTGTGCTAATCCTGAGGCTTGAAGTCAGAACCTGGTCACTGTCTCAGTGATTTAGCACTTGAGCCACAGCTTCACTTCTGGCTTCTTGTTGTTGTTATTGCTGTTGTTGTTGCTTTAATGGTAGTTAATTGGAAATAGAAGTCACATAAACTTTCCTGCCTAGGCTTACTTCCACACCAGATCTTAAGATCTCAGCCTCCTGAGAAGGTAGAATTATAGACATGATGTTTGTGAGCTCATTTTTGTAAATAAACAAAACGATGCATTCATTCTTTAAAGCCAGAAACCCTACTCATTTTGTTTCAATGATCGAATAAAGGTTGTTTCTTTTACATATATTCAGCTCATAAATCTAATTCTTTTAAACATATTCTACTTTCCTCGTAATGTTCACTATAAACTAAGGATAATTTCAAAGGTGAAAATTTTCCACTATAAATTTACTTGAAAACATCTGGATGCAAAGTTGCTTGAATATAGATAAATTACTTTCAATCCAGTATGAAAGTATATACATACCCCTCTCTTTCATTTCACTGAGACATGCAGTTTGTGGCTATACTTGGGAATTATATGACTTTATGAAGTAGCCCTCCATAGTATGCTTGCTTGCTGTTAAAACTAGAATTCTAATTAACACAGTCTGTCCCAGTAGTCCATAGCTACCTATGGTGTGCCTCTTCCCCACAGGCAAATCTGCCTTGCTGAATGAGCTGGCTAGGAAGAGAAAAGCTGTGAAACTTTGGTGAGAGAGAGAGAAAAGGAAGTTAATAGTGCAGGCTGGTTTTCCACTCACACTTATATGTTTCCTGTGTCCTAAGCGTTAAGAGCAAATTCACTAGCTCTGCCTCTTGTGCTATACTACTTTTAAAAACATCAATTCTCTCTAATATCAAGATTTGAATTTTTCTTTCTTTTCTCCTGCATCTTTGGTCTCCAATTTTCCATTTTATTCTCATGTGCTCTTCCTCACACTCCATACAAGCAGATATCACAACCATCATTTTGCCCTTTTTCTTGAATTTTTTTTTCTTGCTTATTCCTTTTGCTCTCATGGTTTTAGCCAACATTTCCATATTTATTACAAAAAAGGCTATCTTCCCTCTTTGTCTGTGTTCCAGTTACATGTTAAACAACTTGACTAAATGTTTATTGACACCTGAAATGTTCATCAATCCAAATCTGAACAAATCTACTTTTCCTCTCCTCTGACATCTCACCTTCAGTCCTTGCTTCTCCAAATTCATGTGACCTATGATGCCTCAAAATAAAGTGAAATAAAATATTGTTGCTGTAGTAAAATGTTCATATAGTAACTGTCAGTTTTCACTAATCTCCAAGTTTAAGAAATGTCCTGGTCCAAAACTACTCTGGTTTCCAGGGTGACAACCAGAATGACAACTGGATCTTTGCCCTGGCCATACTTCTGAGCAGCACCTTCATGTACAACAGCATGGGAGCCATCAACCAGCAGGCCATGCTCCAGCTGCAGTATTCTTGACTCTGGTCAAGAGCATCCCAAAAATGAGCAGGGAGTCCTCTATTGACAAGTCATCAACCTGTGAATACTACAGAGTCACGCTCAAACCAAGAAAATAGTGTGTGTGTGTGTGTGTGTGTGTGTGTGTGTGCATGTGTGTGCACGCGGAGTGCATGCATACACATGGGTGCATGCACATGATATGTGTGTCATGGGAAGATTCTGTGAACTACTTATAAAGTAACACTTGGGTCAGAACAAGGCAAAATAGAGTTTGAGAGTGTATAGGCCTAATATTAAGTGAGGAGAGTGGGGCTCCTGTTTATTTTGTCATTTTCCTTAGCTACTCAGCTTTGCTGACCAAGGGGATCAGAGCAAAATCCTTGCCTGATGAGGATGAGGTGGAGAACTCAGCTGATTGTCGAGCTTCTTCCCAAACCTTGTATAGATGCCTAGATATGTGACTCTGAGGCTGGACATAGAGTGATAACCCTTCACAGCAGATGGGTAGCTGAAGAATTCCTTGAAGCTCAAGCAAAGTACACAAACTGCTCGATATGAAACAGAGAGGAGAAAGACTGAGAACTAATACTTTTGTACAGGTGCTATCACATTAAGCAAAAACAAAGGAATCCCTAAATTTAAATACTTTGATCTGGTTGATAGTACATCATAATCACATCTATGGTAATTATCGGCACAGTTTAAAATACAAAAATTCATAAAAATTTATTTTTATATACACACATATAAACCTAGTACTGATTATATGTGCATATATGGATAATATATTCATTACCAAGGTTTTTACCTTAGGGCTTTCTGCCTGAAACACAGCAGTGCCCAGAACTGAGTCAGAATGAAACTGAAAGCAAATAAAGACTCAAATGATGCAACTGGGGCCATTTCTAGAAAATCAGTTGCCTTTCTCCTCTAGCAAAACAACAAAGTGGTTAAAAAAAAAACACCTAACAGCTGACTATGAAAAAGTGTTGGAGGGGGAGGAAGGAGTTAAATCCCTTTAGGATAACATTCTTCCACGGGGTAATCCAAAAGTTACAGGCCATGACAATTCCATGTCATGTGCAGTCTGCATAGCTGGGATTGCCCTTACAGCCTACAAAACTCAGCCTACCAGTTCATTTTCAGTTGACTTCCTGGGGTACTTATCTCTGTCCTTTCCACAGTACTGGTGCTTTGTGCACTGCTTGCAACTCACTGTTTAGGGGCATTCTGCCTTCTCTTGCTGGGAAAACAGCTACAAAAAGATAAAACTGAAGTTCATTATTTTAAACTTGACTCAAAAGTTCCTAATAAAACCTCGTGCTCTGCCTATTGGAGGAGGGGGGAACTAAAAGGTATAAAAGCAGAAGATACCTTAGCCAACAAGAAATACACCAAATTGCTGGGCGCCAGTGGCTCATGCCTATAATCCTGGCTACTCAGGAGGCTAAGATCTTGAGGATCTTGGTTCAAAGCCAGCCCGAGCACTAAAGTCGTGAGACTCTTATCTCCAATTAACCACCAGAAAACCAGAAGTGGTGCTGTGGCTCAAGTGGTAAGAGTGTTAGCCTTGAGGGGGAAGAGCTCAGGGACAGTGCCTAGGCCCAGACTGGAAAAAAAAAAAGAAAGAAAGAAAAAAGATATATGCCAAATAGATTTTTTGAAAACTCTTCGGTTACTGCTGAAAGTATAAGAGGATTGAAAAAAAAAAAGGATACAAAAATCAGGAAAAGAAGCATGAAGGGAGGGGAGGGAAAGGAAGGGAAAACTTATGTGTTCCCTCAAAGAATGGTGAGTGAGAAGTCAAAGGAAAAAGACAGTGTCATACATTTTCAAGAAAATCCATTCATTCCTGCATTTGGATAGTCTTCAGTAGGGAAGTGGACTTACAGAAGATGCTATAAACAACTCTGTCACAGATTAATTTATCTTCCTAAAGCTGAAAGGTCACCTTCACCAGAAACTACATCTCCCATATTAGACAATGGTACAACATGGTCTCAGTCTCCTTGAATCTACTCAAATGTCACAGGAAAATGATCAGGATCATCCTCTGCTCTGCTTTTCCCTTTGGAAGAACATGTGCTTTGAGATGCTATATTTGACTTCGAAAATGACTTTTGTTTCAGTAGGTGACGGTTAGATTTTAATTAGGCAGTCGAGGCAGATTGGAGACACAAGGAAACAAATCAAATCCAATTTTAAATTTCTTTTAAATATTGAAGAACAGGAGACCTGGAACGCGGGGACCACTAAGTAGAGTGCTTGCCTAGCATGCACAAAGTCCTGGGTTCAATTCCTCAGTACCACATACACAGAAAAAGCCAAAAGTGTATCTCAAGTGGTAGAGCACTGACCTTGAGAAAGCCCAAGAATAGTGCCCAGGTCCTTAGTTCAAGCCCCGGGACTGGTAAAAATAAAAAAAATTACCCTCACACAGAGACATCCTATGAAAACAGTACAGAAATAACTCAGAAAGCCTTTGAGATGGTTTAGAAAGAGTCCTCTGGGACACTCAGGCATTGCCGAGGGTGCAAGTTAATGACCAGTTCCATTTCTTCCAAGGAACTCAGGAGGCAGGAGTTAGTGAAACATGCCAAGAAGTCACTCCCACAATATGTCTGAGGACATAATTCACTCGTCATCTCCCACCTCAGCCATCTGTTCAGGCTTCCCCACCTCTCTTCGATAGGCATCTCACCTAACCATCTTTTTAAAATAGGGGCTGGGCATGTAGCTCCATGTAGGGCATATGCTTAATAGGAGCAAAACCCCGAGGTGGCTCCTCAGCACCACAAAATAATTAACATCATCTTTAAAACTGAAAAGCAATTTGAACTATGCACTTAAAAGTATTCATTTACAAGACTAATCATCATCATATCACCACCATCCCTTCAAAAATGACAATAACTTGAGAGAAACTTAAATAGCCAAAAGTTTTGGGTACATAAGGGTCAGCTTCTATTCTGGAGAAGGGATTGAGTGGCACATAGCACTTTACCCTGAAGGGTTTATAATGGTATATGTTCAGTCTCCTACTCACTTTCCATAACACTTGTGTTGTTGCTGGCCCCTGAAGTATTTCATAACACTACCCAGAAATACTCTTCAGTAGCATATTGTCACCACAAACCACTTCACTTTGTTGAATAAAGACAGAGAGTTGGAAATCAGATAGAAATAATTGTTTCAGGCTTTTCTATAAACTTCAAGATAATTGCAAACTGATCAATGCTTGTCTTGTCTCCCTGAAAAATCAGCAATGATAGAGCACTGTTTGGAATCTCATTTCTTTAATACCTTTATTTGTAATTTTTGTTGATCAATTCATTTTGACCTATTTCAGGTCAGATGTCATAACTTTTTTAAAATGGTGCTGTTTCAATGCTGGGTGCAGTGACTCACGCCTGTAATCCTAGCTACTCAGGAGACTGAGATCTGAGGATCAAGGTTCAAAGCCAGCCCGGGCACAAAAGGACCTGAGACTCTTATCTCCAGTTAACCTCTAGAAAACGGGAAGTGGGGCTTAGCTCAAGGATAGACTTGAGCTGAAGAGCTCAGGGACAGCAGCCAGGCCAAGTTTAAGCCCCATAATTCAGACACAAAAATATTTTTTGACGTTTCATCAGGAAGTGGTGCAAAAGTCACGGGCAGCGAGTAATTTCAGCATTTTCAGTACTGCAAAAGAAAAAGAGAATGAAGAATGAAATGTCTCCATAGAACTGGATTAGCTGTGAAGCAAGGACAAGTTCATGTATTACGTTATCTTCAGCCCAGACTAAGCACTTTCAGTTTCACATTACTCTAAACTCTTGCTGTTCTTGTCATAATTTGTTCACACACAAAAAATTCCAGAATGCATCTGGGAGGAAATAAAAGGCCAACTCTCCTGTGACAGAGAACTGAGAAGCCGTTCCATCCTGACAGAGGGCAAACAAAGCTCAGGTAAGAACACTGCTTTCTCCTCCTCACAGTGCTCTCTAGATATTTCTTAAGGAGCTCTATCAGGAAAACTATGATTTTATGGTTGGGGCAGAGGATTTATGAAGATTATGTATAAAAATTAGTTCATCCTTCAGTCCAGTGTGTGTGTGTGTGTGTGTGTGTGTGTGTGTGTGTGTGTGTGTGTGTGTGTGTTACCTTTGGTTCTAGGGCTTAAAATTGGGGTATCATTCCTGAGCTTTTGCTGAAGACTAGATTGCTACCACGAGCCACAGCACAACTTCTGTTTGTTT